>NC_066871.1:2852260-3164760 GCF_022985175.1 Labeo rohita
ACTGACTGTAATGCTGGAAGAAAACTCCTGCCTGTTCGAGTCTCATAGTCCTTCACATGTGAGTAAAGATCCAGCAGGAAATCACTCTGATCATTAGCACTGTATTCATCACACTCTTCATCAAAAGGGAAGGTTTCATAACTGCACACAAATGACAGCATTGTCGAGAATATTGTTCCTGTAACTGTGTCATTTCTGACTGCAGCAGCACTGAGACTCAGCAGGAATCTTATTGCAGACATCCACATGTCTTTATTACTTAACCAAAACCTGATAAAATACAGAGAAACAAATATGTCAATTTGTAACAACATACAGCACATACAAAACTCTATCGTACATGTGAAAGTCATTTGAAAAGACTCTATAAAAGATGTGGTTCATCTTAACTGCAGTGCTATGTAATGTATCACGTCCAAAGTCCATATGGTTGAGGAGGACATTGAAATTTTGTGTAATACACCAAGTTTCATGTTTAAGCAGGCTGGTGAAATCACATGCAAACTGTGACTGGATGTGAATGAAGTCGGTAGTGTAAATGTTGTGTATGCCATGCATTAGAACAATAGCAATAAGAAATACATGTGCAAAAAAGGTGGACCAAACAGATAATTAATTTAGGACATCACAATATTTATAATATTGTAACCAATAAATAAAAGTTATTTAGTTTAGTATTTATGTTTAAATATTATAATATAATTTGTATAAAATTGATTGAAAGTATGTAACAAACAAACCTATAATCATGCTTCTGCAGCCTTGAGTTTAGCCAAAACATACAGCATACAAAAATGATTATTTTCAAAAGAAGAAACATAACAGCAACATTTACAGCATATAAAAGGACAGAAACTAATGACATTTCACTTTTTTTAACTAGGTCCACATTATATTAGCTGAGATTTTGTTAACCATATAAGCCATGACTATTTTCCAGCCTCTCTATGACCAATCAAAATATCGAAGGTCAGTACAAAACCAAAAATTCTGCAAAACAGCTCCACATATATTAAATGCACATACTAACATCAAAAGTGCTGAAATGTTTTCTATTGGTTTCATAACTCAGCTATAGACAGAATGAAAAACCACATTATCAAGTTACACAATGAAGATTTATTTTATCCCACATGCTTTTCTTGAACTTTATGAATGTTTGTCTACCATAAATATTGAAGACCAAATGTATATGAATCTTGCTTGAAAAAGACTACATTTGCTAAAGTGACACATTGTAATTCAAACCCACTATAGTTGTTGTTGTTCTTCCTGTTGAAAAAGACGAGGCAGTTTATTATTTAAAAAAAAACAATCCAGCTTCTACTTTTTTGTTGAGTTATACTGTATATATCATGTATACTGTATATATACTGTATGCATCATATATCCTCCTTTTCAAAAGATCAGGGAAAGTTTGAGTTTATTTATTTATGATCCATTTAAAACACAGAGACCTACTGATTTAAACATATTGAGCAACATGTTGTACAATGTCTTACCTCAGCTGTGAGATGTAGGGCAGACACTGAAGGAAACTCATCATTTCACTCTCTTCCTCTGAACATCCTCTCAGCTTTACTGGTTTCTTCTTTGTTTGTAGTTTCAGCACTTCCAGGAGGACGGAGCTCTTTCTCTGTGAGAGATCTATGATCCAGACATCAGGTGACTGGAAAACTGACTGTAATGCTGGAAGGAAACTCCTGCCTGTTTGAGTCTCATAGTTCTTCACATGTGAGTAAAGATCCAGCAGGAAATCACTCTGATCAACACTGCCAGTCCATCCATAATGAAAAGAGCTGTAGTTGCAGACAGATGTTAACAGTTTCAGCATCTGCTCACCTGTCTGTGTCTCAATCTCTGCTGCTTTAATGAAGAGACTCAGAAGAAATCTGTTTTTAATACTTTCACTCAGATTAGAGAATCTGTTAACAAATGGAAATTAGAAATGTAAATAAACAGAGACACACCAACTAATTATAGATATACGTCTAAATAATGTAAAGTAATAATAAACAGTGTGTTGTTTCCTGTTCCAAAACAATACCCCAATTAACAAATATGTAAGTGAAATCATGTTTATCATCAATGGTGTCATAAAAACATGTTTTGTGGTGGAAAAAAAAAAACAGCATGAATATCAATGTTTGGGTCTCTGAGGGTTAAATCAACAATGAAAAGCATGTAAGTTGAGGTACCAAACAGCTGTGAGATGTAGGGCAGACACTGAAGGAAACTCATCATTTCAGTTATTTAGTCTGAACATCCTCTCAGCTCTACTGGTTTCTTCTCTTGTTTGTAGTTTCAGCACTTCCAGGAGGACTTCTGAGCTCTTTTAGCCAAAACTGTGAAAGATCTATGATCAAGACATCAGGTACATAACTGGAAAACTGACTGTAATGCTGGAAGGAAACTCCTGCCTGTTTGAGTCTCATAGTCCTTCATTATGTGAGTAAAGATTTTGTTAGGAAATTACTCTGATCAATTTCTGCCAGTCCATCCACCAATCAAAATAGCTGGTAGTTGCTGACCAAAAATTAAAACAGTTTCAGCATCTGCTCACCTGTCTGTGTCTCAATCTCTGCTCCCTTAATGAAGAGACTCAGAAGAAATCTGTTTTTAATACTTTCACTCAGATTAGAGAATCTGTTAACAAATGGAAATTAGAAATGTAAATAAACAGAGACACACCAACTAATTATAGATATACGTCTAAATAATGTAAAGTAATAATAAACAGTGTGTTGTTTCCTGTTCCAAAACAATACCCCAATTACCAAATATGTAAGTGAAATCATTTTTATTATCAATGGTGTCATAAAAACATGTTTTATGGTGGAAAAAAACAGCATGAATATCAATGTTTGGGTCTCTGAGGGTTAAATCAACAATGAAAAGCATGTAAGTTGAGGTACCTCAGCTGTGAGATGTAGGGCAGACACTGAAGGAAACTCATCATTTCAGTCTCTTCCTCTGAACATCCTCTCAGCTTTACTGGTTTCTTCTCTGTTTGTAGTTTCAGCACTTCCAGGAGGACGGAGCTCTTTCTCTGTGAGAGATCTATGATCCAGACATCAGGTGACTGGAAAACTGACTGTAATGCTGGAAGAAAACTCCTGCCTGTTTGAGTCTCATAGTTCTTCACATGTGAGTAAAGATCCAGCAGAAAATCACTCTGATCAATACTGCCAGTCCATCCATAAGAAAAAGAGCTGTATTTGCAGACTGATGTTAAGAGTTTCAGCATCTGTTCTCCTGTCTGTGTCTCAATCTCTGCTGCTTTAATGAAGAGACTCAGAAGAAATCTGCTTTGAATATTTTCATTCAGATTAGATAATCTGTAAAAAAGAAATGTGAACAAACAGATTTCACTGAACTATATAGCTGTGATCATGATGTGTGGAACGTGGTCAAACTCAGAGACAAGGTAGAGCAGGATCAAGTTGCAACATATAACAAAGATAAAGGTATAAACTAAACTCAAAACTACATTATGGCACACTAGACAGGAAATAAAACTCCATACACAAGACAGGTAACGTAACAATGTCACTAAAAATGCATGTTTTGTTTTCAGCTCAAAATGCTGTAGATACTCAAGACAAAGCATCCAATTAGACATGAATCAGATTTTGCAGTTTCATGAGACCAAGCATTGCAGAAGTGCAACATTTAAATAAGGTATATTACATCTGCTTGCTGGTGCTGCAGAGCAAGTATGGACTGTGGGCTACCGCCATTAGACACACATACATGCTACTATGAGCATGTAAGAGACTATCTGATCTCATGACGAAAACATACCTGTGGGAACTTTTTCACAAGACTTAAAATCACTACAGTTTCCAACAGAACTTAACACTAAATGTGGTAAAACAGCGAGCACTTGTAATCATTTTCGTACACAGTTATGATTACAGCTCTATGCTTTGCTTTCCGGTGTTTACTACCCCCTTAGTATTGGTAGGTTTATGGTTAGGAGTGTGAGAGGGGTTAGGATTAGGCAGTCATGTAGCAATTTCAATGAGAGGGGGTAATCATTTGGCAGTGGGGATAACATAGTTTCTCATATAGACTACATGTGAATTCAAAACTGCATAAAATTTTTTTGAATGTTTTTCCAAATTATACCCCAATTCACAAATATGTAAATGAAATCATTTTTATCATCAATTAAGCTCATGTACCTCAGCTGTGAGATGTAGGGCAGACACTGAAGGAAACTCATCATTTCAGTCTCTTCCTCTGAACATCCTCTCAGCTCTACTGGTTTCTTCTCTGTTTGTAGTTTCAGCACTTCCAGGAGGACGGAGCTCTTTCTCTGTGAGAGATCTATGATCCAGTCATCAGGTACTGACTGGAAAACTGACTGTAATGCTGGAAGAAAATTCCTGCCTGTTTGAGTCTCATAGTCCTTCACATGTGAGTAAAGATCCAGCAGAGCACTGCATTTTTCTGAGTTGTATCGTTGTCTTACATCAAAAAATCTGCAACGGCACTCTGTTGTATGGAAGAACTCTAGAAAGAATGTGATTTGCTTTAGTGGTTCTTTACAAGTCTTTAACCTGCAACACAGAAATCAAAAATAAGAGCACATACTGACTTCCTTGATTTTACTTATTTTTTTGCTAATACATTTATAGGGGGAAATGGATGCTAATTGACCCTTCACAGAAAGCTGGATTGACAGGCGATCTGACCAATCATAACCCTGAATCTGCCATTTTTGTCCAACAAACCAACCAGACAGAAGAGTAGCCAGCGCCAGATATCGAATCCCGCCTCGTGGACCATTCCTGATCCCTAACTAAACCAAAGTGATCTGTCATGACACATAAAGAGCCAAAAAACTATTTATTGTTTGAATTTCTTTAAAAATTACAAAATTTAAAAGCAGAGACCTAAATTAACCTACTCTGTCTTGTTTGTGGCTACGTTGTCATTTTTGTCTTTACTCCGTGTTGAAAAACAAAACAAAAAAAAAAAAAAACATGATGTGTGGTGCCAGAACACCAAGGCTTGTTGGACATAGCAACAGTAACGTCTTTGCAAAAACTATCAACATTTTAGCAGAACTCCACTACCAGAACAACAACTCCCAAATAATTTACTCACCCCCTTGTCATCCAAGATGTTCATTTCTTTCTGTCTTCAGTCGTGAAGAAATTATGGTTTTTGAGGAAAGCATTTCAGGATTTTTCTCTATAGTTCTGCCTACGTTCCGCATGACATTTTGATGTAATTCACTAGTACGTGGCGTCATGAACGCGCATCCTAGAGCCTGTGCTACACAAGCTTTTGTGCTTAAAAATTATACAAATTTTTATTTTTCAAAAAAAATGACAGATCGTTTCACTAGATAAGACCCTTCTTTCTCGGCTGCAGGCTTGTGCACAATTCAGAATTGAATTGAGAATGACTCCTAAATTCCAATTAAATTCTTGAATTTGAATTGAATTTGAATTGATGTCAAAAACAGGATCTAGAATTACAATTCGAATTTGAATTAAAGGAAGCAGAATTGCAATTCAATACAAATTCAAAGAAATTCATATACATAAGTGAAGTGTTTAACAATGAAGCTTTACAATATATGTCAGATATGATTTCATTACATATTCTATAAATTATATTAGTTTGAACTACTTGTACAGATTACATTAACAGGAAATGAACTTTGAAATGAAAATAACATTTTGAACAAAACTAATCAAACATTGAAGGAGTAATTTATTTCAATAAATAGAATTTGATCATTATCTATATGTTGGAACAAAATGTATGCTGGGTTGAGGAGTGACTAGTTATGTGTAATGAAATTATGCTATTAAATTACAAAATTAATGTAATTGTATGTGAGATTCAACACATTCTTTCTGTTGTATGACTGTGTGGACTGTCTTTGAATTGCCATGAATTTAATTCCACTTCCTGTCATTCCAACTCCAATTCAAATTCAACTTCCTGTGGGGCGGAGTCAATTCAATTCAAATTCCAACTCATGAACTGAATGGCGGCCAATTCTGAAATTCTGAATTGTGCACAAGCCTGCTCGGCTGCGATCGTTTAGAGCCCTTTGAAGCCACATTTAAACTGCATTTTGGAAGTTCAAAATCAGAGCACCAATGAAGTCCATTATATGGAGAAAAATCCTGAAATGCTTTTCCCAAAAAACAATTTCTTTACGACTGAAGACAGAAAGACATGAACATCTTGGATGACAAGGGGGTGAGTAAATTATTGTTCTGGAAGTGGACTTCTTTAATATTGTGGTCAAACAAACAAAAAATACAAAACTCTATCAAATCACTCAAGTGTCAAGTAACTCTTTTTTTATTTTTACATATCTTTTTACCATAATATGTTGCTGAGTCTTAGAGGTTTAGAACAAACAACTTTTTTCTACATAGGGTACACAGAACCAACCTAAACGCAATGGAGACACACAAAGCACCCCAGGTAACCATAACTGACTGGCCTGCCTATGTTCATGTGGTGCAAGATGAAAAAGACAGGCTGATCATTAAATACACATGGGAGTAAATAGGTGTATTTGAGATAAGCAAAATACGCAGAACCAATCACAGCGTGATGCATGTATGCACTTCACATGCAGATTTTGGAGACACCTTAAGACCTTTCCACGCTGAGCGCGAAAAAGCGAAACGAATATCGCACTGGGGTAAAACAACAGATTCCTATGGCTGCTTCGACATAGACCGCGAACATTTGCACACCGAAAAAGCGAGTGTTTTTTCCCAACCAGTCCAACAAATCAGACAGATGGTTATTCTCGCATGTTCTCAATATAATTTCTATTAATTCTCCACTTAATTAAGTGATCTGGAGGAGAGCACTGTCCGTTTTCTTCCACGTGCGTGCCACCTAGCGTGCAGGCGTGAATTAGCAGAAGATGAACAATTGGTTTGCGCTCAGTGTGTAAGTACCATTCGTCTGCAAGCACCATTCGTCTGCAATTCGCTTTGCTCTCAGTATGGAAAGACCTTTAGACGTATATTGCATCTTGTAAAAAGGGGGCATAATTAAAACACTACATCTAGAATTATTAAAAAAAAAATAATAATGTTGGATGATTAGTTAACCATCCAGATTTCTAGTACCTGATGTTTGGTGAGCAGCTGAGCATCATGTTCATTCCTACATCAGTCACGTTACAGTCCTCCAGATTCAGATAAACCTCTTCATCTCTGGACTGACTGATAATGTAAGACAAAGCACAACACTGATGAGGATCAAGATCCACTTCTGTTTCAAGCTGATGGTCCATCTTCTTTAGTAACATTAAGCAGGCTTTAGGAGACTGGAGCTCATACAAGCACTGACACACATAGAGAAGATCAAACTCTTCACTCTGAGGCTGGAGAAAGGTGTCCAAAAACTTCTCAATAAACCAGTCAGATGTTTTCTTAATCTGATCCTCTGAGAAGAGACACTTGAGGAATTTGATGCTGTGTTCTCCCAGAAGTCCACATAAGAAAGGAAGAACATGTCTCATGTGTTTATGCTCCTCAGTCTGACAGCACTGTAGGACTTTCTCAATTTCTTCTGGATGTCCAAGAAGCCACAAAGCTGAGAAAAATTCCTGCATTGTGTTGTGGAGAAATGCACAGTATGTTGTTGCAGATGTTGGTGAGTCTGTTGTTGTGATAATTTTCAGAAAAGCATGACAAATGTTTTTCTCATCACAGCTAATATCTGGAAGGGTTAGGCACTTCTGCATAGTTGCATTGAATGCATTTTCCATCAAGGGATGAACCTGATCTTTCATCTTTTCAGGTACCTATCTATTTGATTATTTTTTTTATGCCCATGTTTCTTCACAGCAAGACGGAAAATGTGGATGTACATCTCTGTGACTGTTTGTGGTTGGTTGCATACAGTGTCATTTTTAAACTTAATCAAGTCTACAATCATGAATGCATACAATGGAACATGACTAAGACTGAACAGCTCTTGATTCTTCAAAATAACATCTAGAAGAACAGGATCATGACCCAACATACTCTGGTAGTAAGTGTTGATAGACTCTTCACTGAACCCTTGCACATACACTTTCCGTGTTGGACAAACTGAGAAAAGTGGATCATCCTCCACCTCTGATCTGCATGTGATCACAATCTTGGCATCAGGCAGGAGCTCATGGTTCATAATTTTCCATAAGATGGAATTTTCTTCCAAATCTATCACACCATCAAACACGATGACAACATTTTCAGAGTTTTCCTCAATATCTTGAAACACATCTTTTCTGTCTTTATCCATTGGTTTTAAATACACATCAAACAAAATAGATTTCAAATTGGCAGCACTAGAACTGAAGGCCAAAACATTTTCATCAAAGTAAAACATGTAGTCCAACTCTCTGCCATCCTTCTCTGCCCAGCAACACAACATTTCCTGGACAACTGTAGTCTTTCCTACTCCTGGTTTGCCTATGATAAGGATGTTCTTGTCCTGCCATTTCAGGAGATCCTCAGGTGACAGTGCTTGTTCCTCATGAGGAATGTAAGCTCTGAGCTTCTTGGGTCGTAGTTTTTTGGATTTTTTGTTTTTTAATTTTATTTTGAATTGCGTTTTCATGACAGAATCAGTCTCCAAAACAAGTGGTATAAAACTAAACTGTCCTTGTGCCTTGTCATCCAGATATTTACGAAATCCTTCCCTTTGGTTCCTCAGGATACATTTTGCTTTCATCTTGAGCTGTGTCTGGTAGATTTGACAGGGCCTTGTACCTAAAATGGCATCAAAAGCATAACATTTTATTGAAAATGTGTTGATTTCACCAATTTTTTTTTTTCTTCATTTTTCTACTCACCAAATGAATAACTGGCCTCTGTATCTTCCCATCTGAAGGGAAAACAGCTGATCCAGTAGCGTAAATTAGAAGATAATGTCCTCTTCTGAGTGACATCCAGAATCCTGAGTAATTCATAACTGGCCATTTCACCTTTGTTAATGACCCAATCCAGTATACTTCTGACTTTATCAAACTCTGTCTTCTCAGCTTTGAGAGCATCGACCTCATGATCATTGAAAACATTCTTCTGATAAAGATTTTCAATAATCACAGGAAGGTTTTTCAAATTATTCACCAGGTTTTTCCTGGCGTTTCTGAGGTACTCAGTAGCAGATTGCTGTGCAGACGCCATGCTGCAGGCATTTTAAACCTGAAGACATAAATTTAAGCACATTAGCATAACAATATACAATATTTCAAACTTTTATTTCACATTTATTATTTTTATTAATATACATTCTCCTCTCTCTCTCTCTCTCTCTATATATATATATACTACCGTTCAAAAGTTTGGGGTCAGTACATTTTTATTGTTTCATTTGTCTTTTTATGCCCTGTCAATTTTAACTTTAAAAATTAATAATTTTATTCACCAAGGAAATGTTAAGTTAAAAATTAAAAGTTTCTTAAAAGTTAATAAAAAATAATTTACATTTTTATAAAATATTTATATTTTGAATAAACACTGTAGCTTTTAAACTTATTCATGAAAAAATCGCTGAAAAAAAAAAGGAGATGTTCAAAAAATTTTGACAGACCCTGTTGATCATCAACATTGATCATTCTAATAATAAATCCAGCCCAGAATGATTTCTGCTCCTCATGTGACACTTAAGACTGGAGTAACAGCTGATAAAATTCAGCTTTTCATCACAGGAATAAATTCTATTTTCAAAGCATGTTAAAATAAAAAAAATTATTTTATATTGTAAATTTTGCAATATTACTGTTTTTTTACTATATTTTTAATCAAATAAATGCAGCCTTGATGAGCATTCTGAGACTTCTTTAAAGACTATTTCAAGTCTTTTTAGTCAATAAAATGAATACAAACTTTTTGAACATTAATTTTGTGATATTATATATAAGCTGAGCTTCCCTAGTATTAAAGAAATCGCCATGATATATACACACTACAACTCATTCACAACTCGGGTAAACAAGACCTCTTTGAAAAAGAAACACTGTTCCATTTCGGGTTTTCCGTGGACTGAATGCAACCAAATCGAAACCGAAACCAAACTGAATTTTGTCTGTTAATAACTGCAGTTTAAGTTTGTGAGTTCTATAGTAATTCGTTTTTCAAATTGACCGATTCGCGAAATTAATTCGTTGAACATCATTCCCAAAAAATCCGGCAGTATACGGGTACGATGGTGTTGCGGGAGAGAGGAAATAGGAGTTGCCGCTTTAAGACGGCTATTTATGGGAGTTGTAGTCCAAAGCGAGATGCATTGTATGTAATGTAGTCCAGTGACATGTGCTGTGCAGGTGAAAACGGGAAAAAAATGTTCGTATTCTGTTTTGCTTTATGTTCACTCAAGTCAGTCCACCCGGGAGCTGTTTGCACTGTGAATCTGACAACACGAAAAAGAGTAAAAACGGCATGCATCGGCAACTTGGTCCGTCTCATCTTTTGCACGAACATGAATTGACGAGCTGTTACGCTGCCGCCGAGAATCACTGAAGCGGACAAAGTAACAGTGGGTTGAGCACATGTATGCGTCGCAATTAGGTTGTTAGGAGAACACACGGTAAATGCCTTACTAGATATAAAAATGTGGCAACCTACTAAAGTATACGTACACATAAATGTAACTTACATTTAATAAAACTCAATGTACACGTCAAGCGGCTTTTGAACTTAAGCAAAACACACAAGTAGTTAGAACACATCTGTTATGAAAAAGAAAAGTAAAGTAGTGTTACCATTAAAATATCAAAATAAGCTATGTAACAAGTTGGACTGGACAGAAATGTACGTGCCGTTCACTTCCACAGCAACTTCCGACAGTACAGGATCCTGTAAAGTAGATGTCAGTCCTTATGTTAGTGTTTCTCAACGGGGGCGGTCGGACAGCATCGGGGGGCGCTGGAAGTAATATTTTTGGAAGGGGGGCGTTGAGCTGTTCCTGAGGGGCGTTTGGTCAAGACGAGTTTACACCAAAGATGTATGAGCTGAAACTTGCAAAAGAAAATGGTCTGCCACATCCTAACGCTGTCTCTACACTGGATACATTAAAAAAACGTACTTTCTATATCTATTGTTCAACTTGTCGGTAGCGCAGGCGCGTGGAATCCGTTTATTGTAGCGCTCGCGCTCGGCTGTTACTGAACGACTGATTATAACGGGATCTATGTGCTTTAACACACATCAGTGTAGTAGTGACGTTCGCTGCTAGTTTACAAAAATACTCCCGCTCCTAGACCTGACGGTGTATCATTTCCTTAGCAACGACTTCACTAGTGTTTGCTTGACTTTCTGTAGCGCAGCTGCTGCGTCAAAACAATAGCAAGCATTCAGACACGATGTAGCAAGAGATGTTTTTTCTTGTTTAGAAAAATTAATATTAATACTTTTTGTTTGCTGACTGGCTGCAGTTAGTTTGAATACCAAATTTCTAAAGAGTTTATTCAAAGCTCACAAATATAGCCTAATTTATATCCACGTGGCTTTTTTGCTCCTTTTTTGCTTCTAATGATAATGATACTTAAAATGATAAATCAACAATGTGATGAATGTCATGTGCCATTCAATGACATTAAAAAAATAAATAAAATTATGTATGAGCTGTTTTGGGGGTTAAGATACATGCTTTCAAAGCAGGCTTATATATTATAAATATATAGCCTATAATATACACCTATAAATAGCCTATAATATACACTACCATTAAAAAAGGTCAGTATGATTTGTTAATAGGTTCATAAAAAAGGTTGCGTTTGTTTGTTTAAAAAACAGCCTACAGTAAAAACAGTAAATCTACCATTTAAAAAAAAAAAAAAACTTTCTATTTGAATAGATTTTAAAATGTGTTCTCTTCTCATGCTAAGCTACAGTATATTACTACAGCTTTCAGAGTCACATGATCTTTCAGAAATTATGCTGATGGTTGCTTAAGAAACATTTCTTATTATTATTATAGCTGACACAACACACTGACAAAAAAACAAAAACAAAACAAAACAAAAAAACAAACAAAAAAAACAAGATTTGAAATTTAATTGACTATAACAAATATATAAATCAGGACAGCACTAAAATAGCAACTATTTTGAAAATGAGGAGCATATGTTTCCCATCTTTCTACAACCCCAATTAAAAGTTGGGGCATTTTGTGAAATGCCATAAAATTAATAATATGTCATTTGTTCTCTTTAGCCTATATTTAACTGACTTAAGTACAAAGAAAATCCAATGTTTTCACTGGCCAACTTAGTTTTATTTTGTTAATATAAACACATTTTGAGCCATGATCCAGCTTTGCTTGCGAAGACTGAGAAGCTCCATTTATAGCCAAACATGACACCCTCACCTATTACCAATTCACCTGCTTGATGTGTTTCAAAGCAGTTTATTTGGTTATTCTATAACCTTTTGACTTTTATTTTGCCTCTGTCCCAACTTTTTTGGAGTGGGATGCATACTTCAAATCAATCAATAAATAAATATTTTAGAAATAAATGTTTATATTTACAAAATACATTTAAGTTCGTCAGTGAAAACTTTTGAAATCTTTTCTTTGTACTTTTGTCAATTAAATAAAAGTAAAATAGAATGAACAAATTACAGATTTTATCATTTTACAAAATGTCCCAACTTTTCTAGAATTAGGGTTGTACTAGTTTTTTTTAAGTAAACTTTGAAATATTCTCACAAAATCTATGAAATATAGTAAAGTAAGGTTTTTGTGTAAATGTGGGATTTACTCACCAAAATAACAATGTCCACTATGTCATTTTTATTAGTCTTTTTAAATTTGGGGCAACAAGATATATCTGCATCTCAACAACACTGAAGCTATAGCAATGAAACCACCAACATGCTTAAAAACTCTGTAAATTAATGTTATTACATTTACTGTTAAAAAGTACTTCACTGTGTTTTTTGATCAATTCAATGCATCCTTGAAATAAAGTAATTTCCTAAAAATCATAATGACTCCATACATTTGAATTACTGTAAATACAATATCAGTCCTCATTATAAACACAAAATAATAATAATCAACTTTAATATTCAGTGAGGACAATTAGACTATGATTTATTTGATGGGGGGGCGGTGAGGGGCCTGGATAATGGGTAGGGGGGGCGCTGGCCCAAAAAAGGTTGAGAACCGCTGCCTTATGTCTATATATTACCTGTAGGTGTCACTATATAGCCCATTATATATTTTGCACATAGCATGATCAAACCCTTTTTATTTTCTATGGGCCTACTACACTCTGTACTGTTCTCTGTTATAAATTCAAATTTTAGAGGTGATCCTATTATTATGACTTTAAAATATTAATTCTCATAGTAAGCTAAAAAAAAGACAAAAACTTTACATTTGTTCACAGTATTTAACCTTTTTTTTAGGAATCATTCCAACCCAATCTATTTCTACTGTGCATGCATGTTTATAAAACTGCAACCTTGAATTATAAACATTTATTTTCTGTGGCAAATGCTGCTAATAACTGGACATTCAGCTATGAGGAGGTCCATACAGAATCTGTGGACTTTTTCCACATGTAATTTAAGTGAATGGATTTCATTATGGTATTGTGTGTTTTAAACTGAACTACAAATACTTAATGAATAAATAATATTCAACATAACATATTGCCTAAACAATACATTTTACATGCATCTATACACTTGCTCAATTAAATAAATCTATCTCTTTATAATAAAAATTAAACTTTGTAGACCATTAAGACAGAATAGGTAGCCAAAATGTAAATTAGGTTTAAAATAATTCTAGGGACGAAATCTTTATTGCTGTCATTCTTTACCATTTAAAATTCTACCAAAAACAAATCAGAGTAAAATGATAATTTTAACATAAAGGTATATGCAAGGATTCACTCTTTCTTCAAAAGAAATAACCTGAGTTATTTCAGTATGTCAAAAGCACTTCACTGAGTATAATCTGCTATGTGTGGAGCAGTTCTAAACAATGAAAAAATAAAAAAAAAATCAGAAGAGTTCAGACATGCCCCATTCCTGCGGTAGCACAGGACGACCAGCAGGGGGAGTTGTGACCATGACCAAAGAGACAACACAAGGGGAGGAACAGACAGGAAGGAAAAATAAAAGATCACTCTGAATAAACCGTTAAATCATCACATTCCCTGAGTACATCTCTCAGCACTTCACTGGACTCTAAAACAATGCCTTGTTTCTAAAAAAAAATAAATTAAAATAAGAGGAAAACAATAACAATTTTCAGTTTTGCAACGGCCATGTTTCTGAGGCCTGATGCTGAACAGGAGTAATGACAAGCGAAGGACAAGTCAGATAGCTGAGGGGTCAACTGATATATAAATAAGAGATATTAAGATATGAATATAATAAGGTCATAAAACAAATACACAGCACTGCATGGCATCATATGTAACTGAATGGCATTATTATTCAAAGTGATTAACTAATTAATCTGCTTTGCTTAATTTGAAAATTTGTCAACTTTTGACTTCTTAATCTTTCTATAAAGCCTTTTTATTAATTAATTTATTCATTCATTCTGAAAACAGCTACTACTTACATAAATTCAAAAAGTTATGTACTTTCAAGTTTTCTTTTTCAAGGCGGGTTGAACTGTACACACAGACCAGCTATTAATCATGTGGCTATAGTTACATGAAAAATTGAGGCGCCGCATAGCATTTGATCACTGGATTCACAGAAATCATTTCACTTTTAAAGAGACACGACTTCCTCAAAATAGATTTAGATACATTACCTAAAATATGTAATCCGATAGATTACATTACTGAATACAACTTTCATCATGTAATTTAGAATCAGTAGTGTGTGATAAATTGTGCATAATTTACCCAGCACTTCTACACTATTAGAGCTTCAACAGAGGACTGTAATTGTGTTATGACAATTTTGTCACTAGTTAGTGTATGCATATCTCTGCACATACAAAAGTCTAAACCATGGGTGGTGAACTCCAGTCCTGGAGAGCTGCAGCTCTGCAGAGTTCAGCTCCAACCCTAATTAAAACTCACCTGCCTGTAGCTTTCTAGTAACCCTTCAGACCTTGATTAGCTTGTTCCAGTGCGTTTGATTTGGGTTGAAGCAAAACTATGCAGGGCTGCGGCTCTCCAGGACAGACGTTCGCCACCCCTGGTCTAGACTGTAAAAGCTGGTGAGAAACAAACTTGCTGTTTGTCTTAGCTGGGAAACAAGTCAACATGAGAAAATGAGAATGAAATGTAACTTGAAACCTGAGATGCTGCATCATATGCAGGTCATTGTAGTAAAATAATTTATTTTCATTTATGAGGCCAAAAATACATAAAGATATACAACTGTTCTGTTGGTCTTCTCCAGTCATCCAAATCATAATTTTTCTGCTGCCATTCCTGCATGAAAATAGTGGACATTCACACATACATACATACATACATACCAGCCCCAAGAAAATATTGTTCAAAAGTAAGACATCCACTGAAAGAACAGTGCTCAAACAGTCCCAGGCTATGCATAAACTCTTAAAATGTTAAACTTGGAAGTCGTTTTGCTTAAAAAGCTTCTGCCAAATGCATAAATGTAAATGGGTTGCAATGGGTTTTCCATGAGGATCAGCTATGGAAAGCACACCACAAAGCCTTTGCAAACCAACATAAACTATAAAATTATGATATCACAGCTTTATAAAACATTTATGGGCATATTATTTTCACAATGTCATATGTGACCTTGGACCACAAAACCAGTCATAAGTAGCACAGATATATTTGTAGCACTAGCCAAAAATACATTGTATAAGTCAAAATTATAGATTTTTTTTTATGCCAAAAATCATTAGGATATTATGTAAAGATCATGTTCTGTGAAGATACTTTTTAAAATTTCCTATTGTAAATATATAAAAACCTGATTTTTGATTAGTAATGTGCATTGCTAAGAACTTCATTTGGACAACTTTAAAGGTGCTTTTCTCAATATGTTTTGATTTTTTTGCACCCTCAGTTTCCATTTTCAAAAAAAAAGCTTGTATCTTGGCCAAATATTGTCATATACTAACAAACCATACATTAATGGAAAGCTTATTTATTCAGCTAAAGTACTTTTACTTTTATTCTACATACTGCCAAGAAAAAAATATTCTTATATTTCACCAGTAAGGGGCGCCAGCTGTCCAAGACATACCGATAAACACTTGACATAGTTCCTCAAAGTCAGCGCAAGGACGGCAAGAATGTGTGGTGTTGTCAACAAATGATGAAAACAGGCTGTCTTATGTAACTCTATTGAGTGATGGATGAGTCATGTGTGATACATCTGGAGAGAGAACATTTCATGTTTGATCAGTCCTCTCTTACGCACATTAAAGAGTATAAAATTAGCACCGTTCCTTCGCCAGCCTCCGGAACTGAGTCATCTTGTTGGCTGTCATCTCCTCGTGTATTAGGGGCATATAATATATAGTGACCTGAAGGAAGAGAGCCAAAAGCTTTTAAAATCTTAAATGCCTCCTCTGTGCCTGCTATTTCCTGCAATATCCTTTTCCCTCACTCTTCTCTCCTGTTCTCCAGTCCCTTTTATCTGAGGACAATACAACCAGTTAGGCAGCAGACAATGTCTGTTAGTCATTTTCATTCATTTAGCTTTCATATACTCTTTTTGGCATTCATTTTAGATTAAATAACTAAAAATATAAAGTGTTGTACAGGAAAAACAACCTCATACCTTCTGGCGTTCTGACACTTCATGGGAAGTCAGCCGCAAGCAAGCGCTCCACAAAATTGCGAGTGTTCCTGAAGCAAACAACTGCAAAGGGCAGATGGGGACAAGGACCGAAGGAGCTTATTGCCCGTGTGTGAGAAACATCTCAGAGATGAGTCATTTTGCTTTCAGTCTGTTGAGATCAAGGCTGACCACAGAAGACTCTGTTCCTCACAGTAATGCAGATAGGCCAAAAGCAGTAATCAAACGAGCATTATTCCATCTTTACACTACAAAGCCAGCACTGAAGCTGCTTCTGAAAAGTTATATATACCATAAATAGTAAAAAAGAAACAGGTTGTGTAATGGCACTTAGAGATAAATGCATTTAAGTATTTTATTACATCATTAGGTCTTGAATCAAGGCTCCACTGGTCTTGTTGTGTGATTTACTAAAAAGAACTGTCATTTGTTTGTGAATCAGACTACTTTAAACATGCAGCATGTTTCAGATTCACTAAAAAGAAACAACTCATTTGAGTCATTTATTCATGAATGGGATTAAGTTTGCTGCGCTATCTGTCATTTTACTAACAAGAACCGTACAAGTAATCTTTTCATGAATCGTATTACACTTGTCATGCTGTATGTTTTTAATTCACTAAAATGAGTAATTTTTTTAGTGAATCGCATTACACTGGTCACATTGTCTGTTGTTTTTACACTGCAAAAAATGCTTTTCTTACTTAGATTTTTTGTCTTGTTTCCAGCCAAAATATCTTAAAATTCCTAAATCAAGAAGGATTTTCTAGACAAGCAAAAATTATTGTCTTGTTTTCAGAAAAAAGACATCAAATTTAAGTGAGTTTTTGCTTAGAACAAGCAAAATAATCTGCCAATGGGGTAAGAAAAATAATCTTATTTCAAGATAAAAACAAGATTATTTTGCTTACCCCATTGGCAGATTATTTTGCTTGTTTCAAGCAAAAACATACTTAATTTTGACTTGTTTTTTCTGAAAACAAGACAATAATTTTCGCTTGTCTAGAAAATCCTTCTTGATTTAAGAATTTTTAGATATTTTGGCTGGAAACAAGACAAAAAATCTAAGTAAGAAAAGCATTTTTTGCAGTGTACATACACCCCTAAGGGACAACTCAACAGAAAGACATTACTTGTCATTGTTTTTTATTGTACCATATTCAAACAAATTGCAAACAAGACATCTTTTGCTGTTGCAATGAGGTTTGCTGAAAGTGATTAGGCTAAGTAATTGCCTGCTGATTTGGTTAATCTATACTGACATACTGAAAAAAAAAAAAAATAATATTTGTCAACTGTCAAGCATTATTTCCATATTTGACACTTGTACTGTGACAGGCCCAAAATCCACAGTGAAAAATTCATCGTGGAGCAAAGAGGTAACTGATAACACGCCGACAGACAAGACAGAGCAGGTTACTTCTGATATGAAACAAGGTCTCAGCTTTAAAAATCGTTTTTTAAGAAATTCAAACAATAAATACCATTTTGTGGCTCTTTAATGTGTTGTAACAGATCACTGTATTGGCTTATTGGATCAATCGACACATGTTCGCCTTTTCTTCTTTACTTAAAGCACGAAAAAACATGAATGAACATCAGAACGCATTTATTTCAATACACCATTTTTCAAGTTTAAGTCCACTGAAGTTAAAATATTCTCCTGTCTGATTTGTTTGGCGGATTAGGCGTTGTGATTGGTCAGATCGCCTGTCAATCAAGCTGTTTGTGAAAGGATAAATTAGTGTATGACATGAAACCTTTGATGACTAACTTGGCTTTATGTATGTATTAATTTACATTTTTAGAACTTTGTAATGGGATTTTAAACATTAAAGTCTAAAAGGTGGTCAACGCCATTGATAATGGGGCGTGTTTTAGTGTAGGTGAAAATGTGCTTGCCTGGAATAGCTTTAAAATAAATATTAGGTAACACTTTACAATATGGGTGCACAAATATGCATTAATTCATGCTTAACTAATGCAGAGATAATCATGAGTTAATATATAACTCATGAAGAACTGAACCATTTATTAATAATTACTTCATCAGCAACAAATTAACATTCGATATGATTAATAGATTAAGTAATCAATAAATTGTTATTAGTTAAATATGTCATAATGTATTAATTCCCTAATAACTTTTTTTATTACCTAATAGTGTAAGTTCATGTGTTAATTACCACAATGGGTTGAAGCCACACATTTCATCTCCCAGTTGTCCGCTTTAATTAATCATTAGCTAATGATTTGCTAATGTATCATTATGTTATGACTTTACTTGTTGAGACACAGAACTATTAACTAATTGTTAACTAATATGTCATTGTGGTTATGGATTTAAAATTAGTTAGTTAGTCATGTGCCTCAACAAGTAAAGTCATAAGGTATTATTCAAATTCAATCATTAGGTAATGATCAATTAACTGGAAGTTGAAATGCATAGCTTCAATCCATGGAAATATATGGCTCTCACTGAGGCACATGACTAACTAACTAATTCTATATCCATAACCACAATGACATATTACTTAACAATTAGTTAATAGTTCTGTGCCTCAGTAAGTAAAGTCACAACATAATGAAACATTTGCAAATCATTAGCTAATGAGTATTTAAAGCAGACAACTGGAAATTGAAGTACATAGCTTTGACCACTGTGGTAATTAACATGAATTTACATCATTAGTTAATAAAACAAGTTATTAGGAAATTAATACATTATGACACATTTAACTAATAACAATTTATTGATTACTTAATCTGTGAGTCATATAGAATGTACATTAGTTGCTGATGTAGTAATAAATAAATAAATGGTTTAGTTCTTCATGAATTATACATTAACTCATGATTATCTGTGCAATAATTAAGTATGAATTAATGCATATTTGTGCACACATATTGTAAAGTGTTACCATATATTCATTAGTGAATGCCCTGTAATTGTTCCTTCAGTAAATAATCTATAATACACAAGCACAAAGCTAATTGTTCAAAGTAACTGCCCTAGCAAAAATATATATTTAAAATACAAATATTTTTCAAATCTATTCACATATTTACCGATACATCGCTTGAGACTTACTTATATAAAAATTATAATTAACCTTGTGCACAGTGTACATTACTTAATATTAAGGCTAAATTGTGTTAATCACAGTATTGATGAAGATTGTATGATCTTTGAATAATACTGGTCCTTAAATGCAAGACATTTAAAGTCTACCTCCAGTATACTTGCAATAGTCCCACTTTAGCACAAGCAAATATACTTCAGTATCTTTAGTTGGACTTCAGCACTACTTACAATTTAGCAGAATACCAGTTCTCTGAGGTCCACTTATAAGGTTATCAAGATTTTTACAGCAAAATACATCATAATGTAGAAATACTAGGGTATTTTCTGTCCTGTTTTAGTTTTGACCCCCATCATCAGAACACACTTTTTGTTTGAGTAGGCGTGGTGGATTGTAGACTTGGAAGTAGGGCTACGCAATATATCGAAATATTGCAAATGCACATATCGCAATATGCATGTTGCTACAGCTTGCAGTATTTGGGGCCAAAAACAAAAGACAAAGAAAAAAAATTGCTCATTTCTCTTGTCTTAATAACTTTTGTAGCTTTAAGAATCAGTGCATACTGAATTCATAGAGTGAAGACCAAGCAGTGTTTCACTTTTCCTATTTATTATTCAATTCCTAAACTGATGTTAAAATGTCTAATCGAATATCACATTATTTAACGAGTTATCGCATAAGGCATTTTTCTTCAATATCGCACAGCCCTTGGAAGTAAACGGACACTGCTATGATTGGCTAATAGTTGTTTGACAGCTTGCATTCTTCATAGATAGATGCTGCTGTGATTTAGATTAAAAAAAAAATATTCAGTCCAAATCAAACAATCTGTAATACCAGACAAAACAATAGTGGACACGTATTAAAAACAGTTACTCAGACTTGTGTGGTGCAACATTATTGTCAGATCCAATATATTCGGCACAGCATTGTCTTTTAGTTTCCTTTGTTAAAATGTTCCTTGTTTGTAAACAAATCTGCAATAAATAATTAAGTGAATAATAACATTGCATGATCAACCATGGTGGAGATAACTACAATCACTGCTTTGTACATGTTGTGGATGTCTCAAATACACTGAGAAGCCAAACACAGATGTGTCTGGTTTCACAGCACCATTCAGAGAAGGATGAGTATTAATGCTGCATTATTAAAGATTCACATATAATGTACTCACCCCCTTGTCATTCAAGATGTTCATGTCTTTCTTTCTTCAGTCGTGAAGAAATTATGTTTTTTTGAGGAAAACATTTCTGCATTTTTCTGCATCTTTACCAGAGCCGATCCTCCCTATGCAAAATACGCAAGCTGCGTAGGCCCCTGAAACACCAGGGGCCCCCTTGCTCTCAAAGATAATTTATTTTTAGTTTTGTTTTTAGAGTGGGCCAGCGGTTATCAAAACATGAACGTTTATTTCTTTTAATGCGGTGCGCTGTCGCCCTTTCTATGTAAAAATCAGTCAAATCATGTAACGTGAATGTCATACAGTCTCTTGCTCGAGACAAAATTTGTTGAAAGCATACTGAGCCGCGGAAGAGACAGCTGTTTCTCAAGCGCTTTCCGTGAGCAGGATCTGAGAAATATGGACAAATGTGTTTCATTCATTCATTAATACTGGAGATGTACAGTCTCTTGCTCAAGACTAAAAAAACGAGTTGAAAGCGTACCGAGCTGCGGAAGAGACAGCTGTTTCTCGAACGTTTTCCGTGAGCGTGAATTGAGACGGTGTGAAACATTCAAATGTGTTTCATTCATTCATTAATTAATACGGGAGATGTAAAATCTCTTGCTTGAGACTAAAAAACAAAGAGACGGCTATTTCTCCTGATATTTGTCAAAAGGGATCCAGGGAATTTTGATTTCTCAGTTCATGGCCCCTTTAAGTACATAAATACATGAATGTATTTGTAGTATAATTAGCATGAAATAAATATATTTCAAATACATTTTGGTATATTTATCTTTCACTAGGGCATGAGTATTCTTGTTGTGTACAACCATATAAAACCCTCTCCCAAAAGGAATACATGAACTCATAAGATATGAATACCGGACGAGGTTGAATGAATGAATAAACATAGGCTCAGAGAGCTGCATAAACAGTCCTCACATGGCCCCTGCTGTGAACCACTGTCCTTGTTACACCTCCCTCTCTCTCTCTCTGGCTTATTTGTTTTTCTACTTTCATTCTCTGTCTTGCGCAACAACACTCAATTGTTTGATTGTATATGTGACTAGCACAAGCATCCACAAGACTCCGCTGCTTGTGGAGCCACTGCTGAATTAAAAAGGTACTGACAAGAACCCAGGGGTTTTTGTTACCCTCTGGCCTAGAGCAGCTCAGACCCGGTTTGAGATGTTATGTAATCCATGTTCTCTCTCATCTAAGCACACTGCTTTCTTTTTGCACTAATCCACTGTCAAAATGACTACACACACTTAATCTCCTAATGCATAAGCAGATGTATGCATGCATAGAGTCTAAAATTAACTATAGATATCTGCAAGCTGGTTCAACATAAAACCATGACCAAATGTACATACAAACTTAAAAATAAGATTTTATTTATAGAATTCTATTGCATAGCAATGCAATAAAAGAACCATTTTGGATTCCTCAAAAACCTCTTTTGAGGAATCTTCATTTTTAAAAGTGTATTATTACTCTATAACATCCACTTTTGCACCAGCACTGGTTACAGGAGACAAAGAGAGCATTAAAAAATTCCATATGAAGAAAATGAATGGGATTTGTCCTTCCGGAACCCGACTGTTGCAATCTAAGGGTAAAAAGTTCTAGTTTTCACAGACATGCTGTACTAACCAGCTAATTAGGAATAATATGTACTCCTTCGTGCTGTAAGAATCTGTGGTTTTCACTGGCACAGTTCAACGGAGGCTGAAAGACTCTCACAAGAGAGAACATAGCAGTGCAGATTGGGTAATGTGAGGTAAGGTCAGCTGCTCTGAGCAGGGAGCATTTTGGGACATCAACTGCTGTTGACCAATCACAGCGCAAAATGCGAATTAGCTGAATGCTCTGGTATTTGATTGGCTGGCGGGATCAGGGCCAAGCGCCACTCTTAGTTAAACTCTTCTAGGAAACTGTTGTTCTGAGACAGTGTGTCTTTTAGCACACGCAACTGGGGAGTAAAGGATAGTCTTGAAACAGGCTTAATACCACAATAGGGTCAAAGAAACACGGCGGGGAAATTTCATTTTAAATAATGTGATCATTTCACATGGCTTACATTTATTCTGCCACTTGTCTTCCTTATTTAAGTGGTGCTCAATGGATGCAGAAACAGCACAGTGGAAATGACACTATGCTGTAGGCTGTTTACATAGTAGCTGTTTTAAGGACACAACCAAACCATAATTTCTGCAGGCATAAAGCAAGATGTTTACTGGGCTCATCTTTCTATTGGTGCACTCAGTCAGCATGAAGCAGAAATTACTTGATTTGAACTCAACAAAACTTGCCTTTTCATAAAAGTAAAAATACATATACATGTTTGAGGTAATTTTACCAAAATAAGAGGGATCATAAAAAATGCATGTTATTTTTTTATTTAGTACTGACCTGAATAAGATATTTCACATAAAGGATTTTACATATAGAACAGAAGAGAAAATAATAGTTGAATTCATGAAAATGGCACAGTTCAAAAGTTTACATACGCTTGATTCTTAGTACTGTGCTGTTACCTAAATGATCCACAGCTGTATTT
Organism: Labeo rohita; assembly: GCF_022985175.1. Classification (NCBI taxonomy): domain Eukaryota; kingdom Metazoa; phylum Chordata; class Actinopteri; order Cypriniformes; family Cyprinidae; genus Labeo; species Labeo rohita. The sequence goes on from NC_066871.1 coordinate 2,875,826, forward strand.
TTATTATTTTTATGTTTTTTGTTTAGTGATAGTTGTTCATGAGTCCCTTGTTTGTCCTGAACAGTTAAACTGCCTGCTGTTCTTCAGAAAAAAAAATCCTTCAGGTTTCTTCGGTTTTTCAGCATTTTTGTGTATTTGAACCGTTTCCAAAAAATGACCGTATGATTTTGAGATCCATCTTTTCATATTGAGGACAAATGAGGGACTTGTATGCAAATTACAGAAGGTTCAAACACTCGCTGATGCTTCAGAAGGAAATACGATGTATTGACAGCCGGGGGGTGAAAACTTTTGAACAGAATGAAGATGTGTGCATTAATTTTAAAATTATTCAATTCATTTTATGGACATTTCCATTAACTCTAAAACACAACTCAATGAAGTATTAATTTCAAAAATTAAAATGCTGGTTTAAATTAATACAGTACATTGTACCCTATTTTATAGTTGTTTTTTTAAGAGTATATGCCAACATTTCCTTTTCCCCTCAAGAATTTAATCATTTAATGAGATTTCTTTCTTTTTTAAATAATCTCTAGTTACACTATGTTTTGACTTGTTACTGTTACAGAATTTTTTGGCTTAATAAAATTTTAAAATGACTTTATTCTGAAACTGAAAACGTGTTCATAATAAAAGGTGTATTAAAATCATTTTAGTAGGCTAAAAATGAAGGTAGAATGATTCTGAAGAACCTTCAACATCCATGGAAACTTTCCATTAAAAAAATTCCATATCAACCTCATTCTTCAACGCAGAAGTAAGCCTATGGGCGAGACTTCTGATTCATTAGCCTTTATCAGGAAATAATGAGAAGAACAACAATGTGCTGCAAACGGTAAAACTATTTGCACTACAAACCAGTGTGTTCATAATTAAGATAAAACATTAAAGTAAAGTAAGACACACCAGTTTGCAACATCAAGCAGCTAAACAAGCTGTTTTGTACAGCTGAAAATAGCTGGACGTGATAAGACCAGAAACCACACCTATAAATTTATGGCGCCACCTGTTTTTACAGGAAGAAAGTTGGATAGGTTCTTTAGATTTTTTTAAAATATTCTGCACACTCAGAAAAATTGTTCTTTTAAGAACTGTTCACTTAAAGGTTGCTTGGGAAACCAAAAATGGTTCTTCTGTGGCGTCACTGCCTTTATTTTTAGTGTAGTTCTGTCTTGACAGCTTTACACATTAATGCTAAAAATACATTTTTCTATTTTTAAAATGTGATTGTGAAAATGTGAAACAACTGCTGCATTTTATACCAGGTCTTAACAAAAAAAGTCTTAAAATAAGACCTGTTGTCTGAGGGTCTTGGTGGGTAGAGCTAATCTATAATGAAAATACCCATTGTAATGAAATGAAACCATTTAATTGCATCAGAAATGAACAGAATGTTCTGAGTCTTCCGGACAGTGAATCCTCAAATATGCACATGCGGGAAAATTAGGCCATCTATATCTGTCCTACCCCACTGATTATGAATGTATTATGCAAGTTACACAGCGGCTGTTACGTAACGGCAGTCATGCACTCATAGTCCCTCTCCCTCTCTCTTTTGTTCCCCCTCTCATTCTCGACTGCGAGGGGTTATGAGATTTCACCAGCTTTTTACGCACAAAACATGAGCCACAATAATACCTTCCATAACCCGATATTCCAGTCGACTCCAACAAAAGATTAGTATTTCATGGAAGAACAATGTCATGTGAGGACAAACAAGAGTATTAAACCATAAGCAGACATTCCACGTATGATTTATTTCATGTGTGATGCAAAGTTTAATTACAGCTGAGGTGACGGACAGATGGAGGATTTTGGGAACACGTTTATCGCTTTTTCTCGTAATATAAAGGAAACATTACATATTTGAAAAATGCATTCTGTTTATCTTAAAGGGTGCCTATTATGCAAAATTCACTTTTACATGTTTGAGCATAAATGTGTGTTGGCAGTGCGTGTACACAACCACCCTATAATGATAAAATTCCACTCCTTTTTTTAATCCCCATAAATCATAAGCAGGGTCTCAGAGCAAGACATTTGCAGAATCTGTGAAATGTGACATCACATTGACAGGCCCCGCCCACAGCAGTTGAAAGAACTTAGGTTAGTACTTAATTCACATGTGATTTTCGTGTTTATTTTAATGATCGATGTTAGGTGCTGTTCTCTGTCACTTAATACACAGATGCTTCAGATGTGTGCACTATCACAAAGTTTTAACTGATATGGCTTTAAGTGTTTATTAGAAGTTGTAATTGATATGACTTCAAAACGCACAATTTCAGCACGACATGATAATCAAAACCAAACAGATGTTTTGAGAAGTGTCTGAGGTACGAGCTGTAAAGGCACAACTCTATCAAAGCCAATAGAAGGCAAGCCTGCAAATTTATCCAAACAAAGTATAACGGCTAAAGCTAACCCTTCCAGTTTGGGAAAGGAGACCAGAGGCCGTTTTCTTTGTATGGATGTCAATAGCAGAGAGGCTTCACTACACTGAATAAACAGCTTTTTAGAGGAAACAGCTTGTCATTTAAATGAATCGACTGCCTATCGGCTAATTTTTCAACACGTTTTACACTAAACACTTTTGGATTGAGCTATTTTTAGAGATTACACTGGGAAAAAAAATGCTGTTTCATAACAAAAGTCGCTGACTTTTTGTGACAGGTGGGATTCAGTTTACAGCATTTCCCGTTAATTCCTATAGTATCCGTAAACTTGTGCGATTGAGTGTTGCACAAGTCAATGATGTCAAGGCTGTAATGTGATTGACTGTTGACTGTTATGCTTTCTCCAATAGTAAGTAATACAGACTCTCTCATCTCCCAATAGTAAGAAAGTCTTTGGCTCTATTCTGGAAAAGGGGGCGGGGAGCAGCAGCTTATTTGCATTTAAAGAGACATCCACCAAAACAGCACATTTCTGCTTCCACTCAAAATAGCCATTTTCAAAATGATATAATAAATTATCTGTGGGGTATTTTGAGCTGAAACTTCACAGACACATTCTGGGGATGCCTGAGACTTATATTACATCTTGTACAAAGGGGCATAATAGATGCTCTTCAAAATTTAATGCATTCATGTTTGTTCTTTGTAAAATGGGGTCTTAATTCCGGTATATATATTATATTTCAAACGGTACAATGTCATAATTTTGCTCAATTCAGTATTTCATACGCTGCTGTTGCAAAGTGCACTTGTATGGATCCAACACATGAAACTCTATCAACACGCTCAAAATTAACAAATAAAGAGAACAGTAGAAGTGAAATATGTCATTATATTGCATACAAAACAGATGATTTACTGTATGCAAGCACTGCTATAAATCATGTGTTGCCACAAGAGGCATCACATGAAATCTTGCTATTTGTTGCTTGCTCATCCTTTCAGAGAATTAAGGGATCGATAGAGATTGATATATCATTCATATATTCAGATTTAATTTTAACTTTAAATCACAACTGATCAACGCACATACATAAGATGTGATACAGTAACAACGAAAGCGCAAACGTGCGTTTAAAGTTTTGGTCACATAATATATGCACTTGCATTTCATACATTCGAATATTAATTGAATTTGAATTAAGCAAAAGTTTTGATATATTAATTGTAGTATCGAAAATATGAAGGGAATGTTTCTGCCATGCTGCCGACCGCTAATATGAAGCGGCCAAAAAAGCGAGAGAGTGAGATTTGTATTTAATGCTTTTTCTTTGGCTATCTGAGTCTGAAATCTGAAAACAATCTGAGAGAGAGAAATAATAATGTGATTTTGACTATTACTTTGACTGTTAGAAATACACTTTACAATAAAGCAACATTTGCCTGCAGGTTTTTTGTTACAGTTTGATACAAAGGTATTAAGATATGAATGTGTTATTATTATTATTTATAAAATAGTTTTTAGTTCACTTATCTTTTGAGGCTGATTATTTGTCACCTATGGTATCAATAGCGAGGTATTACATTCTGGTATCGAAGCCAAAATTATGGTATTAAGCCATCCCTATACAATGCCAAGCTGAAAGTATGAGCTAAAGCACAAGCTAAAGCACAAAAGAGGAGAAAAGGAATACATGCTTTCACTTTTTCACAAATATTAAAACAAAAAATTAGCAGATTTACTATTTTATTTTTATGTTATTATTTAATTTTATTTATTTATTAAGATTTAAAAAAAAAAAAAACATTAAAAACATTTATATATTTTCTGGCTTTATTTGTTTTTTATATGGTTTAGTAATTTTTTTATTTTTCTATTTTTCAGTTGTTTCTCACCATAAAATATAGCCATGGTGCTCAATCAAATCAAAAATCAAATCAAAAGTCTATCATGATGAAATTTCCCTTACCAATTCATTTTTAGCATGTATAGTTTGTAGTGATTGTAGTACTTACTGTTCTTGCATTGTATTTTATGACAAAGTCAGCTTTAATCAAAAGAACCCTTGAGGAAAATACGTTATTTAGCATTTAGTAAGTAAATCACTATGACTCTCTGGCTTTTATTTACATCAATGAAATGCACTCTGTTTCATGCCTATGACGCAAACCAAATCCCATCAAGAGTAATTTATCAGCTCCACTTAAATGTATATATGGCAATACTGATGGCCCCTTTTGAGTTGTTTATGATTATTTCATAAAGCTTCACGCTCCTAGCAACTGGTTTTGGTTGCCATAGCAACGTATTGACGTATTTTGGGATCCAGAAATAGAAAGATAAAGAAGGAAAGTGTCCCAGGCCGTATCTGGTCCTCAGGGTGACAAACTTTTTTTCTGTTTTGGGAGAGTGTAGCATTTGCTTTTAACCTGATGAAATGCCTGAAAGGAGATATATGGATCTCAAATGCGTTTTTTGGCACACTGTGTGATCATTTTGCATGCGAAAAGAGAGCATTGCATCATGTGGCAGAGGATCGTGTATGAAGCATTTTTAATGTCTTAGTGGACACAGAAGAAAAGACTGTGGCTCTCTGTAAAATAAGAAGTGAGACTGAGACTGTCTTGTACAAGTTCAACACAACAGGGTGAGTCAGATTCTATTCATAGTCTGAGAAATGCAACTCGAGCCTTGCAGAGAAAGCTCATAAATTAAAAAATATAGGGTACATGCTTCTATAAATACACCTCTGTGCCTACTCTTTAAACAAGACGTCTGCACATATTGTACAGCAGCTAAAGAATATGGACTCTTAAAGAGACAGTTCACCAAAAAAAAAATTGCATTCTGTCATTTTACTCACCCTCATGCCGCTCCAAACCTTATTTTGTGATTTTATAATCTAATAAAATGTTATCTACTGCAATGACATCCATCCAAATAGTCTTAAAGCCAACTGTTAGTAGATCTAAACCACTTCAAAGGCCTTGAACAATCATCTTTGACAGTCAGAGAGCCACAGACTCACTATAAAGTTGTCGTTTTACTTGGTATTGCAGCACGGGAGAAACATATTTCAAATGTCAAATCCTTATGCAATGAGAAACACAAAGAGAGGAAAACACATCAGTGATTCACGCTCTTTTCCCAGAACAATAGCAGTTCACACTGCCTTTCAGTGGCAAGCTGAATTAAAGCAATTGTTTTCAAGCTGTTACATAAACTGAGATAATGCAGAGCTTTACTACAGGCGCCTTTGTGTGTATGCGATTGTATAGCCAGAGAAACAGACAGGCTCAGCCATTTACTAGACCAGCTTATGTCATTTGTCCTAATTAGGATTAGATGAAAGCGTTTGTTCAAATGTTTTGATTGTTGTTGCATGTGTTGCACGATTTGTTTATCACTATAGAGAAAAACTGCATTTATTTTCTCCATATAGCAACTCTCATTTTTACCGCCAAAAAGGAAACTGTCAAATGATATTCTTTTTAAAGCTACAAGTCGGTTAGATTTTAACTTTGTTTTTAAATGTTTAATAGGCAAATTATCTACTCAGTCGCTGTTACCATGGAAACGTGAACTGCGCCAAAAAAGCGCATCTGTGTACACCCACTATTGTGAATGACATAATCAAGTCCCTACACTCTCAAACTACTTTGGCCTATAGAGTGTTGCAGGGATGACATATTTTTATAGGCCAGCCTTGAAGTCAGCATCACCCTGGTTCCCTCAATAAAAACCCAACAGGGTATTTCCATTGGCTTTTGTATTTGCAGAAATTTGCAGTCACCAACAAAAGTGCTTGTTGGAAACATGTGCCTCTATATACATTTCTGCAAAACTAAAAAAAAAAAAAAAACGTACCTACAGTTGAAGCCAAAAGTTTACATACACCTTGCAGAATCTGCAAAATGTTATGTTACCAAAATAAAAGGGATCATACAAAATGCACATCATTTTTTTTTACTACTGACCTGAATAAGATATTTCACATAAAAGACGTCTACATATAGTCCACAAGAGGAGATAATAGTTGAATTCTATAATAGTTGCATATGAGTCAGTTGTCCTCAGTGTGAAAAGATGGATCTCAAAAAAAAAATCATACTGTTGGAAAGGGTTCAAATACACAAAAATACTGAAAAACCAATTTGTGGGGCATGAAGAATTTTTCTGAAGAACGGCGGGCAGTTTAACTGTTCAGGACAAACAAGGGACTTATGAACAACTGTCACTAAACAAAAACACAACTGTGGATCATTCAGGTAACAACACAGTATTAAAAATCAGGCGAATGCAAACTTTTGAATGGGGTCATTTTTATAAATTCAACTATTATTTTCTCATGTACTACATATAAACTTTTTTTTATGTGAAATATCTTATTCAGGTCAGTACTAAATAAAGAATAACATGCATTTTGTATGGTCCCTCCTATTTTGGTAAAATAATTAACACTGCAGATACTGCAAGGTGTATGTAAACTTTTGACTTCAACTGTGTATGTACAAATCACTGCAGTTTCCAGTTGAAATAAATAATAGAGGCAGTAAAACTGACAACTTTTATTCCTTTTCACACAATGTATGATTTACAGGTACAGAGTTTTGATTAATAAAGCCTAATTTTCACAAAATTGCTTGCAGAATATTATGTTATGACTTCATACTTCATACCTTTGTAGATAACATTGTTGTCACATATACAGATTCATATGTGTGAGTTTTCTAATTCAGTAGGTTTGCTCGGTAGCTCATGTGATACAGCATTGCACTTGAGTGATGAAGAGCTCCTATACGAACAAAACATCTCAAATCGCACAAGAAAGTTAAAATAGCATGGCTGCATCAACAAATGCATTTTTATATCATTTTTGCACTTGTTAACACTATCAGGTAGGTTTAGGGTTGCGTCTGGTGTAGAGGATATTTCTAACACAATAGAGCATTAACCTTTAGCGACACTCCCTGGATATTTGAATTCTGAACAGGCGTAATACGTACCTCAAAAAACGTAATAAAAATGCAGCATTACGTGCCTGTACCAACACAATAAAAACATGCCAAGTGTGTTTTAGCGCCACTCATTTTGCGCTGAAACTGCTGCGAAATGTGAAGTAAGGTACGTTATTACGGTGTTGCAGAAATGTATATAAAGGCACGTATTTTCATGAGCCTGGGTTGACATTAAAGCAAAAATTATTAATCATCTACTGTACAGGTTGTGATTCAGAAGAAACAAACTTGTCCAAACAAACTGGGGACTGACCCATCTTTCAAAGGCGACTGGAGAACCAGAACTCGTGGAGATTGGAGAAGCAGTCGTCAGTGAAATGACAGGAACACAGGAACATTTTGGGATTATACTGCTGCGGTATCATAGTAAAGATGAATTTTAACCACTGATTCTTTTACAGCCTCAAATAAAATAAAGTAAAATTTAATAAAAAAATTAATAAAAATAAAGCATCTTCTCAACATTACGTAATCCATACGAATGAACTACAGCATTAGACTGCTGTTTTTGCGGGATGTCCATGCAGAACATAGACGGGCATTATGCAAATGTAAACTTGTGACGTATTAAATTTGCGTCAACTTTTTCTTTTGAGAGATGATAAATTTATAATGCACTTTCAGCTTTACACTTTACAGCTTTGCAGACTGTTTACATTCACATACAGCTACATAACACACTGCATGAAAGGTAATTTTCAAAAGTCCATAATAGGGGCACTTTAACCAAAACTAAAAACCCACTCAAAAAAAAAAAAAAAAAAAAAAAAAAAAAACACTGACTTGTGTGACATTCGAACCGTAAATGCTGAAATGCTCCTAACCCTAACACCTAACCTAAACTTACCCACTTCTGAACAATATAAAACATGTAACAGGCAAATATAAGTACAGTCACAGGTATTTATTGCAGAAACTGACCATAAACAAGCAGTATAAAAACATTACAAACAAGTCGTGTCGCATTCCAAGTCTTGTGAAGTCATACAATATCCTTTTGTGAAGAAAAGAGTAAAACAAGGTATAATCAGTGAAAATGATCCTGCTACATTAACGCGCTCACATCTCATTGAAAAGATACTCCTGAGCATTTGCATGACACAGAGATGAGACACACAAGAGCCAATGGCATTTCATAACCAAGGCTGATGTAACACTTCTTCTGGCAGCCTTTTTTTAATTTACACACAAACAGACTGAACTTTATGGTGGATGGAGACGGCGATCGCGTCTATTCATCTCACAGATCAAACGTCTTGCCTTGGAATTTTAACAATTTTTTTTTTTTAATAATGACTGTAGTTGTATCTGCCTGTTACATCTTGTGTTTTATTGACAAATGGTAGGTTTAGGGCAGGGGTTGGGTTACGTGCTCGTAAATGTGTAAATGATGAAATGTAAATAAAACTGTTGTGATTGTCTACATTGAAAAATCACACCCCTACATATATGCAATAATGGGAATATTATTAATCAATATATAATGTGATCATGATGATTAAATTTCCAGTGCCTTTTGCGTCAGCATTATGACACAAGGGGTTTGTTATTTAAAGCAATGAAGGACCTTGCACACCAAAAAAAAAAATGACACTAAAGGGATACCTTGTGCATCAAAAAGTGACGCCAAAGGGTCCTGACCAAGTGTCAATATGTGACGACTTGGGAGTGAAAATGTGTTGACAAAAATATATCAACCCAGCAGCATATGAAAATTTTTCAACAATTTTTTTTCTTGTTCTCAAAACTGTTTACATTGCAATAAATCGGTTTAGGACATGAAAATAGAATTCACATTTACATGTACTGTGTTTGTAATTTTAGCCAGTGTATAAATGTGCAACTATAAGTAAGCAGCTTTCTCTTTTTTTCTTACTGGTTTAGTTAGTCCACGCACAAATGTACTGTTCAAAAATATGCAAGTATGCATTACATAACCAAATAAACCACATTTTCCAGCAAAAAAAAAAGGGAAAAAACTGCATTTACATTCACATGTTTCAGAATGTTCACATGTTTTTGCCCAGATTTTTCCACTGATTTACAATCTGGATAAGTTGATGCAAGTTGCTGAAAATCAGAGCCAGTCTGCAGTTTCAAATTCACAGATTTCATAGAAAAACGTGTAATCTATGATAGAGGATATCAAACATGTTTGATATTTTTTAGCCAATTTTAGAACACATATTGTTTTGTCATGCTTATCTTACCAACAATGCACACATTTATTTGGGAATTTGTTTGAAACTTTAAAGTCTGGTAGTGTGTGAGTCGGTAAGTGTAAGATTCCTAGTGTTTTATAATCCGTTTGGATTTTAAAGTCTATTGTATTCCAGTTTTAACATGCAATGAACAATTGTATGTTGCATCATCATTCACAATGGGATGGGTAATTCATTGCTTCATGGTCTGATTTAAGATTCTTTGTTGGCTCAAGTCAAAGTTTTTAAACCATTATTAATCTCAGAACTGCCTGGTTCAAGGCCTAAAACTCTTTATTGATGAAAACACATCCTTTGGAGAACAAACCAAATGCCAGCCATTAATCTGTGTTTTATCCTTCCATAATTTATTCTTTTGTTAAATTCATTAAATACTTTCTTAACTCCAACATCTTATTCTATTGGCACTTTATATATTTTGCACAGTTTGTCTTGTCTTTTGCAATACCAATTTGCATGCTTTCTTCCACATTAAAGAACAGAGAAACAGAGAGAGGAGGGGTTTGCAGTTAAGCTGCGTCCTTGCATGAACTGGTAAACACATGCAAGCGGTTAGATGAGGATACTTTGTTGTTATTCTCACAGATTCAGACATTTTGTGCTCTGAAATCATGTAAAAGAGCTACACTGATTGTTGAAAATGTTCTGGCGCCGTATCTCATGGACGCAGTACACAATCAACACCAATAGGCAGCCTTATTATTTTCATGTAAACACAAGCAGATGATTGAGCGGAAGCATGGAAATATCTAGTGGTGTTATTTAGTGAAATCTGCAAAAAACAATTGAGGTAAACTCTGAATAGAGGCCTTCTATTTGTTTAAAATGTGTTACCTTCCTAACTATTCGCTCAGAAACATTCCTGTTGCTATACGTGAACCCTTTTCTTTATAAATGATGAGTTAATGCATAACCAGACTGGAATGTCATGTGAAATGCAGTCACTACTTTTGGACCCGTTTCTGCAATGAATGGATCAATGAAGATCTTCACATGTGTTTGACGTGCCTAGAGTGTTCAGCGCACCTCTTTCGCCACAGTGATAACTCTTCCCGTGTGTTTACCTGTGTGTTAAAGGGTAGACTGAGGTTAAGCAGCTAAGTGTGTCAATGTGTTAAAGCCTGAGCCAGTCTGGATTAACTCAGGGCACCTGCTACAGCTCAAACACACACTCACACACATAAACAGAGGAATTTACAGAACATCCAGCTTCTACGTCTTTAACCGACTGTTCTTTCCGGAATTAAACATTTTCAAGAAAACCAAAATGTTTGTGAACGAACAAGCACTTTGGTAGAGCATTCAACAAGGTCAAAACTTGATTATGTCATAGAGAGCAAGCACATGATTAAATAAGATTTGCAACTGTAAAAGGTGAATGTAATAATGTTAAAGGTTATTTAAGGATACTGTAACTCATTTACTTATGTCACTGTACCACAGTGTAAGATAAGTGACCTTTCCCCCAGTTTTTCTGCCTGAACAGGGCTGTTGTTAGTCGGGCCAATGACAATCAGCCATCGCCACAGTGAAAGTTTATCATAACATCTGAACCATCAAAAGTACAAAATGTATGTTTAAGCAATGAACATTAAAACTGAAGCTTTCTGTGAGTTTAATCACAAAATCACTGGAAAATAATATTACAAAATCTAAAAAAAAAAAGAAATTGTAATATCTCACCTAATCTAATCCATAGGATTTACACAATGAATCAGTACAAAGTGCGATAGTCAAGTCGAAATTATTTGTATAGCACCTTTCACAATACATATTGTTTTAAAGCAGCTTTACAGAAATTCATGATGTTAATGTTTACTTAAAGGAGTTCACTTCCATAACAAAAATGTACAGATAATTTACTTACCCACTTTTCATCCGAGATGTTCATGTCTTTCATTTTTCAGTCGTCAAGAAATTAGGTTTTTTGAGGAAAACCTTTCAGAAATGTTCTCCATATAGTGGACTTGTATGGTACCCCAGAGTTTGAACTTCCAAAATGCAGTTTAAAGGAGAAGTCCACTTCCAAAACAAAGATTCACATATAATGTACTCACCCCCTTGTCATCCAAGATGTTCATGTCTTTCTTTCTTCAGTCGTAAAGAAATTATCTTTTTTGAGGAAAACAGTTCAGGATTTTTCTCAATATAGTGGACTGCTATGGTGCCCTGAGTTTGAACTTCAGAAATGCAGTTTAAATATGGCTTCAAACGAACCCAAATGCGAGTTCTTCGACATATCCTAACTGTCATGAACCGGAAAAAACAGAGTTCAGGCAGAGTAAGACAAGACGAGCGTTTGATATTAAAAAGTACATAAATTGTATTATTTTTATGAAAATAACTGATCATTTCGCTAGATAAGACCCTTCTTCCTCAGCTGGGATAGTTTACAAGTTCAAACTCAGGGCACCATTATATGGAGAAAAATGCTGAAATGTTTTCCTCAAAAAACAATCTGTTTACGACTGAAGAAAGACAGACATGAACATCTTGGATGACAAGAGGGTGAGGGGTGAGTACATTTTCTGTAAATCTTTGTTCTGGAAGTGGACTTCTTTGATTCAGATCATTAAATGGATGCCATAACCCTACCCAATACTTTATTTTCAACGTTCCAATTGTTTTCTTTATTTTTATTGAAAATAAATGGCTTTTCAATGTGATATGAGGTTTCAAATGGCAGCGGATTTGAAAACGGGTCGATCATGTCAAAATGACTACTGCACACGTTTTACCATCTATGCCTCTGGAGCTGTTATTTTATAATCATCTTTTGTAGTGTTGACTACCCCAGTCACAGGCTGGTGGGCAGAGGTGGTATAAATAGCCTCTGCCAACAAGGACTCAGTGTAAACAGATTATATATATATATACACACACATACATATATATTATCTTTGTGGGGACATATAATATACACACTGTACATCCCCTTACACACAAACACATTTTTACAAAAAATCTCATTCTGTATGATTTATAAGCACAGGTGCATCTCATAAAATTGAAATATCGTGAAAAAGTTCATTTTTTGTTTCAAAAACTGAAACTTTCATATATTTTACATTTATTACATGTAAAGTAATACATTTCTAAAGTTTTTTTTGTTTTTTGATGATTAGAGTTTACAGCTTATGAAAGTCAAAAATCCAGTATCTCAAAATATTAGAATATTTACATTTAAGTTTCATTACATGCCAATCCCTATAGTATAAATTCCAGGTAGCTCTTATTCTTTAAAACCACAATAATGGAGAAGACTGCTGACTTGGCAATAGTCCAGAAGACAATTAATGATACCCTCCACAAAGAGGATAAGTCACAGAAGGTCATTACTGAAAGGGGTGGCTGTTTACAGAGTGCTGTATCAAAGCATATTAAATGCAACATTGACTGGAAGGAAGAAATTAGGTAGGAAAAGGTGCACAAGCAACAGGGATGACCGCAAGCTTGAGAATACTGTCAAGCAAAGCCGATTCAAACACTTGGGAGAGCTTCACAAGGAGTGGAATGAAGCTGGAGTCAGTGCATCAAGAGTCACCATGCTCAGACGTCTTCAGGAAAAGGGCTACCAAGCCACTTCTGAAACAGAAACAATGTCAGAAGCATCTTATCAGGTCTAAGGAGAAAAAGAACTGGACTGTTGCTCAGTGCTCAAAAGTCCTCTTTTCAGATAAAGTATAAAAAGTAAAAAAAGTAAATTTTGCATTTCATGTTGAAATCATGATCCCAGAGTCTGGAGGAAGACTGGAGAGGCTCAGAATCCAAGCTGCTTGAAGTCCAGTGTGAAGTTTCTGAAGTCAGTGATGATTTGAGGTGCTGCGACGTCTGCTGGTGTTGGTCTACTGTGTTTTATCAAGTCCAAAGTCAATGCAGCCGTCTACTGGGAGATTTTGGAGCACTTTATGCTTCCATCTGCTGACCAAGCTTTATGGAGATGCTGATTTCCTTTTCCAGCAGGACTTTAGCACCTGCCCACAGTGAAAAAATCACTTCCAAGAGGTTTGCTGACCATATTACTGTGCTTTATTGGCCAGCATGCCTGACCTGAACCCCATAGGGAATCTATGGAATATTTTCAAGAGAAAGATGAGATGAGATGCCTCAGTAGTGCCTCAGCAGTGCCACAGGCTGATTGCTTATATGTCACACTTTACTGATGCTGTAATTTAATTTGGTGCTAGGAGCAAGTCATTTGCTGTAATATGTTCTGCCAACCACGTATTGAGTGCATAAATGAACATACTTTAAAGAATTTGAACTTTTCTGTTTTGCGAATCCATTTTTTGATTGATCTTAGGAAATATTCTAATATTTTGGGGAAAAAATAACTTTGTCACACATGGCTTTTCCATTTTTGCTTTATTTTTGTTCAGTAAATAATGACACGGTGCAATTTGTCAGGTGTTGTTGTTCATCTGAGGTATTTTGAAATTTTAAGACCAGCCAAGGACCAGTTTTTTTAATGATGTCCTGATACGGAAAACCATGGAATTCAGTAGGGTGTCCTATCTTTTTTTACATGACTATATAAAGATGTACATTATATACATTTATAGCATATGTCCAAATTTTAATATATTGCTGGCCATTAGCAATTTACTATTAAAGCAACTTAAATTTAAGTCTTTTTTTTTTTTGGAAATATTATGGAAATGTAAAATAATGCTATTTTACAGAAGACCTAGAATAGAGTCATATGGAGCAGTACGGTACTTTAATAGTGTTTATTCCACTTTTGTAGCTTGACAGAGCACAAAACTGTTTCAATGGCGTGGACATTCTGCAGAACAAAGAAGTGTTGAAATCTGGATTGGAATGATAAGAGGATCAGAAAATGACAGAATTTTTGGATTTAAATTCTTCAATCACAGCTTTTTTTTGAATGGACTTATAGATTCATGTTTGTCACCAAAAGAGTTTGGAGTTTGTGTGGTGAAATTCCATGTTATCTCTCTGATGCCAAAGAGGTCATAAGAGGCTGTGGTGTTTCAGTGACACCATGAGTCAAGTGCTAATCAGATTTTGACAATAATAAACAGTTTAGTAGAACCAAATCTTATCATGAGTGCATTGCCCAGATTAATCCATCAAGCAAAAGTTACTAAAAATTCTCATGCAAAAATCTCTCTTCTGCATCATGTAGTGTCAGTTGCTGCAGCAGATGGCCCAGAGCTGACCTGATCACTCTAATGCAGTGTAAAAACACTCGTGTGGCTTTCGCAGATCAAGAGCAGGAGGTTACACACTGCTTAGAAGACGACGCCATGCTATAATCAGCAGGATTGTTTGTTTGTTTGTTTCAGCGAGATGAACATACTGCTGTTCCTCATGGCATGCAACACAAACATGCATGCTGTCAGTTTTGCTTTCTCTCCAGTTTCTCAGTGCTATGAGAGCTGTTGTGTAAGCACACACTGTCTGTCAGTGGAGATGTTATGCCAGGGTCAATGAGATTTGCAAAAAACTAATTTGAAGGACAAAGTACAAAAACAGATTTCGGTGTGTTTCAAGTAGTGTGTTTGAGTAGTTTTTCTGCACTAAAAAATTGCTGAGTTATTTTTTTAGCCTAAATGCTGGGTTCAGCCTGTTGGGTCATTTTAATGGGTTATTTTGGAATATTTTTATCCAGGTGCTGGGTAGTTTTTCTGCATTCTGAAAAACGCTGGGCTATTTTTTTTTTTACCTAAATGCTGGGTTCAGCCTGTTGGCTCATTTTAATGGGTTGGTTTTAATATTTTTACCCAGGTGCTGGGTAGTTTTTCTGCATTCTGAAAAAATGGAGGGTTATTTTTTTAACCCAAATGCTGGGTTCAGCCTGTTTGGTCATTTATTTATTTTTTATATTTTTACCCAGGTGCTAAGTAGTTTTTCTGGACTTTTTCTGGAAAATGATGGGTTCAATTTTTTTTTTTTTTTTTTTTTTTTTACCTAAATGCTGGGTTCAGTGGGTCATTTTATTGGGTTATTTTTAAGATTGTTTACCCAGGTGCTGTGTAGTTTTTCTGTAACTAAGCTGCTGGGTAATTTTTAATGCTGGGTTATTTTCTTTCTACCCAACCGCTGGGTTGAGCCTGTCTCCAACAAAACAACCCAGCTGCTGAGTTACAGCGTGGGCTTTTTGCATACTCTACAGGAGTGGTTCTCATCGCCGACGATTTGGTGCACTTCTTCAGTGAAATAAAGGTTTGTATACATTTTATTTAATTTATAAAGTCTTTACTGTGCTGTAAAGCTGTATTATTTTACGCAATGTGACATTTTGGCAACACGGCACAAGAATCAACACTATTTCAGTGAAAAGTGATTACAGAGAATGGTTGAATAAACTTAAATTAAAATGCTTGATAAACGAGTTTAAATGTATGTAATATTGTAAACTATGCTGTATTCATCCACATAAATTCAATTTGTCTTATTTTTTGTCCATGGGTATTCTTGCTTAATAATAAATATTCATCTTTTGATGCCATACTGCTGCTGCCTTTATAATTCTGAGTGTGCTTTTCAATTCCCATTTTAAGCCAGCAATATAATATTTTTTAAACAATAGTTGATGACCCAGCATGTTGAGTAAAAATATTTAACCCGACCAGATGGGTCAAAATAACTCGGCATGTGTTCTGTCCAATATTTACCCAGCGCTGGATTGCCAAATAACCCAAGTTGGGTTGTCTTTAACGCAGCATTTTTCTGAGCATTGTATTACAAAGAAAAATATATTATGAAACAGACCTCTAATCCAATAAAGTCATCACCTTTCATTAAATTTAATTTCACATATCTGTCTGTGAATAGTGTAGAATGATTATAAATGGCTGTATTATTTGCTGCACTAGGGAAAAAAATATATATATAACCAATGCTTTCCTTCTCATTATCATATGCCTATATAAATATCACTGAATATATGAAATATGCTTTGGTTATATATTTATTTCTAAATAAACATATTTCAGCAATAGCTGGTGCTTTAGAAACCAGTTGTTTAAAAAAACGTAAATCGAACCATAATTAAATTAAGGTAAGTGGTATGGTAAGTGATAATATTAGACAGTACATGTTATATATGATTGCACTAATTGATTACCACATCAGTGTTTTCCATTGCATAACGTTATGTTAAAGCAGTTCCAGCAGTTCTTGTCTTTTCAAACTGGTTTTTATCAAAGCAACATAATAATCTCAGTGTTTTATAGCTTGTTATGGCATTTAACTCGGTGATATCTTGAAAAAGTACAGCTGGTCCCGCGTCACTAGTCTAAATATAGTTCTTGTACATTTATTGAGGACAACAGTCGGTTTTCAGGACACACGAGGACAGTGGAGAGGGCGGGGGGAGATTGAGCAATATTACTTAATGCTTTCGAAAAGATTATTCTGACGAAAACTGTAACGAGGGAGAGATTAGAGAGACGAGGAGGGTCCTGCGTGCGTACGGAGGGGGGCGGTCCGTTCATCCACTCACACACATGTGGTTCAGACGGGGTGATGGAGCGTCCTCGACTGAACCTGATGGAGCAAAGACACAAATAGGGGCCGCGCTTGTGGCAGGCGAAACAGACACGGAACGACTGAACGGAGCTAACAGTCCGTTTGACTTTAACCGGCGAAAAGCGAAACCGAACACCGGTTGTTTTCTTCTGAGATTGCCGAACCGGAACGAAAGTCACTGAACGCTAACTGAACTGAAGACTTTCTGAACAGAATTACGCGACGATTTATAATGGTAATATGCTTTTTGTGATTATGTTTCCATATGTGTATTTGTGCAAAAAAGTATATCCGACAGCTGCAAGTTGTATGACTTGTGGTGAACTATTTTTTAAACGTAGTTTAAGTCTTTATGTTTAATTTGGACAAATTATAGATTTTGGAATGTTATTGCTAAATTTGCTATCACTGTTGAAAACTTTCTTATTTTAGTACAAAAATGACCAATAACAGCCACAAACTTAAAATGGATTTTTTCCGCAGCAAGAACAAGTCAAATAACTTATATGCAATAGTACCTATATATTTTTGCAATGCAGTCGGGATGCTTTCAATAAGATTGTTTAACTGAAAATAAAATATTTTTTTATTATTTATTATTTATTTTTTGTCGTGCGAAATGTTTACTTTCCTAACTATTTGATCGACTGACGTTTTTGTTAGTCTATTCTTAATTTTTGTATGAGGAAAGGTTCTGTATCTTCTATAAAACGCTGTTTTTAAATCTGTACTAATGATGAAAGTGACTCACTGGGACAGGAAGAAGATAAGACACTCACGCACAAGCTGTTCCGCAAAATAGGTCAACACAGGAATTCTTAGAGAAGGCATTTCTGAAGCATCTGTTTACTGTTGTTACAAAAAACTAGCCTATGTGATGAAATTCAAGTGATGTACATCTAACTCGATACGTGAGAACGTTCATTTGTTGATGTCACTTTGCGTAAGGCGGCTATATAACTGTACACTCGTTAACCTGATATTCTGCGGTGTAGCAAGAACGTACTGTGCTTTGCCACTGGGAGGTAATGAAGTTACATAACATTGTGTTGTAACTGATCTTACGTAACTGACGGGATGATATTGTGTTCTTTCTGCCACCAGGTGGAGCCACTGCTGCGTCAATAACATCTGATATTGACCTGAAAAGCACACAACAGAGACCAAGCACAACTTTCAACATTACAACTGAGAAAACAAACAACCTCAAGATGTTTGAAGAGTCATCTCAGGAGATGAGGGTCTTAAATACGACTGCTCCCAGTAGCACAATGTCTTTCACCGACGAAGCTGTGTCTATTCTGACGTCAAGCAGTTTGCTTGCACGCTCGCTACTAGGCCGAACGACGGGGCTTAAACGCAAAGAAGCCACTTCACCCAACATGAGCTCTGCGAGGCGTAAGCGGGAGTTTATTCCCCATGAGAAGAAGGATGAGGGCTACTGGGACAAGCGCAGGAAAAACAACGAAGCCGCAAAGCGTTCTCGCGAGAAGCGGCGTGTAAATGACATGGTGCTGGAAAACCGCGTGCTGGCGCTGCTCGAGGAGAACGCCAGGTTACGAGCAGAACTGCTCGCGCTGAAATTTCGCTTTGGCCTCATTAAAGATCCCTCGAACGCTTCCATACTTCCGCTCACAACAGGAACCTGCGTCCCACAACCTTCGGCGCCACATTACTACCTTCCACGTGGGGATGGCACTCACCAAGCTGGTCCAATGTTGTCAAATCAGTCCCAAGGTGGACCGCAATCTGGACGAAGTATCAGAGATACGAGCAGTATGTCAGAAGACTCCGGTTTCTCCACACCTGGTGGTTCCAGCGTTGGCAGTCCCGTCTTCTTTGAAGACAGACTAAGCGACCATGGAAAGTTGTCTCCACATCAAGCAGATGAGTTGGGTTATGACTCCCATCATTCCCCACCTGATGTTTTAGCAATGGGACACGTCCCCATGTCATCCAACAGGATGGAGTCGGTGGACGGTATGAAGAGTCTTCCACACAAGCTGAGGTTCAAATCTCCGGGTGGCGGCGAATGCGACCATCTCGGAGACCGGCAAAGTCCTGTGCTGACCACGGTGGGCCCTAGAGTTCACAACCTTTCAGGTACAACCGAAGGAGCGGGTTACTGGACACCGCAAGACGAAGACACCCGAAAAGTCATGCCGCAACAGCAGCAACAGCAGCAGCAGTATAGGAATTACAGCCACAACGTGAACCCAAACGAATCTCAATACCAAGCCGAGAACAGCATGCTCAAATCTCAACTCAGCTCTCTCAGCGAGGAAGTGGCCCAGCTCAAAAAGCTCTTCTCCGAGCAGCTGCTCACCAAAACAAATTAGGACTTTGTAAAGAGCGCACTGGAACACTGCAAATATTCACAATTGAACTCATGAACATCCATGTATTATGATGGAAAGAACGCAGCATGTGAATCACTACCTCTTCACACTTAGTCATAACCAAATGGAACTTGCACATCCACCTTATTTTGCAATGCAGACGTAAGCTATTTTCCGCGAACATGCGAGACTTCAGGTTCATTAGGAAAAAGTACTAACTAAAAGTATTAACTAAAAATATAAAAATATCGAGCAGCATGATGGGCTGTTTTCATTCAGATAAAATAACTGGAAGCAAATGACACCGGAAGCCTTGCACGTTCAAGTTACAAATAGCCGTCCCCCACTCTTATGTTACAAATAAGGTGGATAATGACTTTTAATTTTATCTTTTTTTTTTTTTTTACCCCTTCCTTCAACTTACATTCAAGAACATGCAAGAGCATTCCAGGCATCAGGACATGTTCGGCTACAACACTTCACCTCAATTCATTCAGTTGCTCCTTTTGCCTCAAACACTGTGATCTTGCTCAAAACGCCTCAGGCTCCTATAAAACAATGTCTGCACACACAGACCTGTCTGTCACTGTAAATGTAAAGCAAAGCATAACATCATTGGTCGTAACGTCATTCCTCTATTACGTGCCAACACTACTCAAACACTTGTCAGCAAGTGAGAGGAAATGCACGGTGAGCCTGATAGTCTTCACACTGTAATATTCCTCCTGTGATTTGACAGATTCATGAGTGAAGTATAAAAAAATTGTTTTTTTGCAACATATATCCTGATTAAAGCAGGAAGGGGGATATAATGGAATTAATTTGATTATTGTCATGAACCAGTAGCAACTCAGCACTGAAAGACTGGATCATATTTTTTTCATACAGATCACTGCCATTGTCCAGACAAGGATAATATCTATTGAACTACACTGTTACTTGCATTTTGATGGTGAAATTTCTGTTGTCTTGTGAGTTCTTGTGTATTTGTACAGTATGATATGTTTGTGTGAATAAATATTTGAACTGTTGCTTGCCTTTTATTATTGAACTAAAGCTTCATTTGTACAGTTTAATTTCTAACTATCATCTAATATATATTATTTGTGACCCTGGACCACAAAACCAGTCGCAAGTAGCACAGGTATATTTGTAGCAATGGCCAACAATACATTGTATGGGTCAAAATGATTGATGCCAAAGATCATTAGGATATTGATTTATTTATAATTAAAGATCACGTTCAAAGAAGATATTTTGTAAATTTCCTACCGTAAACATAAAAAACTAATTTTTAGTGATATGCATTGCTAAGAATTTCATTTGGACAACTTTAAGAGTGATTTTTTGCATCCTCAGATTTCAGATTTTCAGATAGTTGTATCTCGGCCAAATATTGTCCTGGGTCGCATATATAAGTATATTTGATTTTCTTAAGGGAACTGAAACAGTGGTTTCAGTTTTTATTTTTTAAACAAATTCACTTGCATTAAAACGTGAGAACCATCTCTAAATTCCCAGAATCACCCAGGACAGTGTTTTGACATGCACACAAGTGCGGTTCTCATGGACTATTACCAGTGTGTGGCATACATCAAGTTTTAACAGAAATATTTAAAGCCCTGGGGGCAATAACATCTTAGATGTCTCAATATACCAACTCAGATGTTACGTTCATGAGAAAACAAGTTTGTAATTAAAAACCACATGCAATGTTGCTAATTCAGTCCATTTATATATGCTGTAGATTTGAAAGATCTGTAAAAGCATAACTACCACCTATCTTCATCAGCTATGCATGTGCTTTAATTTGATTGATTTTCAATATACAGGCCTGCAACGTCAAATACGCGTCCATTTTGTTCTTGCAACACTAGTACAATCCACAAGAGGTCAGCAAATCATTTTGCATTTCCAATCAACGTGTATGCACTTACAAGCACCACGCTAATGATATAAACTGAATTAAATGACGACTAAATCACCTGATTCGAGATCAAGTTACACCTTGCCATTTCTCTGTACTTCGTTTAGACTAAAAATAAACATCTGACACCAAATATACCTCAATCCCTTGAGAACTGAGGTCCGCTGAGACCTTTCTGGTGACGTAAGAGCATATAAATAGACGCAAGAGTCTATTTAAGGAGCTCAACTCTAAAACAGGACACAAAGCCTTTCTTGAGCTTCAGTGTTTACGCACAAGCTCTTTCACTTCCACACAGTCATGGTTCACGGTTAATTTCCCTCCTTGACATCCCTGTTCCACTAGTCCACTGACCCCTGACTGGCTGATCTTCATCATTGGCGCATTCAATGGGAGGCTCGGCCTGACGTAAGGCGGGTAGCGCGACGGTTGCCATGGAAACCTCTTCCAGACGATGCTGGGCGCGGTGGGATTGGGGGTTTGAAGGCGGGAAGGATAATGGGGGGGAGGGGACAGCGGACCACATCAAAGTTCAAGGTCATCGTCACAATACTATTGTGTCTGTGACTAAAGTCAGTAAGGAAAGGGAGACGAATTTTCTTTCTCATTTATCTATTTAAAAAAACCATATTGCCAACATGTTCATGCCAGTCCCTTTTCCCATTTACATCAGCAGATGGGGGACTCTCACAAAAGCTGTCAAAAAATGCCCTGTTTTAAAAAAAAAGTCATATTTTAAAATAAAATAAGGCAGTTCATTAATTAATTCATTTATTAGGACCATTAATGTGATTTTATATCACCATATTCCAATAATAATAATAATAATAATAATAATTAGTGCTGTCAAATGATTAATAGCATCCAAAAAAAGGTTTTCACATAATATATTTGTGTGTACTGTGTATATTTAATGTATTATATATATATATATATATATATATATATATATATATATACACACACACACATATAATTATATTATATAATAATAATATATTAATAATAATACATACATTTAAATATTTTCAAAATGTATACTGTATGTGTATTTATATATAAATATAAACATCACATCACATGCAAACAAAAACTTATTTTGGATGCAATTAATTGTGATTAATTGTCTGACAGCACAAAAAAAAATGTGTAATAATAACAACAACAACAACAATACTAATAATAATTCTTATTCTGATATTATCAAGGTTACAAAATGTTTAAAGTACTATTTGCTGCATTGCAAGGTTTTTGTGTTAAATTTAAAAATCACTTAAAAAGTATTGTTTTATTGCTATGGTATTACAGTAATTTTAATCATCATTGAAAATAAAAAATAAAATCCTATAGTTTACTAAACAAAAAAAAAAGTCAATACATCATGAAATGCAAAATTAAAATGTCAAGATGCATTACAGTAATTCTGGATAATAACTGGGGGTAAATGTGTTTTATTGTCTAAAAAAATAGTGATGCAAAATATCTTAACACTCTTCTAAACTGATTATATTTTCCCTTGTTTAAAAAAGAAATAAGAAAAACCAAACATAATTGGTGTGAAATATGACTCGGACAACACTGTATAAATAATTTATCCTTAAATACTTTCACTGGAATTCACCCAAGCATTAAACTAAATAAAATCAACTGGCAAAAACATTGGTTTATGCATGGAAAATTGGGTCAAGGCCTTCACCCTGCACTTGTTTATGCTTTTATTTGTTGAGTACCCACATTTTAAAACATCTGTAGGGGAAAATAATAATTAAAAACTGAAGGAGAATGTTATGTGCAATTACTGAATACATCTTGATAGATATATCACAAAGGGAAAGTCACATGTAACCTTAATAGCTACGTTTTGAAGCATGTCAGCCTTATTATGACTATGACCGCCCTACATCTGAGAGTAGGTCTGGCTGACTGCCTGATCCCTCCCAGTTATGCGCTCACGTCGCCACAGGCTTTCGGATAAGGGACGGGAGGGCGGGAGGTAGGTGGGGGCAAAAGAGAGAAACAAAACGTGACGAGGCACCCGAAGCGTCCTGTTATGCAACCGCTGACCTACTAACATACATTTCTAAACAGAAGCAGCTAGCGGCAGGATACTGGAGCGCCTCGCCAACACAACACAAGGAACCAGGGCAAAAACACACGGGCTGCGGAATCCACGCGTACAGGACACGGCGTGTAGTCTGTGTGGACCACTGAGCCTTTTTATTCAAGTCAACGAGGCTGATACAAAGAGACTAATAATAATCGTCGGGCGACAAAAAAATATTTTGGATACAGCCAAAAACGGTACGTTTGCTTAATTGCTTACTACTTTGGGGTGCACGCTTTCACAAACATTGTACGCATTGGTGGTGCCTGCGCTTCTGGCGTGATTTTGCGGACATTTTACGCGGTTGTAAAATGAGGTGACTGAAATTTATCCAAGAATTATATTTGAAATGCAATGGCTTTGCTTCAATCACACATAAGGGTTTAGTTTATTTTTGTGCATTTACGCATGCTCATTACAGATTCGGATGTTGCTCAATGTGCATGTTCGCAATGTTAAGGCGAGGCCAGGACCCCTCTCGACCGTTGACAGGACATTTAGCACTTGGTGCCCGTAAAATATTTTTATGTTTCCATACGCACTTATTCACCATACACAAACGTTTTCTGTACGCATATCTGACGTGGTTTGTTTACATTTCGTAATGATATAATATTGCGCTATTTGACGACTAGTCAGTGCATTAATAAATAAGAAACGGAGTTACAAAAAGTACAGTCGGGCGTAGCACTTGTTATAATTTTGATTAAAACACTAGCAAACATTATTAAATCGCCGGAAATGTCTTGATATAGGTTATTGTTTAATGTTTGCCAACTACGTTTTATTTAAAGCTTTTACCAAGTGCGAAATCCAACTGGGTTAGGAAGTTAATGCGGCGGTTTGGGAGGAAAAATCCCGGACACACTTCTCGCTGTCACGTGTAACCATGCTCGGTAAAGGTTAACGCGGGTGTTTACGTTAGAAGGCTCGGACCCGTTAACTCTTTCCTGGTATACAGGCGCGAGCAAACTGGCAATAAAATGTAACTTTCTTGCATGTAAAATGTAATTATTCACCTTCAGGTCTGAAACATGCAATGCTTGCATAAGTAAATATTAATATGCATCAATATTTTATCCAGGTTTTTCCGCCGGAAATCAGGCTTTTTTAAGTTTGTCTCCTGAAACGCAAATAACTGTGAATGTGGTGATTCAATAATTGTAGTACTTATCAGATACTGAACGAAACTGTTGCTACTTCAGTTTAACTTTTTAGTTACTGTTGTATTTAGTGTTGCAACCTTATTAAGGTGGTCATATCCCTTAAATGCGCATGCTATTGTGTATATAATGATTATGAATGTCAAACTTTGCATTGTTATTATCCGGAGCTTCCCGGCAGATGATTGTAAAATGATTTATTGAGCTCATCTTCGATTATACAGGACTATTTACATGTTTAATCATCGTGTTTTTAAGCTATAGTTTTTTGCCCTTATGACACACAGTGTAGTGTACTAAGAATAGTATAAGCATGTTTTAGACCATAAGATTTTGGATTACAGATTTTATGTTCAACAAAGTGTATTATGTAGTAAGAAATCATGCATTGTAGGATTCCACAGAAATAAGTCAGCCTAAAATTTGTGGATGTGAGATTGCTTGACAACTTGCAGTTTTCTTTTAATGTTAGCAGTCTTTCTAGTTTTAAGAGTTGCATAACAGTGAGAAATCAGAAGTCACAATTGAAAAAAAAATACATATGCGGGGTCTTTAAGGCATCAGGGGGCATCAGACGAGCTGCTTTGTGTGCCAGCGCAGAATGTAGGTCATAAACCTGAAGAAAACACACCCTCTCGTCTGCCATAACAAAGAACAAAGATTCTGCCAATTTACAACAAAATCTTGCAAACTGGGGGGAAAAATTAAAAAAAAGGCGGTGCCAGCTTAAACTGTGTTAAACTGTGGATATGAATCTTTTAGATCACTTTTAGAAAACAAAAACACTTAAGTGCAATGTCATCGTTGGTTTACAGTGTTGATTGTGACTAAGTTTTATTGTACTCTTTAAGCAATAAACATTTAACATTCATTCAGTTGCTGGATATCTTAAGATTTCTCAAAGTGAAAAAGAAAGGAAGATAGGGAGGAGGCGTGTCGTTATTGTGCCGATGTGGCTAACAGGGAGAGGCGAATTACCGTTTAGTTTTGTGGGGCAAGAGAGCACATGTGACTGGTGAAACACATGGACTTGGTCAAAGCATTTATTTTTTTCAATAGAGGATGATATGAGTGTGTTTATAGAAAGAGTTGGCTGGAACTCCTCCTGCTCGTCCAAGGCCTGCCCTCCTCCTACTGGAAGGAGATAAACCCAGGCGTGGAATCTATGGGTGAAACAAAACGAGCTCCTGACCCACGTGCCGAATATTACATTCTGCCCCAGGGTCAATTACATGGCCACAATGAAATCCAGCACCCCCGCCTTTTCCCATTATTTCCATTACCAAAACGGCTGTAAAGCAACACATGAAACATTTGAGCTGAATTATAGTTTCCAGGCCTCGCCCAAGTTAAGACTACAGTGGGCCAGACATGCCATTTCTTCCCTGTGAAAGCTCACATGCACAAATATAACCCATATACTATATATAGGGCAAATGAAACTGAGTTTTATCGTCTCATAACAATTTCAAGCTTTGCTAATTGCAGGTCATCCAGTAAAGTCAATTATTAGGAATTATTTCTTTAATCCATGTGCCACATGATAATCAATAGCAGTTTTGAATAACAGTGTCACAGGTGTGTCATGTCAGATTCTTTACGATGGTGTCTCGATGCTTAAGATTTGATAATTAGTTGCATTAATGCAAGGAGATAAATGCATTTTTAATGACTCATGGGTGTGGCTGACAAGCTAAGTAAGTCATCCACTGACTATTTTTATTAATAGCCTCTTCCCTTCCCTCCATTAAATGAAAAAATACATTTTATTTCAATTCAGTTTTAAAAAACTGTATTCCAAAAGTGCTCATAACACAGTAAAGGTGCTCTACTAATTTTAAGTCAATAATAATAGTTGGCATTTGTAAATATTCTGAAATGAGTTTTAGTTTGATTGATTTAGTCTGCAGATGGTTTGACTGAATTCAGCAGATGGTTTGACTGAATCACTAACATTTGACAGTATACCCTAGGATAACTTATGCCAGTGTTTAAATTTGATTCAGTCTTCTCAGTTTTCACAGATAATTACGAAACTGGCACTGATCTTTGATGTGGCTTTTTGTTTTTGTTTGGTTGTCTTGGAAAGCTCCTCTGTGTTTGTGTAGCTGGCTTTCAACAAACTGTCTGCAACAGCTTTCCCCTGCATTCTCTCTTTTTTACCTTTCTTCATTCCATTTATCCTCAATCTATCCCTCACCTGTCTATTTTTAGCGAACACTTTAATTCCCTTGCCCTTTCTGTCTCTATCTCTCTCTCTCGTGATGCCTGTTGCACTCCTGACCTATATTTGAGCACAAGAAAAAAAGGTGTTTTTATTCTCACTAACTGCCCAGTTTCTAGGTCAGTGGGTCATTCAGGAAGTCTCTTTTAGTTTTGTGCCTTACTTATTAATCTCCCTGTTTAACATTATTTGCATTTCATTAAAATTGCACTTTATTGACATATTCCTTTCATAGCGTACACTAATTATGTGAGGAAAATGTCAGCTTTGGCCATAATAATTCCTGTGCTTTACCAGACCAGAAAGTGTTGATTAAATCCATCAGAAGAGGCTTAGAGCGTCTGTAGTTATGCAATGTTGCCTCAGATGTCTGGGATGAGAAGAACATAACCCATAAAAAGGGCAGCCAGATCATGGGATTACACTGCTCTCATCTGCCTAATTTCTGATGCAGATGTCATACTTACTGCTACAGAGTCATGGTGCTGTTTTAGATATGCAAGTATAGTCTTATTTTACTCTTAGCATAACCTAAAATTTCTGAATGTTCACTGTATACTTATTCTTGTACTGTTAGAGAACAATAAGATCAAATATTGAATATTAGAAAGTACCGAAGTAGATTTACCGGGATCCCATCTGTGTCTACCTACTGGCTTTTGCGATTGAGACCAGATATTTTCAGCCAGGTTTATATGTACAAACGTGTAAACAAAAAAGAAACCAGAAACCTTTAGCTTAACAACATCACGACACTGAAGCAGGGAACTGGTGCTCAGTTTAGGTCATGACAGGATCACTGCAATGTGGAATTGCCCACTGGCTGCTGAGTTAATCATCACTGACGACTCTGCTTTTCCATTAGTGCTCACTTTTAGATGGCTGAAACAGTTACCACCCCTGGATCTGAACTCATGTTGATGGAATGTTCCCCTTCTCCCCTTTTTCCAGATATGCCTGACCTATATTGCAAAGCTCTCAATCCCCAGATCATAAAACCTGACTTGCCTTTTGCCTGACCTCGGTTTATCTGCCATATTAGTAATTATTGTTATGAGGTTTTCTTGGCTTCTCCTCACTTTTTATCTAAAGCATGCTTCTTTCAAAAGTTCTATTCGAAAGCCTTTTAGTAAATAGTCATTAAAGAATGAAGTGTTAATGTTTTTGGATTCAGTACCTGGGCCCCACTGCATATTGGGACACCAGGCCGTTTGGACTAGTGCAGCCAAGAGATGTGTTGTAACATTTGATGTTAATGTTTCAAAAGCCGAAACCTCTTGCACTGGTTCCCTCAGAGCAGATGATGTAATACAGGATAAGGTTTCAAAATGTTAAAACAAATCATGTGTTCATTGCTAATGTTTACCATATGTGTAGTCCTGTTTACGGAACAGTCTTGACTGAATTCTGTACAAAGGGTGATGTTGAACTGGTGTCAGAATAAGGAAATTAATTTTAGGTAAGTTCTGTTGGACAAAAAGAAATGTGTATCTTGGGTAATCACTGACAGCATCTTAACCTCTTTGCTTTTGCATCATGAGAGTCCAGTGTCTAGCCAAAGAGTAAGGGTCAAGGGTCGCAGACAGGCAAATCAATAGCAGGGTTAGCAGGTCAGACGGTGGTTACCGGGCAACAGAAAACATTCTGTGGTTGTCAGGGTTAAGTAGATGAAGCAAGAGGACACGACAAAGACACGGCTGAACATTCCACTTCTAAATCTTCTGATTACCCAGCCATGCGGAGAAGCATGGAGAGTTTCATTAAAAATGAAAAAGCACAACAAATTAAAAGATTTCTTTGAAGTACCTAAAGGCAGACTGTGAACTGAGTTAGCTTTCGAGGATTAACAAATCTGTCTTTCTTTTCTCTTTTATGTTTGCAGCCTTTCATCGAGCAGCCAGCTGGAGGCTTTGGGAGCAGCAGCACCCCTCCCCAAGAGGCTGACAAGCTGGGGCAGACCGAGTGACCTATATCCTCCAACACGCCCAAGGCACTGGGACACATCTCTGTCGGCTTGATAGAGCCGTTACATAAAGGAATAAAAGAAAACAAAGAAAAAAGGGGTCAGAATCCTTTAAGCAAATTTGGTCACCTTTCCTGTACTTCAGGACTTCGTTGCCCTTCTTTCGTTCCCTGGCCAGAAGAGTTTACTCATTGAGGAATTCTTCGGGTTTGTTAAATGCAGGAGACTCATAAAGAAGTGCACTTGTTTTTGCTCTTCTTAGCCAACCTGGACACTTGATCATCAAGGGATATTTGCTGGAGCTTCACGTCGACAAAATCAATGAGGTTCAGTTTTACAAAAAGTAAAATACCTCATAAAGTCTTTGCTGATCCAGCTACTTAGTAAGATTCTTCAGTCCACTGTTTGTCGGGATATCCTACAGGAGTTCCCGTAGCCACCTTTCCCCCCTTCACCCCGTCCCCGTTTCTTCATTTATTTCCATTACCAGTGGCGAAGCCAAGGTCCCAAACTGGCTCCCATTGAAGAATAATGGAAAGTTTGAACTTACAAATTTCAACAGATTCCAGTGCAAACAAAACCTTAAAGAACACAGAAAACTTTCTGGACTACAGTGATCTTGTCCATTCACCTCAGAGCAACATTCGCCAGAACCGCATTCTCAAACCGAAGCCAAACATGAGCTGTCGACGCAAGCGCGAGTTCATCTCAGATGAGAAAAAGGATGCATCCTACTGGGAAAAGCGACGCAAGAACAACGAGGCAGCCAAGCGTTCCCGGGAGAAACGACGCTTTAATGACATGATCCTAGAGAACAGAGTTATGGCGCTGAACGATGAGAACGTACGCCTGAAAACTGAGCTTTTACAGCTTAAGCTCAGGTTTGGTCTAATAAGTACGGCCTCCTACATGGAAAAGAGTCATCAGATTGGTGGAGCAGTCAATGGAAATTCTGGGGGAGACTCCTCATCTTCCTCTACCAGCAGTCGCTTCTACCCTAATAGTTACTCCAGTGTTTCTCAGATGATGACAAACTCTGATTCTTCTGAAACTGAGCAGTCTATTCGAGGGGATGGGCATCTGAAATTGGCAAAGTACTCCCCACGAGGTTCCCTCTCCGATATGTCTGATGGCTCCTCTCGGGACAGCCCAGAGCCACTGGTCTATGACATCAAGCAGGAGGGGATGGGTCTAGATATGGACATTGTCAATAGCGCTACAACGCAGATCATGTTGAACATTCATTCTAGATTGCCTGCAGTACTTCACCAGCACAATTTTGAGACAGGTTATTCCGCCAACCAACAGAAGCAACGACGCCAAGAGACCATTGCAAGTCCAGTCGTTCCACAATCCACTCAAAGAAGTGTAATCCTATACCGCTCAAGCAGTGCCTCGTATCCTGTGGAAGCTCAGGAAATGATTCCTAAAGAACAGCAGCCTACAGAGGGACCAACCAGAAGCCCCAAAAGCTTGGCAGAGGTGTCTAAACGGCTAGAGAGAAGGACTTCAGATTCTCCTTCTTATGATGGGGAAGCAGCTGAAAGGCAAGCTTACTTTGCTCAGCGACAAACCCAGAGGGTTGATGCCGCTGCCCCAGATCTTCTAATGAGACCAGAGGAGGAAGATGAAACCCCAATGTACCACTGTTCTAATGGCACCCTGGAGAATGACGAGCCACCGGTGCTGACCTACGAAGGAGGCTTGAGACAAGAAGAGTACTACGAGGCTCACTCAGGAAAGGACACTTCCTCAAGTGACGGGGATCCCCGCAGCTCCGATAAAGAGGGCTCCACCGATGATGAGTCTCCCTCCTCTTCTTGCTCCGATACGGGCAGCTACCACCCTCACATATTCACGACCCAGAGCTCCTTCTCTCCAAGCCAATGCAAAGACGGCCAAGCCGAAATCAAAGGCACTGCCCTACCCCACAAATTGAGACTCAAGCACAGAGCTCAGAGCGACGGTAGGGCATCATCTCAAGACTCCCCGACGACGCCACCTGCTAACTTTCTGCCATTACCTCAGCATCCTTACCTGGCCTTGTCTCAACCTGGCAGCCAGTCGAGTCCAGGGTTTTCCAAGCAGGACATATCGGTTGGAAGCGTTGAATGCGGGAAGAAGGAATCCAGCGTGCGTAACAGTCGTAACAAGAGACATGACTGAACGAGAAACTGTGGGACTCACTCGGGTCTTGATATAGAGCCTCGAGAGACTTCTTATGAAACCCATCTTGCAGTCCTACCTACCTGCCAGAGAAGTGGACATAGTCAGGACTGCTGCATTGCATTTGCATTGTACCATAATGTATATACTTACCTTTTGTTGATTTGGTTTGTTTGTTTAACCTACTCTTTAGGTTACAGCAGCACTTTTATAACAGAATGAAATAGGATGACATGCTATTGATCGCACTTACCCTTCTTTTCCATGCTGCAGCAAGATGTCAAGTGTACATTCAATTCAAAAGCAATATCTACCATTTGTGAGGCATTGTAATGGATTCATATTTGTAAATAGACAACTTCAAGTGCCCCTTTCTCAGTTTTCGGCCACACCTTAACAGCAGGTGGCTGTGCACCATATTTAAACATACCAAACGGCAGAAGATTCAGGGAACATTTCCCTTGACCAAAGAAACATGGCTTTATGTTCATACCTCTCTCTGCTCCCTACCTCTGTCTGCTTTTCTAACTAGTGCTCCCCATCACTTTTCCCACATTGAACAGCCTAGCTACCACTCCTCTTTGATCAGGCACTTGGTTTGTATGTATAAAATGTGATATAAATATTATATATAAATATATTTTAAGAAGAAAAGATTACATGGGAAAAAAAAGTAGGGAGTTCCGTGACTAATGAATTGGTCTTTGTCAAAAATACTGTACAATATCAGTGTGTTTGTTGTTTGAGATGCCACTTAATATAAGCATTTTTTTTACTTTAACAATTTGCAATTACATATTTTTTTAGAAACTGTCCTTTTATAGGAAAATTACAAAATGCCCCAAAGCCTTTACAGCGATACATTAGCGGGTTGATGTGAGCTTCATGTCTTAGATACTAAAATGTGTTTTCGTTAGTTATAACTCATTGAAATGTCTGGTCTTGAAACACTACTTGGCGTTTAGCGTAAAATGTATTTCCCAAATAAAGTTTAAAACTTAAAACCTATCCTAAAAGTACATATTTAGCTTCCCTTTTATGTAGCCCCCCCATTTATAATTTTCTTTATACAACAACTGATGTAAAAACATTAATTTGCTTCATAAATAATAATAAATCTATATAGAATAATAATAATAATAATAAATCTAGACTTAATGCAAAACGACTCTCTCTTCCACTCTGGTTATGAATGTGAAAGGAATGTTTTGCTCTTATTAGCATGGGGTTTACAGGAAAGCTCCACCCTGCTTACATCAGTATAAATGGATGATTACTAGCATAGTGTCTTTGACCGTTTGCCCTTGAGGCCCCCAGTTAAGCGATTCAGCTAGCTGATACTGCATTTTTTTCACTCTTTAACTGGTGCTGACTCCTTGCTAGTCAGCCACTACCTTGCATATGTTTCCTTGCTAAAATGAGGTTTAATTAAATTTGAAGGTTTTTTTTTTTACACTTTTAGAAGAATGCTTGTAAATTTTTCAGATGTAGCTCAATTCTGTCACACCCCCCTTTTGAAATAAGTCTACATGTCACATTAACTTATGGCACTTGTGTATAAATGTAAAATATTTTTACTCGCAACACTGTATTGTGCTTTTTTTTCGGGGCCAAGTGTTGTCCTGTTATCACTAGCAGTGTCTTTACTTCCTGTTTACTGTGATTTTGTAATTGCTCACCACAATGTCACCTATCCCTCTTCGTCCTTTCAGTGTGTTTCAAACCGAGTGATGTTTGATGTTTTTATTTTCTTATGGTTTTATCAAAGCGAAAGTGGAAAGAAAAAAAAAAACGACGAGCAATGCTTGTTTGGTGTTATTGAGTAGACCGTGGCACTGCTGTTCTGTTGCTCTGTTTTGAAATCGATGCATATTGTAAAAAAACACTAATATTCAGTGCTAGGGTTGGGTGCATTTCAAAAATTAAAAAAAAAAAATAAAAAAGTTGTTGCATTATTCATGCATTTGTCTTTTTTAATGCTTTATCCACCTTGTAATTATATATTACACTTATGCAATTTGATTTCGTAACTTGCAATTACAGCCCTACTGAATTAAATGTATTGACTACAGATTACATAACTGTCTACTTTTCAGTATGTTTGAAGAAATTTTTGACCGCTTTCTCTCAAACTGAAAGAGATTAGTGAACAAAGGCAAGAGTAAACCGGCTATATCCTGTATTTTAATCTGGCTTAGCGTTGCGAAAGGGCAGAAGTGTTGAATATCTTGGTCTGGCCTATCATGAGATACTGAGATACTGACACACTGACACACATCAGTCTAGTTTTACCGCAGGCTTATTTTACTTATGTAACACTGACCTAGTTACTCAGTGTGCTGCTTAAACTTGTAACATGCTACGCAGTTGTTCATCAAACTAATATGTGCACGTAACACACAGACAGTCACTCATAATGTAATGTGATATGTCGTACACAATGTACGTATTTGAGAAGAGCGCTGCATAAACATAAACAAAGTATGTAGTCAAACAGGATACGGTCTATATCTTTCTCTTTGTGATTGTATCTACCAGTAGAGAATACAAATTCAGCCCTTATTTCTATAGTTCCTTCATGTTCTCATTGTGGAGATACGCATGTACGGAACAGCCTGTACTGCTGATGAGGACATGCACAGGTCAGCAGATCTTTCAGGTGTTTTTAATTTTTTATGCCACACAAATAGGCCAAAACCAAATCCACACTGAGTTTAAAGTCTTAACATCCCAAGAACAAAATATCCCTAACTCTCTCAAACTCAGAAAGAATGATGGGTTTATTTTCAGGTGCCAAAGGATTTACGTCCGCTCTCCAATAATGATGGCCTGAGATCCTTGTGAGATTTTGGGTCAGCTGATGTAACCGTCACTTGCACTTTCACACCTACATTTGATGTTTTAAACAATGTTTCTGAAAAGATTTCATAAAGTAAAAGTTTACATACACCTTGCAGAATCTGCAAAATGGTAATTATTTTACCAAAATAAGAGGGATCATACAAAATGCAAGTTATTTTTTTTTATCTAGTACTGACCTGAATAAGACATTTACATATAGTCCACAAGAGAAAATATGAGTTGAATTTATAAAAATGGCCCCGTTCAAAAGTTTACATACACTTGAGTCTTAATAGTGTGTTGTTACCTGAACGATCCACAGCTTTTTGTTTGTTTTTTAGTGATAGTTGTTCGTGAGTCCCTTGTTTGTTCTGAACAGTTAAACTCCCACAGATTCTTTGGTTTTTCAGCATTTCTGTATATTTGAACCCTTTCCAACAATGACTGTATGATTTTGAGATCCATCTTTTCACACTGAGGACAATTGAGGGACTCATATGCAACTATTACAGAAGGTTCAAATGCTCACTGATGCTCCAGAAGGAAAAACTATGCATTAAGAGCCGGGGGGTGAAAACTTTTGAACAGAATGAAGATGTGTACATTTTTCTTATTTTGCCTGAATATCATATTTTGTTTTCATATAGTACTGCCCTTCAGAAGCTACAGTAGACGCTTACATGTTTCCCAGAAGACAAAATAAGTTTAATTTACCCTGATCTTCAAATTCAAAAAGCTTTCACCCCCCGGCTCTTAATGCACTGTGTTTCCTTCTGAAGTATCAGTGAGCGTTTAAACCCTTCTGTAATAGTTGCATATGAGTCCCTCAGTTGTCCTCAGTGTGAAAAGATGGATCTCAAAATCATACAGTCATTGTTGGAAAGGGTTCAAATACACAAAAATGCTGAAAAAAAAAGAATTTTTGGGAACTGAAAGATTTTTCTGAAGAACAGCAGGCAGTTTAACTGTTCAGGACAAACAAGGGACTCATGAACAACCATTACTAAACCAAAAAAATCGAATGCTTGAAGTATCGTATCGAACAGGTCTCGTCGACTTGTGTACTTTGAATCCATTGTCCTCGAATAATACCAAAGCCCTTGTTCTGATTACATTTCAACAAGGAGAATGTTACACAATCTGTGTGTGAGGGACACAGAAGCAGACAGACAGGTCCCAAACACAGAGCTGACATAAGAGTCTATTCAAAATGAGTCTGGCAGAGAGAGAGAGACAAAACACGGGGACTCAATGAGGGATTGGGCTGAGGGGATTTAGATCTCTCATGAGACACCAGACAGTCTGATCGGAAAACACCCTGACCTGGTCAACACTTCAAACAAGCGTCGCGACACAACAGAACTAGAGCACTCTCAGCATAATGAAGGCTTACTTTGTAGATGAGGCCTAAATGAGCTTGTTTTCTATAGCTGAGCCTAAATGAATAATCTATAGTGAACTAGAACAACAAGCCTATGGACTACACACTGATATTATATGATGATTTTATTTAGGGGAAAAAAAAAATATTGGGAGTGAGCCATTGAGAGTTTTTTCAAACATCACTGTCATAAAATCAAAGTTTTTATACAGATAAAAATAAAATAATTATTCATAAACAGTTCAAAAGTTTGGGGTCATTAAGATTATTTATTATTTTTGTAAGACATCCCTTTATGATCACCAAGGCTGCATTTATTTGAACAAAAATACAGTAAAAACAGTAACATGGTGAAATAATATTGCAATTTAAAATAACTGCTTTCTGTTTGCATATATTTGAAAATGTAATTTATTTCTGTGATGCAAAGCTAAATTTTCAGCATCATTACTTCTTTCTTCAGTGTCACATTATCCTTCAAAAATCATTCTAATATGCTGATTTGCTGCTCAAGAAATATTTCTGATTATCATTTTTGACTGTGGTACTTTTTTTCTGAATTATTTGATGAATAGGAAGTTCAAAAGAACAGCATTTATTTGTAATAGAAATCTTCTGCAACATTATTAATATTTTTACTGCAATACTTTATAATACTCATATTACTATATAAGGGTTATAAAAATGTAATTTAAGTGGAACCCAACCCCAAAATTAAACAGTTTTCAAACAACAGGCATATTATTTATGTGGTTTCAGGTTGATAGTTTTAATTATAGAGCAAATGTGAATTTCCCAACTGGCTAATATGGGCAATGAAAGAAATACGTGCCACTAAAGTGAGCTGAGTGAAATAGGCCAATGCAACCAATGCCAGTGGCCTCATAACTACATGAATACTATTAATAATCACCTCTATTTTTGAAGCCAGTGTCGTAACCTGTTTTGTGAGCTTTAAAACTCCATTGCAATGGCTGCCGCAGTGCCGTTGGTGAGGTGGGGCAATGGCAGAGCTAATGGTTCCCAAACAACAGCAGTGGCAACAGTAGCACAGTCCTATGGATTCGGCTTCCCCTTTGTCCCCCTTTTTGTGACTAGAGTGCATGGAGGCTTGCATAAACAGGTCAGTTAAAAAGTAGGTCAGTGTGAAGGGAGGGAGGAATGAGAGAGAGAGAGAGATGGTGATAGACATAGAAGTGAAAGTATTGGGAGAAAAACAGAAAAGAGAGAGACAGAGGCCTGTCCTGTAGAGGAAAGCTCAGGGAAAACAGGCTTCTCAGGTTACCTGGCTTATAAAGAACTGCCAAGAGCATTGGGTCAACAGATCAGGCCACTGCTGCATGTGTTTGTGCCACCGCACAACAGAAATATTGTGCATTTGGATTTTGGCTCACCACAAGCTTTCCTTCACATGGACAGGTCTGCAGAAACACCACCTGCCCTCTGTAATCAGAGTCAATAAAAGCCAACATTTAAACAAAAACATTTTAAAATTATTATTGCAAGTTGCATACTTATTTGTAAAGAAAGCTCTTTTTTTTTTTTTTTTTAGAAAGTTGTTACTAAAACAAATGATTGTATCTTGATTTACCAGCATTCTTTACACTTTTAATTTTAATTTCACTTTTAATTCAACATGTTCACTGAAAAAAAAAAACTACATTACACTCTAAAAAATGCTGGGTTAAAAACAACCATTTCTGGGTTATTTGGCAACCCAGCGCTGGGTAAATGTTGGACAGAACACATGCTGGGTTATTTTAACATTTATCCATTTGCTGGTTTGTTTTTTTGGCATAGTATGGGTCAGTAAGGCTTTTCATTTTAAGTAATAAAAATGCACTCTCAAATCTGTTTTACATAGGACAAGAACACTATGTCAAGTCAGTCTTTTACAATCATGGAAAAGTGGGAATCTGTGGGAAGAAAACTGCTACTGCCTGTTCCACTTCATTATATGGCCTATATTCATGACTTATATTCATGTTTAAAAAAAATGTTAATCAAAAACAGCTTTACCTCGAGCCATCTTGTCTGTCAGACATTTAAGTTTCAACCCGTTATACGCATACGACCACAGCTGCAACACTAGCGCACTAGATCAATAGTGCATAAACTTTTTTACACATGACAAACAGCAATATCGCATTGTGTGTCAACCTTGGTTGCACATTTAGTTGGCGGGAGGTAAAACTCGCAGCATTCGCTTTGAGTGTAGATCAAGCATCTGGGTAAAAAAATATTTTAAATAATCCAATAACATTTTTTAGAGTGCAGAACAAATATCCAGCATCTGCATAAAAACATTAAACATAACAATATAAAAGGACCCATCAGGCTGAACCCAGCATTTGGGTAAAAAAAAAAAAAAAAAAAAAAAAAAAAAAAAAGACCCAGCATTTTTCACCCAGTGCAGAAAACTACAGAGCACCTGGGTGAAAATATTAAAAAATAACCCAAAAATTTACCCAACAGACTGAACCTTATCCCAGCATTTTTTAGAGTGTGGAAACACTACCCAGCACCTGGATAAAAATATAATAAATAACCCAATAAAACGACCCAACAGGCTGAGCCCAGTATTTGGGTTAAAAAAAAAAATAACCAAGCATTTTTTTTAAAGTGCAAAAAAAACCTAAAAAAAAAAAGCCAATAAAATGACCCAACCTGCTGAACCCAGCATTTGAAGTAGAAAAATAAACATTAAAAAAAACTGCATTTTTTTTTAGAGTGCAGAAAAACTAACCAGCATCTGCATAAAAATATTAAAAATAACCCAATAAAATGACCCAACAGACTAAACCCTACATTTTGGTTAAAAAATAACTTTTTTTAGAGTGTATGTTGAAACAATTTTTATTCAAATATTTATGGTGAATTTCTTTGTAGTTAATTGTGAAATTCTGTATCAGATTTGGACATTTCTGTATCAAAATTGTTGAATCCTCAAATTACACCAAATTAAACAATGATACACATAAATGATACTTTCACATAAATTAGACATTTATTTATTTATATATTCACTTAATAATAATGCATATTTAAATATAGAAATATATATATATACAGCAGAGCACAGGGAACACAGAAGTCATACGATTCCTGGTTCGATTCCCACGGATAGCAAGAACAGATAAGATGTGCACCTTCTATCCAACGAAAGCCACTCTGGATAAAAGCATCTGCCAAATGCATAAATGTAAATGTATATTTATTAAAACTTTAGGCTTAAATCTTTGCATATGGTTTGTATGTGGTTAACAGTTATTGATGTTTGCAAATGCAGAGGTTTTTGCACAGTGCATGTTAACATAATTCCACTTTCTCTATCTATTTACCAAATAAATGCTGTTAGTAAGTGTACTATGGTATTTTGACATATATGGCATGGTACTGATGACCATGCTGATGTTAGTCTCCATATCCGTATGTATATTGATACACATTCATGGTATTTACCTAGCATTTCAATTTTTAAAATGCCAGAGCATGTAAATGTCCAAAATACTCTAGTACTTTTTGTACCTTTTGTTTTGGGCCACTATGTTTTCAACCATTCAACATAACTATAACAAAATGTAGTTACGTAACTACAACAAAAAGCAGAAAAGAAAAGCGTTTCAGCTCCACCCACACAGACAAACACACTCGTGTCACCCTAAACACACACATCACACACCTGTTTGACTATTGACGTGACGTTTTTACTCCACAAACCATGACCAAAATCATATTTTACAACCTCTGTTACTAACAACTGGCCATCATTAATCATTCATGTTTAATCTTTTGTGCAGGTTATGCCTTGAATGTGTGTCACAGAGACCAATGGGTCAAGGTCTGTTTGGTTTTCGTGGCCCAGTTTTATCAGTTGACATTTAGAAGCATCGTATGTTTTGAAGAAATAATATTTTATTTATATTCCAAAAATATAATACTTATTTATTTAAATTTGCATTTATATTACAGAACAACAATATAATATCCTGGAGAATATAATGCAATATATTAATACATTTATATATTTGTTAAAGTAGTAATTATATTTTTCAA
Source organism: Labeo rohita (assembly GCF_022985175.1). NCBI lineage: Eukaryota > Metazoa > Chordata > Actinopteri > Cypriniformes > Cyprinidae > Labeo > Labeo rohita. Next base: position 2,915,127 of record NC_066871.1, read on the forward strand.
TATTCTACAATATATGCATAGACCATGTATAGATTGGTTATACATTGGTATAAAAATACATAGGCATGTGTATACAGTACACACACACAAATATTAATATATGAATATACATCACTATATGCATTTTCCTCAAAGCGGTGTTCTGCAGAGCTCTTAAAAGCATGAAACATTTTTCTCTGATATAAAACTTTCGCATGTTATTTTGCTTTGTAGCTGGGATGGATTTATGTAATATTAATTATAGCTTTAGTAAGGTAAAAAAAGACTGGTTAAGCTGGTTAAACTGATCCTGTGCTAGATTTCTCGCATTAAATACAGACATTTCATTGTCAGTTTTCAAACACAATGCACATCGCATAAAATCTGCATCTGCCTGGAAACCGGGCTATAAATATTAAGAACAGTTTCTTCCATTGTGCAAGTATTGGTAGATAAATAAAAAGAGAATATAAAAAAGATAGAAGGCAATGTGGCTGATAAGATTGAGAGGGAGAGAGGAGTTTAATATGAGAGAGGAAAGGGTTTTATGTGTTTGGATATAATTCAAAACAAAAACATGGACTATATCTCTTCCTGTTCCATTTCCTTCCTGAAGCCAAAAACATTCCCCACCTTCTGTTTTTCACCTTCCCGTGTATCCCTGCTGACCCATAATCCTCTCTGATGTGTGGGCCATTTACACCACTGTGACATTTATGTATGTATATATTTATTTATAAGTTTGTTTTTGAGTGCAAGGTTAATAGTTTAAAGTGTAATTTAACAAGTATTAATAAAAACTATTTAAAAGAACCTTTTTCCCCAGCGTTTTTTTTTTTTTTTTTACAAGCTTACAAATTTTAAACTTGTAGGAAAAGTACTTCCTCACTGTCAAAAGAGGTTTTATTTTAAATGATTGAAGTACATTTTACAAGAAAATACTAATTTAATTTCTCTACCTCAAAATGTTATATTTAACTCAGTCTCTGACTTGCTGTTCCTCTGTAATTAGTTGTGAAATTACCTAGCAATTTCTGAGGGAAAATTACACCAATTTTCTTTTCTTCTTCAGTGCAAGGTCACCTATTACCAGGTTGTACATAATATAATATAATATAATATAATATAATATAATATAATATAATATAATATAATATAATATAATAAATTTATTATTTACATGTAATAGTTTTAATTAATTATTTCTCTTTCATGAGGTAATGCATGGGATGACATAAAGCTAAACATATTCATAATATTTTATCTCATTTGATTGTTTGCATGGATATACATTTCATATATGAAAATATGTGTGATGTCCATGAGAAAAAACAATGTATTGAAAACAAATAGTAAAATTAAGATTTTGGACAATTAAAAAAAAATAATAATATATAATATAATATAATATTATATAATATAATATATAATAATACATTTATGTAGTTCTTTTATAGTTCGATTTTTGTATGCATAACAGTATAATTTTCAATATCTGCATTTAAACGAAAGTGCATGTATAAAGTTAATGTTTATATTAAAATAGTATTAATATATATTATATATTATAATTATTATCTTTTACACCGTTTTTATTGTTAGTTAACATACTGTAGTATAAACATTCTATGCATTTTCAACATACATTCTATAATATAATATAATACAATATAATGCAATATAATATAATATAATATAATAATTTAATATAATATATAATAATATATATTAATGTAGATTTTTTCTTAGATTTTTGCATGCATAGTAGTATAATGTTCAATAGCTGCATTTGAACAAAAGTGCATGTATAACATTACTGATTATTAAACAAACAAAATGTATTAATTTACATTAATATTTTTTTATGTGGTTTATTGTACACATTTCTGTTTGACTGTTTAATGCTTATTTGAAAAAAAGTTATTTTTTATGTTTTTATTGTTATTCAACATTCTAGTATATGTGTTAATTCATAGTATATGTTAATAAGCAAATATAAGCAAATAGGCAAATATAGTTTCTTTGTATAAGAGGTATCTGAAACTTTTTGCACAGCTCTTAGAAAGCATGAAAAAACTTATTTTCCCTGTTATGAAACATTTGCATGTTTTATAACAGGGATATGTGTGTTGCAAATGGATTTATGTAATATTAATTATAGCTCTGGTTAAAAAAAAAAAATAAAAAAAAAAAATGAAAATGAAAAACTGGTTAGGCTGGTTAAACTGATTCTGTTCTAGATTTGATGTATATTAAATGCAACAAATACAATATTAATTACGTAGTTATGTATAATAGTATAATTGTGCAGGGGAAAAAGTTGATTTTCTTTTTTTGTTTTTATTGTTAACCTATTTTAAAACATTGTCTAAAATGTTTTTTAAAACATCATTGTTAATAACTTTTTTTACAGATCCCCAACTTAGAAAATCCCATTTGTGTGAGATTGTGTCATTGTTTAAACTGCTATGGGTTTTCTCTTCCGCGACAATCTTTATTTGCATAATGAAAATGTAAAGCATATTCCATGTGTGCAAGGTTACATTAAACATGCCTGAGCTAACAAATAAAACCCTTGCTGTTATTCCTATTAAGCACTTTTATGGTTTTAGCTTGGTTTATTTACTGTGGTAAGTCAATATGCATAAAATGTGACATCTCAGAGAGATTGCACAACATCATTTTTCAGTAATGCTGTGTGTGATTGTCTGTTTACGTACGCATGCGGTCTCAGAAGAGAGCACAGCTTTTCAATAGTCTAACTGGCTCCTTGCCCACGTGAATCTGCGTTCACTGTAGAAATATCACTCCAGCTGTTGTTTTTGTTTTCATTTTCCTATTTGTATCCTGAAATGAGGTCAGAAGGCCCATGTGAGGCAGGGGAAGCGTGGAGGCCGGACGGAGAGCTTAATGACTTGTGTTTATCCGTGCCTTTATAACTTGACACTCTGTTGTATGAGTCTGACTCACAATCTAGTATTACAGTTTTGAGCAGCACACGAAGACTGACCCTTAAACGCCAGTGCTCTGTGTGAATGAGGAAACATGGACACGTTACACAGAACAGCAGCTGGTAAACATTCCTGTCATCATGACTTTCTGAATTATCAACAGGTGCCGCACAGGGCAGAGAAGTATTTAAGCAGAACAGAGACAGATGGCATTCCTGCTTAATTAAAAAAAAAATGGCATATTACTAAGTTTCAGTGCCATTTCTGGCTATATTATGCAAATGCATGTTTGATTTTAAGGATGTTTTCATAATTTTGTACAACAGACAATTTTGGTCTTGCAAACTTGAACTTAAATATACCTGAAATCTTTACAAAGAATTATTAGGATTATGAATATGTCCACTTTAAGCAACTAATAAAAATATGAAACAAACAAACAAACAAACAAACAAAAAACCTCACAAATAAATAAATATGCATGCATAAAAAAAGGGTAAATCTTTACAAAAAAAGGTACCATTGGTAAATATTAATGCAAATAAATAAATAAATAATTAAATAGATAGTGTATGCTCATTAAAATATTTTAAAAAGGGTAAAACTTTACAATAAGTTACCATTGGTAAATGTCATTTAAAATAAAATTAAATTAAATAAAATTAAATAAAATTAAATAAAAAATTAAATTAAATTAAATTAAAATAAAGTGTGTGTAAACAATTTTTTTTAAAAAAGGGTAAAACTTTACAATAAGGCACCACTGGTAAACGTTAATGCAAATACATAAATAAATGGGTGGGTGCATAAAAAACATTTTTAAAAGGGTAAAACTTTATAATAAGGTACTATTGGTAAATGGTAATGCAAATAAATAAATAAATAAAATGTGTGGGTGCATTAAAATATTTTTAAAAGGGAAAAATTTTACAATAAGGTATTATTGATAAACGTTAATGCAAATAAATAAATAAATAAATAAATAAGTAAATAAATAAATGTGTGGGTGCATTAAAATATTTTAAAAAGGGTAAATCTTTATAATAAATTACCATTGGTAAACATAATTTCAAATAAAATAAATAAATGTGCATAATATATATATATATATATATATATTAAAAAAGGGTAAAACTTTACAATAAGGCACCATTGATAAACATTAATGCAAATAAATAAATGAATGAATGAATAAATAAATAAATAAATGTGTGGGTGCATTAAAACTATTTTTAAAAGGGTAAAACTTTATAATAAGGTACTATTGGTAAACATTAATGTAAATAAATAAACAAATAAATGTGTTACAAAATATTTTAAAAAGGGTAAAACTTTACAATAAGGTACTATTGGTAAATATTCATGCAAATAAATAAATAAATGTGTATTTGTGTTAAAAATATTTTAATAAAAAGGGAAAAACTTTACAATAAGGTACACTTGGTAAAAGTTTAAATAAATAAATGTGTATGTGCGTTGCAAATAATTTTTTAAAAAAGGGTAAAACTTTACAATAAGGTACACTCTGTAAAAGTTAATACATTTACTAACAATGAGCAATACATTTGTTACAGTATTTATTAATCTCCAATAATATTATTACTGTTCCTTGCTAGTTCATGTCAGCTGAGGTTCATTATATTAACAGATACTTTTATTTTAATGTATCAGTAAATGTTAGAATAAAAAAAAAACTAAGATTAATAAATGCTTTAGAAGAATTTTTCATTGTTAGTTCATGTTCACTCATGTACTCAACTAATGTTAGCAAATGGAACACTGTAATGCATTTATTTTTTAAAAAAAGCATCGAGACTATCTAACAATACATTTTTATTTAATTTCACTGTGTTTAATGAATGCAATTTTTAATGCTAAAAAAATCTAAGCTTTGTAATTTAAGTACTCTATTTTTTTCAAGGACATGAACTTGAAGCGTTTTGGATCTTTTGATCATTAAACAGGTATTTGGCACTGACACTGAATTTTTCCAAAGGAAAAAATACACCCCCCCAAAGGTGCAGCATCTAGCTAATATAGTTAATATAGTTCAGTAAATAGGAATCATAAACTGTGTAGTCTTGAACTGAATTCAAAGTTTATAGACTTCACCAGAAGACAGTAAATGGCATTTTACAATATGACAACATTGTTTGTTTACACGAGTACACGTGAGTGCAATTCATGGCTTTATAGCTTCCTTATTTAATGCCGTGCAAACAACGATGACACTCGAGCTGGTTTCCTGTGAAAAGCGTCATGGGATCGTTTCGTGTTTTGACCGGAAAGCGTTCGGTGCGAGCACCTTCCTGTAACGATCACATTGAAAGACCCTTCAGAGTGATATGCAGCACGCCATCCTATTCAAACCGTCTGTTGGAAAGATGTACCCACTTCAACAGCCCTGAACAGACTTTCCAAAGCCGTCTGGATCACAGTTTTTGTATATTTCAGTGTTTGCGCGAGCGTGGTGTGTTAAATGTTTTTATTTAACACTGGCTACTAGGCCGTTCAGAGGCTGCAGCAGAATGTAGGTCAACTCCGCCCACCTCTCGGCAAACACGGAACCTCATGTGAACTCACTCGTCATGGCAACGAGAGGGCAGCCAGTCATAACGCGGCTCAAAAGAAAGGGGCGGAGCTGAACGAGCAGCAGACGTGGGCATTCCGATTCGCTCTGCTTCCAGTCGTCTTTTTTTCCTTCTTTCGATCCTCCCATCTCTACTTATTTCCAGTGAACTGGAATCGTTTTCTGAGAATCCTAGAATGCACCGACGCAATCCAAACTGGAACACGTGTCTCGCTTTTCTGTGAAACACAACCAATGTTTGGCGTAGTCTGAGCACTTGCTATCTTGTCATCTGGGTTGCTCTGCAAAGTGTTGACACTGCGATAATTGCTTCTCGTAAGGCAACATTTATTCCAAGCCAAAATATGTTGACTTGTGAACAGCTTAAATCAGTTTTCTTTTTCTGTCAGACTAAAAAGGTTTTGTTTAAATCTTTAAATGCTAAAATACATAATACAAAATTCGCTTAAAAATGCAGGAAAATACATCCTCTAAAATGTTTTTGGATACATCAGGCAAAGGTACTTGCGTAACTCAGGTAGATTTACATTTATTTGAATGGTGGTAAATGCACATTGTCCCTTTCAAAACAAATAAATAAACAAATAAACACATACTGGAAGCCAAAAGTTTGGAATAAAGAGTTTTAAATGTTTTGAATTAAGTCTCTTTTGCATTTAATCAAAAATACGGTATGTGCAACTGTTTTCTATTTTAATGTTTTAAAATGTAATTTATTCCTGTGATCAAAGCTGAAATTTGAGCATCATTACTCTAGTCGTCAGTGTCACATGATCCTTCAGAAATCATTCTATGCTAATAAAATGTTCAATTATTATCAATTATTACTGACGTTTAATTATTAATAATGGTTATATTTTTACTGCTTAATATTTGTTGTGAAAACCACAATACATTTTTTTTTCAGGATTTTTTGATGAACAGAACGTTTATTTGAAATATAACTTTTGGGTAATTTGATCATTTTGGTTATTTATTTATTTATTTATTAAGGTTGCACATTTTATTATTAAAATGTTAATAATAACTTAAATATTTTCTCGTTTAGCCCATAGGTTTGTGCTGTTTCTGGTTATATTAGGAAAATTCATGTTTGATTTTAAGGACTTTTTCGTAAATTTTGTACAATAGACAATTTTGGTCTTGTGAACTTGATTTCAATTTAGGTCCTGAAGCAAAATCATTTGCATTTAAGGATTATTAGGATTATGAATATATGTCCACTTCGAGCAGTTAATAAAAATACATAAAAAAATATATAAATAAATAAATGTTATATTTTCACTGCTTAATATTTGTTGTGAAAGCCATTATACCTTTTTTTTAGGATTTTTCTGATGAACAGAAAGTTGTGAACACAGAAAATGTTGTGTTTGATCAACTAAATGCATCCTTGCTAAATAAAAATCTTATATTTATGTATTTATTTACACTTTTGAATGGTAGTGTATCACCATTTCCATAAAAACACTGATAACCAAGAGATTTTTCAAATCAGCATATTATTATGATTGAACGATCATGTGACACTGAAGACTGGAGTAATGATGCTGACAATTCAGCATTGCATCACAGGAATACATTACATTTGACAATGTATATAAACAGAAACCATTTCTTTTAAATTGTAATAATATTCCACAACATTACTGTTTTTACTGTATTTTTTTTTATCAAATATATGAAGAGTTTATTTGCAAAAACACAAAACTCATTTTTTTTAGTATGTTATGTTTTTATTGTTTTATTGTGTTTGTTAGCTGTATTTTTATTTATTTATTTATTTATTTTTACCTAATCAAAATAACCCAGCTGCAGTTGAACTGAGATTAATTGGAATGCACAATGAAAAAACATGATTTTTGAAAAATGCTAAAAATGTTATCTGTTTTTGCAAATGAACTCTTCATATGCAGCACTGGTGGTATTTAATTATTATTATTTATTTTTTTTGTAATTATTCCAAACTAACAGTGTGGGATGAGTCATACTGAAGGTTAATACTTACAGTTAATCATTTAAATAAAAGAAACCCTTTACTGAAGAAAAACTACTTTAAAGTTTAAAGAGTGAAAGACGGAAAGAAATGCATGACACAGAAGAAGAGATGGGTGGACGTTTTCCGGTGTTTTGGGTGGAATGTGAAAGCTGGCGTTTTAGGAGAGGCCCAGCTGGTCATGTCTGACAGTCTTCATTTCATGAATCACGTGTCTTCATCGCACATGGCTCTCTCTTCTGAACCGTATCGTGATATTTTAAACATGCAGGAAGCATTAATGTGTGTTGAAACAATTTAGGCCGCAAAAAACACACATCACATATGGGCCGTACTGAAATGAAACACCGAAAGGTATGTACAAGGAAAACCGCAATATATTTTTTCCCCCCTAGCTGAAAGGTACAGCCAATGAAATCTGGGTTTCATTATTCTGTTTTAAAGCAGATGTATTGCATACACAAACTGGGCAGGTTTGACGACCCCGTGTAGGAAAGCCTACTGGCAAGCGCTGCGAGTAATTTGGCGAAACGCTGACCTCTGAGTGGTTTGAGGATTCTGAGCTATGCTTATGTTCACCGCAGCCTTGGCGATAGAGCGTCTCTCTCACGCTCTCTAACTGTCTCTTTCATCACTGCCTGCATTTCGCAGATTTTTCGGAGTCCAACTCATATCCTGAAGAGATTTGGGAAAAAAAGAAGGCAATGGAGTGCATCGAGAAAAGATTTGAAGCTGAGGGGAAACTGACAGCTCTGTCTTCTTGCGACATTTTCATTCCAGTTTGTGCAACTCTTGATGAAAAACTCTCCCTCATGCTAAAGTACAGCTTTTGCCTAATAGCCCAGTCAGACATTATGATAAAAGCTTAAAGGATTAGTTCACATTCAGAAGAAAAATTTCCTGACAATTTACTCACCCCCACGTCATCCAAGACGTTCATGTCTTTCTTTCTTCAGTCAAAAAGAAAAAAAAACATTCCAGGATTTTTCTCCATTTAGTGGACTACAACTGCAGTTTAAATGCAGCTTCAAAGGGCTCCACACAATCTCAGCCAAGGAATAAGGGACTTATCTAACAAAATGTCATTTTCAGTGTCTTTTTGTAAAGGGAGTTAGACTGTTTTTGCAAGCTCGCTTTGTAAACACTGGGTCGTATTTCTGCCTATGTCATGCGTGACCTTTCCAACATAATTACGTAATGTATGAAGTCGAGCTAGTGCAATATGAGCATTTGTGGTTAAAAAGTATATACTTTTTTTTTTTTTTTTTTTTTAGAAAATGATCAATCATTTCACTATACAAGACCCTTACTCTTTGGCTGGGATCGTGTAGAGCTCAACTGCATTGAAACTGCAATTTGGACCTTCAACCTGCTGATCCCCATTGAAGTCCATTATATGAAGAAAAATCCTAGAATGTTTTCCTCAAAAACCTTAATTTCTTTTCGACTGAAGAAAGAAAGACACGGACATCTTGGATGACATGGGGGTGAGTAAATTATCAGGAAATTTTGATTCTGGAAGTGAACTAATCCTTTAAAAAGGACAAAAGACTAGTCTATTCAGCTGTCAATCAACCACTGTGCTAAAATAGGGCCAGTTACACACAGCTTCAAAAGAAAATAATTAGACTGAAACATCTGGAGAAGCACATGCATTAGAGCTGTAATCGGGCCTTAAAAGTTAGGCCTGACAGGGCCCGAGCCCGACAAGTATATTTTGATTGACAGCTTTTTAAAAGCCCGAACCTGTTTACAGCCCAACATTATTCAAATGTGCGCAAGCACACAGCTCTTTTGCCTTTTGTCAAGAATAAGTCATTTATACATGTTTTAACATAATTGATTCATGACTAATGTAGGCTATAGGCCACTTGGAAGTAGGAACAAAGAAATAAAATAACACATCTCAGCACTCTAAATAGGCATACACTTAGCCTATAAATAGTAGGGGTGTCAAACGGTACCGAGTTCGGTACTTTCGGTACAAATAAGCACAAGGGGAGCGTTTGAAAGTCACGTGTGTCAGCGGATCGCTAATACATCTGCATATAGACAGATCCGCTGACAGACGCGGCTTTCAAATGCTCCTGTTGTGCTTATTTGTGAGCGCTCAGTGAGGAGCGTGAAGCACTTATCATTGTAGCCAATCACAGTCATGTCTGTTGAGCGCGTGAACACTACGGCCAATCAGTGATGTTTAAAAATCGGCTCAACAGCGCTCAAATGTGAGCGGGAAATGGACGTTTTTTAAAATTTCAGCACCGAAAGTACCGAACCCGATACCGTTTGACAGCCCTAATAAACAGGCCAACGCGCCAATAAAAAGGACCCTTTCTTAACAAATTAAATTAAGTTCTAATTTAAGTTGGGTATTTGGCAATAACCAATTAAGATAAAGGTTCCGCGGGATTTTCTTCGCCATTTTTCTCCACAATCCGGCCTCAATGCGACGGTGAATAGCAGCTGAAATGTAATAAAAGAATAATGCCAACATTAGCCTATATACTCTGTCTACATTATGCATTTAAGATTCAATTGATATTTAGTTATAATTTGAAAAACCTTTACTCACCAAGATTAGGCTACATGTTTTTGTGGAGGAAAATTATTGAATCCACTGTAGCTTTAGCGCGGTCCTGCGCTCACTGATGGTGCGTCCAGCCTACTGGCCGGGATGCATAGTACTGATCTAGCTAATTATCAAAAGTTCCGCAAATTTTGCCAAAACGTAATCACCAGAGCATCCATTTCATCCATCCATTAGCATCCATTTCTCTCGCTCTTCAAAACGCATCACATGACCCCTCATTTACCGCGCAAGCCGGAGCACAAGCCGGAGCACAAGCCCGAGCCCGAGCCTGTGTAAAATGATATAAATTAAGCGCGACCCCGACCGAACACGTTGGGTCACGTCGGGTTTTGTCGGGTTCAGGCAAAGATCTTCAGCTCTAACATGCATGTACTTAAGTTTTTGCTTTTAGAGAAATTAATACTTTATTTCAGCAAGGATGCATGAAATTGATCAAAAGTAACAGTAAACCTTTCAACTTTTCTGTTCATCGAAGGATCATGGGGAAAAAAATTATCACAGTTTCCACCAAAAAATATTATGCTATTTCACTTTTTGAATTTTAGTCAGTGTGTGGTGTTTATGTTTGCGCATAGAAATGATCTACAAAATTACAAATCTCAAAGTGCACTCCAAAGGGAGATATTTAGTTTTTTAAAAATCTCTTTTCAAGAACTACAACGAACAGCTCCTTAGACTACAGCATTGTTTTCTGGATGTTATGATGTCACAACGCGGCCCATTAGAACATCATTAAAATAAATCCGCCTACAGAAATTCAAATGGTTGAGGGTGTGTAGGGACGAGATGGGGGATTACCCTAACTTTAGCGATGCAGCGCAGAGAGCCACTTCTGGGATGCTTAGTTTATAGTTACAGTATAGTTTTGAATGGGGAAAGATGCAATGCTCATTATGGCCGCGAAGCCAATCGTTGACCAGTAAAGTCAGCGCATCACTGCAGCTGCCGTTAGAAGTCCCGGTTGCTATTCCCGTTCTGAGATATGCGCTTAGTACTGCGCATGCGCATTGGCTGATCTCGCCTGAAAAATGCGCTTTTTTCAATGCTATTGGAGCACAGGGAACGATATTTATGAGGCAGGTTGTTGTCAGATTTATAAATATGAAATTTAATCGTAAGCTTAGTGAACATTTTTGGAGAATTTGATGTTTCCCCATTCAAATAGATAGATGCTGCACTTGTATGGGATTATTTTTGTGCCAATAAGAATGAACGTAACTTTATAAAACTGAACGTAACTTTCCAAGAAACGATCAAAAATATGCCACTGCAAAAGAAGAAAAACACAATGAAAATGAAAAAATGAACTCAGTCGCACAAATTTAACATGCTCTTCAAATATGCTTCATTCTTTGTTAATGATTTTCAAAGAATCGTTTTCGCGAATCATGGATTCTGAATGCGTTGCCACAGCTTTCGCTTACGCTTCGCAAATTTTCGTTTGCTGTTTTGGCACAAACCTCTCGTGGGGGCGGGCTTAACAGCGATCTACTCTGATTGGCTAATGAGCTTTTGATGGACAGTTGCTCTCTGAACTGGAAGCACGGACGGTGACGTCAGTGGCGCAATACGTCGTGCTTTGTTTATAGAAACTATCAGAACTGTTGCACACTGTACATGAATAAAACTTTTATCGATGTTATTGATTAACGTTACTTTAGCAACACGAACTTACTTCAAGCTGCCCTGAGGGACAAGCTGAGGTGGAAGATGATGCCGCTCCGTGTCTCTCCTGGGAGCTCATCTTTAGAAACTAAGAGACGACCGTAGGTGAAATACTAATAACATTAATACTTAATATAAACAAAGCACGACGTATTGCACACCGCAACAACTTTCCAATATGTGCGCCACTGGCGTCACCGTCCGTGCTTCCAGGTCAGAGAGCAACTGTCCATCAAAAGCTCATTAGCCAATCAGAGTAGATCGCTGTTAAGCCCGCCCCCACGAGAGGTTTGTGCCAAAACAGCAAACGAAAATTTGCGAAGCGTAAGCGAAAGCTGTGGCAACGCATTCAGAATCCATGATTCGCGAAAACGATTCTTTGAAAATCATTAACAAAGAAAGAAGCATATTTGAAGAGCATGTTAAATTTGTGCGACTGAGTTCATTTTTTCATTTTCATTGTGTTTTTCTTCTTTTGCAGTGGCATATTTTTGATCGTTTCTTGGAAAGTTACGTTCAGTTTTATAAAGTTACGTTCATTCTTATTGGCACAAAAATAATCCCATACACTTGCCTGCCTGAGAGGCATTTCAAAGATGGTCACCAAGTGAAATGACTTGCCTTAAAGGGACTTTGCCGTATCGGAGCCGCGTTGTGGACGTGTTCAGTATAGGGGGTCGAAACACATATGGAGGTGTGCTGATGTAAACACAAGCACTGACTAGAGTGACCGCGATCACCTCCGGCGTCCGTGTCGGTGCCGTGCTGTAGACGTTTGCAGTGTGTGGTAAGAGATTCATTCATCATACAAAGTATTTAGCTTCACTTATAACGCAAGTGTTTTTTGTGTTTTTTTTTTTTGTTTTTTTTTTGTATAAATGCATTAACTTGCACTACTAGGCTAGGCTAATCAGTGATGATGTTCTTTGATAATGGTAATGTTCTTTGCTGATTTTCTGTTGCTGATTTTTGAATAACTAAGGAAATGTAAGCATTAAAATTAGTAACTTAATGTTTTTATTCAATTGTTGTCATGTTAAATACAAATTAAGTCATCTTAAAACATTAGGCTGCTTGTAGCCTTATGCTGGAGCTGGTTTCAGGCAATGAAACTATGTAAATACTTTAATAAATTAGCACAATAATATCATGTATCGACGATCTCGCAGGCTGATGACAGGACCCAACACTACTGTAACATATTATTTACTCGCCCTCCATGCATCTTAGGTGTATATGACTTACTTATTTCAGACAAATGCAATCTGAGTTATATTGAAAATTATCCTGGCACTCCCAAGCTTTAGAATGGCATAGACAGGTGTTTCTCTTCATCAGTCCAAAACAAGTCCAATAAAGTGCATCCATCCATAATAAAAAGTGCCTCACACAGCTCTGGGGGCTTGCGCTAACAGTTGTACACGGAACTTGCTTCTTTGACAAGGGGCGTGGCAGTACTGAAACACCACCTAAACTGTTCGGCAATCACAACACATTTCGTTTTTTGGAAGGCGGGCCTTCATCAAACCCGGAACTAATCAAGCCTTTTGTGCCAGACTGGGGAGAAACGTATTGTAATAATGTAAATTATGCAAAAAATAATGTGTTTTTCGAACCACCAAGAATGTTCTAGTACACCCCCAAAACAAAATCAAGACTTTGCAAAAGAGCATAATAGGCCCCTTTTAAGCAGCACAACTGTTTTTAACACTGATAAAAATAAGAAATGTTTCTTGAGCAGCAAATCAGCATATTAGAATGATTTCTAAAGGATCATGTGACACTGAAGACTGGAGTAACAATGCTGAAAATTCAGCTTTGATCACAGGAATAAGTAAAAAAAATATATATATATATTTGCAATAAAAAAACTAGTTAATGTACTTCAAAATGTAACAATATTTCACTGTATTACTGTTATTACTAATCAAACATTATTATTATGCTTAATTTATTTTTAAAAATAAACCCTTGTGATGTCAAAGCAAACAGCTGTTTACAGTAGAGATCATGCATATGCCATATTCTCTCCTGGCATGTATTAATCCTACAGCTGTCACTGAGGGCTATAGTGTTAATGTTAAGACCCGCAGGATGACATTTCATGAGGGTCAAAGGTCAATCACTGCAGAACGCTAGCTTAGCATAAAAGCACTCCAACTTGAGGCAGCACCTTCTTATAAACAGAAAGCAATGAAAGGGTTCGGGCAGCAGACTAAACAAGTGGAACTTCCTGTATAGGTGAAAGGGCAAATAACAAGCATTTCTGCAGAGCCACGTGAGCCTAAGTTTTTCCTGTCCAGAACGAGTTCCATTTGTCATTTTCTAAGAACATTGCGCTAATTCACAACCACAACTACTTTGATCGTGCATTCCTGAGTGTCTATCTAAACATTGATCTATTCTTAGACCATTATTAGAAGAGCTCAAATCTGCATACATCATCTGTTTCACATCCAAGGAGCTTTAAAAACACTCTAGAATTTCACTCCACATCTTTGGGATTCAAAGCATGTGCTTTTTGATTGCAACACCCCACACAACTTGTCTTATTCAAGTTAGCATTGTTGATGTCAAGCAAAAAAAAAAAAAAATCCTTAACAATTCAACTTAATCAACAGCTGGTGGTGTTGTTATTGTTAACTTAAACTTTTAAAAATCTGTTTGGTAAAGCTGAACTAAAATGAAATATCAATAATAGATGAAAAATTTGTAAAGTTGAATTGAAATAAAATACAAATATTAGATGAAAAATTTGAATATACACAAAATGAAAAAAGTCACCTTGGCACCAAACTGAAATTTGAGAAACTAAGAGTACTAAAACTGAAAAAAGAAATAAATAAACACACACACACACACACACACACACACACGGCTTTTAGCTGGTTTTGCATTTGCATCTCTTCAAATATATGCAATGTTGCAATGACAAATATTACAGTAAAACACAAAGTACCAAAACAAGGAAACTTGAACACAGAAACCTATTGTGAATTACACAAGCTGTCCAAAAATGCTCTTGTATTTCACTTATCTATTTCATTTCACATAATCATTCAGCACAGCGTGTTTGTTTACGTGGCGGCCGGCCAAGGAACATGGTTCTCTCGCAGGTGGAATAGTTTTTCCTCTCACGTGTACCCGCTGACCTGCTTTGCTATGAGGGCCGCACCCAGGTTTTGATTTGTTAATGATTCAACTCAAAGCCTTAACTACATTTCACAACAACAACACTGAAAAAGGGCGTGGAGAGGCCCAGGTTAAGTAGTTTCTGTAAGCCATCAACGCTATCAGGTGAAGTCATGAGGAAATAAGCCGAGTGTAGCATTATGATTGTGAAGCACACGTGACATTTTTACACAGAAGAATGAGGGGAAATACACTAAACATTATCTCATCGTTTACCATAATATCTCTGTCTCAGGTGAATCACATATAGCTCACACATGTAAACACTTCACGTGTTGACACGGCAGGATTGTGTTTCATTAACTGTTAACGAAAAAAAAAAAACGCTGATGTCTCAATGTTAACCTAAGTGTAAACTTGGCATGTAGCAAACTCGGTTAGTAAACAAACATGCCCTAGATAAAAAAAGACACGTGGGTTATAACCTCAAATGTTCTGAGAGCTTATCGTTCGCCTGATGTAACTACTAAACAAGGGTGTGGAAACATTACAAACCTAAACCAAAAATCACTTCTCTCCAAATTTTAAACATTACTGCTTTTGTGTATCCTCTTGTGAAAATAGTGGTATGCTTAATTGTATTTAATGTGCACTTGTAGTGTACTTCAAATCTTAAGTGTATTTTTTTTTTTTCAGGGCTTGACATTAATACCCACTAACCCACCAAATGAGGATGGATTTCACAAGTGGCATGTAACAGTTACTCCCACTATAGCCATTTTCCTTACAAAGTTTCAAATGTATTATTTTTAAGGAAATAAAAAGTCTTAAATGGTACAAGAAAAGCCTTTATTATAATTTCAAGTGGTTCTAAATTTAGGAAAGACAAGAATTGCAATACGGCTTAATGTGATGATTAAACTATAACAGGCTGTGATTTCACTGAATAAACATTAGCGCTGCACGTTTCAAAGACAAAACGTGGTGTGGGTGTTTCTTATGAATGTATCGCTAAAGGGAAGAGACTGTCTTCAGAAAAGTTACGATTGCATTTTCGTTTAATCTTATCTGTAATGCCTGATTAAGGCCCTGTTTACACTAGTGCGTTTCCGTTTTCAACAGGCGTAACCGTAAAAAAAATGGGGTTTTAAAATAAAAACTCACTAGTGTAAAGTCTTAAGTAAGTTTTCTGTTTAAAAGGAACACTCCACTTTTTTTTGAAAATAGGGTCATTGTCCAACTCCTCTAGAGTTTAACAGTTGAGTTTTACCGTTTTCTCCGGTCTGGCGGTAGCACTTTTAGTATAGCTTAGCATTGAATCTGATTAGACTGATAGCATCTTGCTCAAAAATGACTATATATAATGATGATATTTAAAACTTGACTCTTCTGTAGTTAAGACTGACAGAGAATGAAAAGTTGTGATTTTCTAGGCTGATATGGCTAAGAACTATACTATCATTCCAGCGTAATAATTAATGCTAAAACTATAAAAGGTTTGATAGTATGCAGTGCCTGAAAGTGACTGGCACTAAGTTTGTGTAGATGCAGAATTGCAGCCAGCAAAGTTAACGGCTGCATAATATCATTGCGCAACAAAGTTCCTTGATTATTATGCCGAAATGAGAGTATAGTTCCTAGCCATATCGATCTAGAAAAAGGAGAGGTGGAAAATGAGTGTTCCTTTAATATTTACATTATCAAACATAAAAAATAGTTTTAGGCCCTGTTTACACTAGTGCATTTTTGTTTTAAAATGATCTACACTGGTGTTTTCACTGCGTTTCAGAAATCCGTCCACACTACACAACTGTAGTTGTTTACACAGTTGTCAAGGATACTCAGAGCAAATGTAGGCAGCCTTGCCATCATTTTTTTCTCCGTTTTGGTCAGTTTACACTCAAATGCAACCCTGGAATTTTCAAATTAAAATTTGTTCACAGCGTTTTCAAAAGTCTTCGTTTTCAATGGTCGAAAATGCTGGAGTAGTGTAAACGACAGGTGTAACTATAGCAAATGTTATGCATTTTAAAATGAAAATGCACTAGTGTAAACATAGCTTAAGTTTCTTAAGTAAGCTTTCGGTTTAATTTTTATATTTTTAAACATAAAAATAGAAATAAAAATTAGATTTAGCTTTTGTGCTTAAAAAGTATACAAATTTTTATTTTTCGGAAAAAAAAAAAAAAACAGCTGATCGTTTCGCTAGATGAGACCCTTCTTCCTTGGCTGGGATCATTTAGAGCCATTTGAAGCTGCATTTAAACTACATTTTGGAAGTTCAAAATCAGGGCACCAATGAAGTCCATTATATGGAGAAAAATGCTGAAATGCTTGAACATCTTTGATGACAAGGGGGTGAGTAAATTATTTGTAAATTGTTGTTCTGAAAGTGGAGTTCTCCTTTAAGTTTTTAGTCTTTCTGCAATCTTTCTCTCCCTGTTGAATGAGTTTCAGTAAAAACTGCATATAAGAAATACAATAAAGATTTAATGCAATTGGTTGCCTTGTGTTTTTTTAAAAACATTATTTTAAACTTTTCTATTGGGATAAATTTCATATTTGCTTGCCTTTTGTAATTTTCACTTCTGTTGCATACATGAATATAATAAAATTAAATGAGTAATTCACTTTTTTAAAAATTTAACATTAAATTGTTAAATCAAAACCTAGAAAAAATGAGTGTTTGATCATGTCCAAATACACATTCAAATGTATTTTACCCTAAATGCTACACTAACTGTAATAGAAATACTATTGCATATTAGAAAATGTTATCTTGGTCATTCATGTATCATTATTGCACATATTATTTAGTACAAAAAACTCAAAATATTAACTAAATAGAACTGAACTGTATATTACAATTATTTAATTTAATAAAAGTTTCACTTAAGGTGATTGGTTACATTTGACTGTCAAAGTGTATGAGAACATGTTAATGCTGTCTCTTTATCACTCCCCAGAATAAAATTTTGTAAAGCATTTTTAGAGTAGCTATCAATACACAATCAATGCATACTGTGTTAATAATTACTCAAAACGGCTCCAAATATAGTGAAACTGCTGTCTATCCTACTTCAACCCATTCAAACATATTGACAGTGCAGAGTTTTTTGGATCAACTGAGAGCTCTATGAATCATGCGACCACACGACAGCGAGATCAAAGCGTGTTGCAACTCTGATTCTCAACAGCTCTGGTCCACACTACACAACCAAAAATGCATGTTACATGACCACTCATAATGAGCATAATCTTATTCTTTACACGGTCCCCCTTGTATTGATTTCAAAAGTCTCTGTTTTGGTCCATTTACACTGGAATGCAACCCTGGAGTTTTCAAACTAAAACGAGGTCTGGAGTGTTTCTGAAAGTCTCAATTTTTGAGGGCTGAAAATGCCGGAGTATTGTAAACAACAGGCATAAACAGCAAAAGTTATGCGTTATAAAATGAACACGCACTAGTGTAAACATAGTCTAAGTAGCATTTATGCTGCTTTGTATACAGCCATTACTGAGAAAACAGCTTTATTTTTGCCGTTCCAAAAGCGCCTCCTACTGGCCATCTGCTGTTTTGTTTTTAATTTTGTTTTGTTTGTTTTTTAAGACCAACACGAAAATCAACCAGGGATCAAAAAGTACCATTTGTGAAACAGAAAATTTCTTCAGATGTTTAAGGTTCTTTATAGAATCATTTAGACAAAAAAGGACTTGACATCTATGAAGCACCTTTATTTTTAGGAGTGTAGAGGGAGCCCAGGCGAAATACTGCTCCTCCCGGAATGCAATATCAACCATGGGGGACAGTGGTGTCATGCCATTTCAGATTTTTGAGCCAGATGGGTTGAATGGAAATTAAAATGGAAAATGGCCAATAATTTCGCTAGATAAGACTCTTATTCCTTGGCTGGGATTGAGCCCTTTGAAGCTGCAATGAAACTACAATTTGGACCTTCAACCCATTGATACCCATTAAAGTCCACTATATGGAGAAAAATCCTGTAATGTTTTCCTTAAAACATAAAAAGTTTCTTTTTGACTGAAGACAGAAAGACATGAACATCTTGGAGGTGTGTAAATCATCAGGAAATTTTTATTCTGAAAGTGAACTTTGAAATAATGTCAAATGAAAAGTTTAAAAGACATTTGAAATATATTTTTAATAATCTTCTTTAATAACTTGTAAGTGCACTTACAAGGGTTTGATCAATGGCACACAAAGTCAAACAACCTCGCAAGAAACCCAGTAACCTTATTTCACTCCAGAGAGCAGACAGGGAGAGGGAAAGACCTTGAGCTTGAGGTTATATAAATGGCTTCCGTCCGGCTCGGCCCAACAGACGGAGGTGTCAGGTTACAGGGCCAGCCCTCGTTTACAGGCCGAACGACTTCCTCCGCCTTTAATACAAACACCTGAGGGAGGGACACGGCTTAGGCCGTCCCCATGTGACAGCCAGTTCACATGCACCGGGGGAGAAACGTGTTACTGTAACACCTTGTCAGAGGCCAGAGCGGTTATGTAAAGACCTGACGGCCTCAAACTCTGCCAAGGGCACTGCAGGGAGGGGCAGCGTGAATGGAGGAGCTGTGTGTGTCAGGATGGGGGTTGGGAAGCAAGAATGTATCAGCTGTTGTTGTGCAATAAGAAACTGTGTGTGCGGTGTGTATGTATATACTATATATGTGTATGTGTATATATACTTTTTTATTTTATATTGAATTATTAAACAGTGTTCTAATGTTTGGGGTCAGTAAGACTTTCATTAAGAAATGATAAAATAACACAAAATACATTTATACTGTTTCAAAAGATTTCTATGCCATTTATGTGTGTGCTTATTTTAAGGATTTTTTTTTTTTTTAAGTATGTGTGATATTTATATTGTTTCATAAGTATCTATGCTGTTTGTGTGGGTGTTTATTATTTTATGATCTATTTTAAATTGTATATATTATATCTATATCTATCTATCAAGGTATCTATACACACATGTATATGTTTATTATTTTAAGTATTATTTTTAATTATGTATGATATCATATCACATCATATCATATCTATTTACAAAAAATAAAATAAAAGTATTATATTTATATTTATATTATGGCAGTCAAACGTTATTATGTATGTATAAATACACAAATTAATGTATGTATTTAAGAGAAATGTTATGTACAAAATATTTTTATTTATATATAATATACATTATATAAAAATGATAATATAAGCATATACTTCTAAACATTTCTTAAATATATACATGAATGTGTTGTGTGTGTGTATACATAATTAAACACAGTACACACACATGTATTAGGCAAACTCAGACTTTTATTTTGTATGTGATTAATCTTGATTAATCAGCCCAAACATATATATTTTAATATTATTATATTAATATTATATTATATTATATTATATATTATTTAATACATTTTACATTTATACAGTTTCAAATATTTCTTAGTTGCATTTGTGCACATTTATTAAATTAGTTATTATTTGTAATTACTTTTTATTTCATTTTTATGATATTACTTTTCACCATATATTTATGTTGTGTGCGGATGTTAATATTCATACAATGGTTATTTTTAAATATTCTTACATTTTTAAAATTTATTGTTATATCATCATATTTTACACACACACACACACACACACAAGTACTAAGCAACCTAACTGTTTTCAACAATAATAAAGTATTATCGTCAAGTTTCTTGAGCAACTCAGCATATTAAAATAATTCTGAAGGATTATGTGACACACATGCCATCACAGGAACAAACTACATTAAAATAATTATATTATAATAATTATATTAGAATAAGTATATTATAATTAGTAATTATATTTCACAAATGCAGCCTTGGTTCATAAAAGAGATGTCTAAAATTCTGCTTTACATTTTTCAATGTGGGGTAATCTAGGAAAAGTTCAAATGACATTAGCTGTGATGATAAAATAGCGCAGACTGACTCTGAAACAGTAAAAAGAATGAGTGGGAGAGTGAGTGAGTGTGAGTGAGGGAGGTTAATCTTGGATTACAAGAGTAAGAGTGACAGAGAGCAAGAGTGAGAGAGAGAGAGAGAGAGAGAGAGAGAGAGAGAGACTCCAACACGTCACACCAGCTTTACGCATACAGTAGAAGCACGTCACATTTGCACAATCCAAAACATACAGCCTTCTGAATAGCCTTATGGGCCCGATTAGCACAGAGCTTGTGTTTCGGTTTCAAGGCTGTGGAATTCTTCAGCAATCAATGTCAAAAATATGAGGCTAAAATAATATTTATTGAAATTCCATTCAGTTAAATTAGGTCGTTTTAAATGGATTTGAAATCAAAGTGTTGTTGCAGACTTTGTTTAGTTTTGCTTACTAAATGCAATGAAAATGAGAAGCAGAATTTAAACTCAGATTACCCACATACATGCACCATGCAACATATTACGACTTTCGTCACATTCCTGCATCTTATCAAAGACTGGATAGCTTTTTTTTTTTTTTCCTTGGCATATGTAACCCTGGACCACAAAACCAGTAATAAGGGTCAATTTTTTGAAATTGAGATTTAGGATAGGGCAGTATTTGGTTTAAAAATCTGGATTTGAGGGTACAAAAAAAAAAGTACATTTTGAGAAAATTGCCTTTAAGATTGTCCAAATTAAGTTATTAGCAATGCATACAACTAATCAAAAATTAGGCTTTGATATATTTATGGTAGGAAATTTACAAAATAGCTTCATGGAACATGATCTTTACTCAATATCCTAATGATTTTTGGCATAAAAGAAAAATCGACAACTGTGACCCATATTGTTGGCTATTGCTACAAATATACCCATGCGACTTAAAATTGGTTTTGTGGTCCAGGGTCACATATATAATAGAAATGTAAAAAAAAAAAAAAATAAATAAAAATAAATAAATAAATAAATAAATAAAAAACTTAATTAAAATAACTACATGGGCATATGCCGTTAGATTAAAAATAAATAAATAAATAAAATATTTTATAATCTGCCTAAATGTAGATCTGGCTTTCAATATATCTGATTATAGCAAAATAGTTATCCATTTTACACATTTAAATCATAACACTTCATAAGGTTCCATTTGTTAACATTGGTTAACTACATTAGTTAACATGAACAAGGAAAATACTTCTAAAACATTAATCTTACTTAATATTAATTTAAACATTTATTAATATGGTAACACTTTACAATAAAATGTCATTTGTTAACATTAGTTAATGTATTAACTAACATAGACGATGAACAATACATTTATTACACTATTTATTAATCTTTGTTAATGTTAGTTAATAAAAATGCAGACATTGTTGATGTCAGTCCACAGTCCATTAACTAACTTGTGATTTTAATAATTAGTAAATGCTGAAATTAACATTAAGTTTAATAAATGCTGTAGAAGTATTGTTTATTTACATTAGTTCATGTTAACTAATGTAGTTAACTAATGAAACCTTATTACCATTAACACATAAAAACATTGTATAATATTATTTAATGAATGTGAGCTAATATGAGTATAAGCAGTTGTATTACTTAATATAATTAATAAAGAGTAATACTGCAACAAATGCTATTGTTAGTTAATGCATTAATGTTAACAAATAGGATCTTATTAGAAAGTTTTACCATTTAAATTCATCGCACAAAATGAAACTAAACTTTAAATGAAATGTTCAAGAACTGTGTTGCACTAACTCTTTTTAATTAATGAAACTTCACAAGCAGCAACAGCTGATTTTGAATCACGTGGGCCTCCAAAAAGGAAAAAAGGAGACGGAAATCTGGAATATGCTAAATAAGGATGATATTTTTCCAATTGTTTTATGTCTGTCCAGACCGGCACAAGCGCCAGGAGATGTGACTCATTTAGTGGATTCAAATTACAGAGACTGCATCATCCCACAAGGGAGATTCCATTTATTTTTGTCCTGTGTGTGGAAACAATAGTACATTGGGACCAAATGTAGCGTTCTATTCCCAATCATGTGGTTAGCAGAGGAACAAGATTGCTTGGTTAGGTTTCAAAAATCTTTGCAGACAAGACAAGTAACTACTTGATATTTCGACCGTGACCTACATAATCAAACAGCGCACTACTAACCTCAGCTAAAAATAAATATGCATTCTGCACTTATCCAAATGCATTTACAAGTTGAAGGCAAATCAAGCAGGAATAAGTGTGCTCAGATTTGTTTGAATTTGGATTGTTGATACAAGAAGGTAAACAAAATCCCTGCATGTAACTCACGTTCGCTGCCGAGAAACTAGGTTATGGCGGCTAAAGCGTTGATAAAGTTAACGGGAAAAGCACAAAGAGGAAGTGGAAGGTGAGCTGATGGAGAAAAAAAGAGAGAGAGAGAGAGAGACAAAGAAGGGCCACCACGTGAAGGGAGAGTGTGTGCTGTCTTCAGGCCATGTGCTGCTAGCAAGCGTGTGTGAGCGAGAGCGGCCAGTGTAAGCAAATGACTCATCCTGAAGGAGCCCCTCCACACACACACACACACACACACACACACACACACACACACAAAAATGCTCACGGTAAACGAAAGCACGGAAAACACATTAAGCCATCATCCAAATGAGAGAATGGCAAGGATAGAAGTGGAAAGAAAACAACTGTGTTTTTCATCCACTTTTTCCCCCCATGAGGGATAGAAATAGCACACATATACAGCGGCTGAGCTAAGCTACACTGATCCGGGCACTGGGCGAAAGTTCAACCCGGCTCTGAGATGCAACGGCATGGTAAATGCACAAAATAATGCTGGTGCTCATCATCATAGCTTGTATGCAAAGAAGTGTGCAAAAAAAGTGGGTCAAAACACTCAGCTAATTGCATTTAATATAATGTCATCTATAATGCACTTTCATTTATTTGCAGTTCATGCAATTAAGTGAAACATTAGGCTACATTATGTTTGCGCTTAAGTATATCTTTTCAAGTGTATTATTTCCATAATAAGTACTCAAAAGTATGCTAAACTGGACCTTTTTTCACAGAGTGTCTGTAGACTTTTTCTGCTTTCTCTGCAATGGAGGGATTTTAGGGGAAAGTCATGGGTAAACATGGAAAGTGTGTTAAATGGAGCTGGAAATCTAAAATTATAGTCAAGTTAGTCAAAATATTTAGGTAAAACGTGCAATTCTATCGAAATTTACAACTCGTGTCAGATTCAGTGTGGCATTGGGGAGAAGGCAGGTGAAATCTGAGAATTTATTAACAAAACAAACAACCATACCACAATAATTGCAATAATAATCTATTATTTATCATATTAAAACACTTAAAATAAATCAATAAACGCCAAGAAGCCACGGTTTACAGTTAATTATAACAATTAATCGGCACTGTTAGGCAAAACTGTAAACCAAGGCTGCACGGGGCTTTTATAAAATAGTTATTCCATATACGTAGTAAGCTTTCACAAAATAAAACAAAGCAAATAAAGTGTAATGACATTAATAAAAACATTATTCTTTCGCCAAACAATGTAGTTCCTCAGAAACAGTTGTGGTTGTAACACACAAACGTAAACAAAGGTGTATGTTTGTAGAGTAATTTACAACAGCTTCGACCATGGCTCAACCAATCAGAATTAAGGACCAGAACTATGTGTTTTATAATAAAGCAATAAGCCCAGAGAAGTCGTGGTTTACAGTGAATTTATAACAGGTAAGGGGCCTAAAACCCCCTTAGCTGTTATAAATTCACTATAAACCACAGCTTCACGGGGCTTATTGCTTTTATAAAACGGTTATTCCATATATGTAGTAAGGTTTCACAAAATAAAACAAAGCAACTAAAGTATAATGACATTAATAAAACCATTATTCTTCCGCCAAACAATGTAGTTCCTCAGAAACGGTTGTGGTTGCAACAAAGTGGTTGCCGAGCAATACACAAATGTAAACAAAGGTGTATGTTGGTAGAGTAATTTACAACAATTTTGAACGTGGCTCAACCAATCAGAATCAAGGGTCGGAGCTATGTGTTTTATAATATGTGTTTTATCAAGCCGTGGTTTATAGTGAATTTATAACAGCTAAGGGGGTTTTAGGCCCCTTACCTGTTGTAAATTCACTATAAACCACGGCTTCTCTGGGGTTATTGCTTTTATGCAACGGTTATTCCATATATGTAATAAGGTTTTACAAAATAAAACAGAGCAAATATAGTGTAATAATATTATAAAACATTATTTTTTCTCCAAACAATGTAGTTCCTCAGAAATGGTTGTGGTTGCAACAAAGTGGTTGCCGAACAACACACAAATGTAAACAAAGGTATGTTTGTAGAGTAATTTACAACAGCTTCAAACACAACTTGACCAATCAGAATCAAGGGCCGGAACCATCCATTTTATAATAAGGAATATTTCTTGACCTATATTTTCACTTCCGCACTTACAAATCATCACGTTAGAACCAGCAACAATGGCTTGGGATATTGCTTTTAACATGTTAACAACATGTAATATTGAAGGACTTACACTTTTGATGCAATATTGTATATTTTACGGGCAAAGCCACAGCAGAAGTTTTGCACTGAGGCGAGTTTCCATTCCCGAATGATTCAGCGACTTTGAAAGAATCGGTTCAATGAATGATTCAATGACTCTTTCAATCGGACATTTGCCTTTTTAGTTTATAAATGAGTCTGCGCTTTTGAATGAACCGGTTAAATGAACGCTCTACTGATTCACTCAGAAAGACTGTCAGTTTGTGCCACCTAGTGCTTTGTATCCTTTATCAACACAAAATCGTGATACACTATAAAAAAAACAATTTGTTAACTCAATTTAAAATACTTTGTTACCTGGCTGCCAAAATATTTTTAAGTTCAGTCAACTCAAAAAAGGCCGGTCAACTTGAAATGTTAAGTTGTACTAAGTGACAACTTAGATATTTTAGTTGATTCAACTTAAAATTTTAAGGCAGCTGGGTAACAAACCCAGCTTTTAAGTTTAACAAACCAAATTATTAGTTTAATCAAATATCTAAGTTGTCACTTAGTACGACTTAACATTTTAAGTTGAATAAACCTATTTGAGTTGACTGAACTTTAAATTTTAACACAGCTGTAACGACTCGGAGGCTTGTGGATCCATCTGCAAGCGCTTTATTGACAAAACGAACAAATCACAACGATAAACGGATGCAAGTCGGGGCAGGCAGCTAGTATCAAAACGAGAAGGCAGTTCAATGGTCGGGGCAGGCAGCTAGAATCCAAAACGAGAAGGCAGTCCAATGGTCACAACAATAAATCCAAACAAGAAGGTAGAACGCTCAGAAATGCAGGCCGTAGCAAGTGCAAGACTTCGCGTCCAACGCGGGTGAAAGTCCTGCTTATAAAGGCTAGATAACAAGCTACACCTGTAGCGCGGATAGGTTCCGGTACGTGGGTCAAAAGCGTCCGGGTGGGAACTAATACTCGGGTGACGGTTCCCGCTGGTGACGGCCGGGAAGAGCCACAGAGGCGCGGTTCATTACAGAGCCCCCCTCCTGCGAGCAGCTCCCGAGGCGAGGGCCTTGGCGACGACGAGGTCGTCCGCGTGGTCTGGGCGCGGGTCTCCCTGGGTTTCTTTGATGGAAGTCCTCAATTAGGGAGGGATCCAGAATATCCTGAGCGTTGACCCAGGATTGCTCCTCTGGACCGTACCCCTCCCAATCCACCAGGTATTGCATGACACGACCCCGGCGCCTAGAGTCCAAGATTTCGTGGACCCGGTAGGCCTCCTCGCCATCTATGATTAGAGGAGGGGTCTCTGTCTCCGCGGCCTCGTCCTGGTCCCTCTCCCCGTCCGGAGCACCAGCGGGTTTCAACAAGGATACATGGAAAGTGGGGGAAATACGGTAGTTAGTGGGTAACTCTAAACGGAATGACACTGGAGTAATTTGTTTGATGATTTTGAAAGGACCCACGTACCTGGGACTGAGTTTCTTGCTAGGAAGGTGCAGCCGAAGGTCCCGAGACGAAAGCCAGACCCACTGTCCGGGCTGGTAGGCTGGGTTGGCGCGCCGTCTGCGATCTGCTTGGGTGGTGGTGCGGCGAACGGCCTGTTGCAGATGGACGTGTGCAGCGTCCCAGGTGTCCTCGCTACGGCTTAGCCAATGGTCAACGGTTGGTAGGTTGCTTGGCTCCCCGGTCCATGGGAATAAAGGCGGTTGATATCCTAAGATGCACTTGAAGGGAGTGAGACCAGTGGCAGGTTTTCTAAGTGAGTTTTGGGCATATTCTGCCCACACTACGTATTTGCTCCAGTCACATTGGTTGGCGTGGCAGTATGTTCTCAGGAAACGAGTGAGTTCTTGATTAAGTCTCTCGGCCTGGCCGTTGGATTGAGGGTGGTACCCGGAAGTCAGGCTCACATTGATGTTGAGTTGTTTGCAGAAAGCGTGCCAGACCCGAGAGGTGAACTGAGGTCCCCTGTCCGAGACAATGTCCTCCGGAATGCCGAAGACCCGGAAGACCTGATGTACCATAACCTCCGCGGTCTCCCAGGCCGTGGGTAGCTTGGTTAAGGGGATGATTCGGCAGGCTTTGGAGAACCGGTCGACAACGGTAAGGATTGTGGTGCAGTTCTGAGAGAGGGGAAGATCCGTAATGAAATCCATGGCGATATGAGACCATGGGCGATGAGGAACTGGCAGGGGTTGGAGTAAGCCGGCAGGTCTCTGGTGGGACGATTTGGCAATGTTACAGGTTCTGCATTGAGTCACGAACCGAAAGATGTCCTGAGTAAGTGCCGGCCACCAGAAGCGGTTCTTGGTTAGTTCGAGGGTGGCGGTGATCCCAGGATGCCCTGCGCCGGGGGAATCGTGAATCCAGTGAAGCAGGCGTGTGCGGAGTGTTTCGGGCACATATTCGCGATCTTGAGGACAGTTTGGAGGCGGTGGTTCTGTTACCTGAGCCTCCTTGATCTCAGTCATGATGTCCCAGCGGACCGGGGCTAGAAGTAGAGAGGGCGGAATTATGGGATCGGGAGTTAGTTCTTGTTGTTGAGCGTCGTGGATACGGGAGAGAGCATCTGCCTTGCTGTTCTTGGAGCCGGGGCGGTAGGTGATTCTGAACTCAAACCTGGCAAAGAACAGTGACCAGCGAGCCTGGCGGGAGTTTAGCCGTTTTGCTGAGCGGATGTATTCCAGGTTGCGGTGGTCCGTGAGAACTAAAAAGGGAACCTTGGAACCCTCCAACCAATGCCTCCATTCGAGCAGAGCCTCCTTGAGAGCTAACAGTTCTCGATCGCCCACATCATAGTTGCGTTCGGCGGCAGAGAGTTTCCGAGAAAAGAATGCGCACGGAAACATCTTCGGTGGCTCTCCGTGTCGCTGCGACAGAACCGCCCCCACGCCACTGTTTGAAGCGTCCACCTCCACGATGAATTCCAGCTCGGGGTTGGGGTGTCGTAAGATGGGACTGGTCGTGAAATGTTCTTTCAGTTCCTTGAAGGCCTGCTCACTCTCTGACGTCCACTTCAGTGTTCGGGTTCCTCCTCGTATCATTGAGGTCAGGGGGGCGGCGATCTGACTGAAGCCCCGGATAAATCTCCTGTAAAAGTTGGCGAAACCCAGGAACCTCTGGAGCTCCTTGACGGTACGTGGTCTCGGCCAGCTGACGACAGATGACACCTTCTTCTCGTCCATAGCGACCCCATCTTGGCTGATTATGTACCCCAGGAAGGCGATCTTGGTCTGATGAAATTCACACTTGGGTAATTTGGCGTACAACCGGTGCTTAATCAGGCGTTGGAGCACCGATCTGACCTGTTGGATGTGAGTTTCCAAGTTCTCTGAATAAATCAGGATGTCATCAATGTAGACAATGAGGTGTCTGTGGAGCATGTCTCTGAAGATCTCATTGACGAAGGCCTGGAAGACGGACGGACTGTTCGATAGGCCGAAGGGCATCACCAGATACTCGTAGTGTCCATTGGTGGTCGAGAACGCTGTCTTCCACTCGTCTCCCGGATCCCTTCCTCCTGCTGCATGTTCGAAAACCTCCCGAAACTGTGTGAGGAAATGAGCATACGACGGGAAAGTCATCTTGTTGCCCTCCCACATGGCGGTGGCCCAGTCCAGCGCTCTCCCGGTCAACAGTGAACAGATGAGTGAAACCTTACTGTCATCCGTAGTGTAAAACTGTGGCTGTTGATGTATGTAGATGGTGCATTGGAGGAGAAAACCCTTACATTTTCCGGGAGCTCCGTCGTATTTCTCTGGCAGCGCCACTCGTGAGTTGATGGCCGGAACCGAGGTAGGCGGAGCCGGAGCAACCCCGGCAGGTGCAGCAGGTGTGCTGGGGCCTTGGGCCTGGGTGGTCGCGACCAGAGTGAGGGCTTGCACCGAGCGAACCAGTTCCTCTGTGAGAGAAGTCAACCTTTCGAGTTGCTGCTGATGCGTGGCTACGAGTGATCCCTGGCGCGAGAGTTCGTGCGCGAGCTGAAAGACCGCTGCTGGATCCGGTGGTGGCGAAGTCTTCTGTAACGACTCGGAGGCTTGTGGATCCATCTGCAAGCGCTTTATTGACAAAACGAACAAATCACAACGATAAACGGATGCAAGTCGGGGCAGGCAGCTAGTATCAAAACGAGAAGGCAGTTCAATGGTCGGGGCAGGCAGCTAGAATCCAAAACGAGAAGGCAGTCCAATGGTCACAACAATAAATCCAAACAAGAAGGTAGAACGCTCAGAAATGCAGGCCGTAGCAAGTGCAAGACTTCGCGTCCAACGCGGGTGAAAGTCCTGCTTATAAAGGCTAGATAACAAGCTACACCTGTAGCGCGGATAGGTTCCGGTACGTGGGTCAAAAGCGTCCGGGTGGGAACTAATACTCGGGTGACGGTTCCCGCTGGTGACGGCCGGGAAGAGCCACAGAGGCGCGGTTCATTACAACAGCAGGGTAGGAAATTATTTTAAGTTGACTTAAAGTTTGTTTGTTTTTGTTTTTTACAGTGTACTGTTCATATTAGTTGTGTGGCTTCATGCAAGGGATATGTTTTGGCAGTACATTTTGCTTTGAGAACAGAGCTAATAATACATCCAACAGTTTTTTATTCTTCTAACATGTCCATATGTGTTATATTTGATAGGAAGACCATTCATTCCCTTTGGGATTCCTGACTGGGATTTCAAAATTTCCTAAAATCTCTGGGTTTTAACTTTGTTTTCCTATTTGTTTTTTGACCAGTAGCGTGCAGGCATTGTACATAATCGACCAATAGTGGGCATGTCCAGGAAAAAGACGTACAATCTTTGATCATATCAGGAAAACATAAGGCAGCTAAAGATAAATTATGAGAAACATTCGCCTCATAAGTCTCTCATCACTAAATTGTATTTTTCAACAAGAATGTGGAAGAATAATTGGTTTAAGGGTGAGTAAATTGTGAACTTTTTGGGGAACTCTTCCTTTACTACTAAAGGCATCCTTTGTCTAAATTTCACCCTTTAAATCACAGGGGTTTTCATACTTCACGGATTTTGCACATGTATCATGTGGGGAAATATCAAGAGAGAACCGAGATAATTGGCTGGACCTTGTTTCATCATTCCACAGATTTACAGGATTTTAGGACTAATCTCTAGGACATTTATCATCCTGTCTTTCAGCCGCTGAATAGCTGATTTGGTGGCGTGTCGTCATGTTGAAAGATGGGCCATCTTCCCATTTTCAACTTCCTTGCTGCAGGTTTTAGTTTTGCCTGTAATTTGTACCATCCATCTTCCTCGCTGTGCTGACAAGTGTTTCAGTCCCAGCTATGAAGAAATACTCCCACAACAGTGTGCGAACCCTATGATGATTTTTACGTGGTATTATGCATTTGGTTTTCATCAGAACTACAGCTGTTGATATTAGCCGAAACACTGATCTGATTACAGCAACTTTTGCAACATGGCCAAGTGTATTTTATCAGAGGGGTCAGCAAACTTTGGTAAACAGGGCACTGCTGGCAAATGAAACTGTAAACACTGACACACAAGCAATAAAACTGAGAGGGAGGATATTATACACTCTCAGACAAAAGGTACAAAGCTTTCGCTGAAGCTAAAAGGTACATCTTTATACCTTATTTACCCCTAAATGTTACATATTAGTTCCTTAAAGATACTTCAAAATGCATATTAATACTTAAAGTGTACATATTAGTGAATAATTTTCAGTAATAATTCAGAAATAATCAGTGGATGCTGACAGTTGATCATTGTATTTATTTAAAAAAAAAAAAAAAAAGGTAGAAACGTTGTAAATGAAGATGTTACATAGATATATTAAATAAATACATCTTGTCTAAAATATAATTTGGAGAAATTGGCTAGGGGTCCAATATGGTCAATAAAATGAAAAAATTAGCAACCAAAATTATGAAATGAACACCTATGCAAATGGTACACATGCCGTTGAGGTCAAACGTTTACATACACCTTGCAAAATCTGCTAATTATTTATCCAAAATAAGAGGGATCATACAAAATGCATGTTATTTTTTTATTTAGTACTGACCTGAATAAGATATTTCACATAAAAGACGTCTACATATAGTCCACAAGAGAAAATAATAGTTAAATTAAAAAAAAAAAAAGAAATCCCTTCAGGTCCCACAAATTTTTTGGATTTTCAACATTTTTGTGCATTTGAACCCTTTCCAACAATGACTGTATGATTTTGAGATCCATCTTTTTACACTGAGGACAATTGAGGGACTCATATGCAACTATTACAGAAGGTTCAAACACTCACTGATGCTCCAGAAGGAAAAACGATGCATTAAGAGCCGTAAAAGTTGCATATGAGTCCCTCAGTTGTCCTCAGTGTGAAAAGATGGATCATTCAGGTAACAGCACAGTATTAAGAATCAAGCGTATGTAAACTTTTGAACAGGGTCATTTTTCAACTTCATAAACTCAACAACTATTTTATTTTTTGGACTAGATGTAAATGTCTTTTATGTGAAATATCTTATTCAGGTCAGTACTTAATAAAAAATAACATGCATTTTGTACAATCCCTCTTATTTTGGTAAAACAATTAACATTTTACAGATTCTGCAAGGTGTATGTAAACTTTTAACCTCAACTGTATGAGTATTTGTGGAAGCATTAAAAAAAATCTATTAAAATATAATATATACTGTGAGCTGAGTACGTTTGAATTGAGCAAAAGTAAGAGTGAAATGTAGCTTATTTATAATGTTACAAAAAATTCTATTTCATTGTTTTTAAAGAAATTAATACTTGTATTTAGCAAGGAAACATTAAATAACTCTTTTCAACATTAATAATAAGAAATGTTTCTGAAGGATCACATGACACTAAAGACTGAAGTAATGATGCTGAAAATTCAGCTTTGCATCACAAATATATTTTAAAATGACATTTTAAAATATATTAAAATAGAAAATGGTTACCTTAAACTGTAATAATACTTCAGAGTACTCCTGCTTTTACTGTATTTTTTTTAATCAAATAAATGCATTCTTGATAAGCAGAAGAGAATTCTTTAAAAAAAAATTGTCTTCAATCTGTCTATCATTCATGTAAGTATTGTTTCATAATTTGAGTGACTATTTAATTACTAACATTTTACAAATTATATAATACAGTACAGTGGTATTGTTATGCATTACATCGAAGGGGTCAGAATTTAAAGTAGGTCAACTGACCTACTGTCAACTGTAGTTCAACAATTGTAACATTACTGTAATGGGAGACACTGAGAAAATATTTACGTGTGGATTAGGCTCAAATATGTTTGAAACAATAAGAAGATTGTCTTTTTACGCCTTTTAACTGTGGGCTGTGATACTACTGGCATAAGTGCACGTGCATAGAGTGAGTGTGTTTGTGTGTGCGTGTTGAACAAGGTTGTTCTTGCATGGGACTTATTTTCATGAGACTCACCCTATGATTCAGCTCTTTCTTTTAAACACATTCTGGTTTACTCTAGGTGCATCTGTTTTGTGTCTGTGTGTGAGTTCCTGTTAAATGATGTTGGATAAAACTATGTAATGATAAATGTGGGTGTGTTTATACATAACAGTGTGAGTAAATGTGTATGTGTGTTTGCACGTACACATCCTTTCTTAACACTTCCATACATCCACGTGTATGCGTCTGTGCGTGCTTCCTTCTGAAAAGGCAATCGCACTCTCAAAATAGAAACTATGTGTCAGGTATGAAAAACAAACAATGATTACAGGATCACATGATTCACTACGGGAATAATATATTGACTTTCTATGAAGGCTGCAGGTCCGCAAAATGATAAGGATGATATGAAAACATTTTTATCGCTATGATAAAACTCATTTATATTGTAATGTTTTGGTGTTTTATAAGGTTGTTTTCTTAAGGCTCTTTCCGGCCAATTCCAGTAAAGGGCTGATAAAATCGAAAGTGGGTTATAATTGAGTCAATCCTTTCCATTCTGAAAACAAATGATAAATATGGAAAAATAAGCAATGATAATCAGTTAATCAGTGATTTTGAAAGGTCACAAACACCGTAGACAATGAGGAGCATATGTCTATCACTTAATATTCAGATTATAGGTCAAATTCATAATGCACTACTGTATAAAAGACTGAGATCAGTAAGTTTTATTTTTAAAAAAATACTTTCATTTAGTAAAGATACATTAAATTGATGAAACGTGACAGTAAATGCATTTATATTATTTCAAAATATTTCTATTTCAAACAAATGCTGTTCTTTTGAACTTCCTGTTCAACGGTTTCCACAAAAACATATGAAGCAGCACAAATGTTTTCATATTCTAATATCATATTAGAATGGTTTCTGAAGGATCATGTGACACTAAAGACTGAAAATTCAGCTTTGCATCACAGGAATAAATTGCATCTTAAAATATATTCAAATAGAAAACAGTTATTTTGAACTGTGAAAATATTTCACAATATTAGTGTTTTTACTGTATTTTTGATCAAATAAACACAGCCTCAATAAACAAAAAAAAAGAAAAAAAAAAACATTAAAAAATCCTGCTGACTGCAAATGTTTGAGCAGTATATGTTGTAACATCCTTGGATTATTTAAGCATTTTGTCAAACCCAAAGTTTAGATTTGATTAGACTTAAATAATGACAAAATCTCATTTACGCTGAGAGATGTGGCGCAATAAAAGCAGAACATGGTAATGAAAGACAAACTAAAGCTCGATTTCATCATTCTAGGTTTGTCATGCTGCTCACTTTCAGCGTAGACACATTAAAACTGTCAGGCCGCTGGGTCTGATTAATCGTGGGGTGCTCCATATCCCCATCCGCTCCCACGCTGCGGCCGAGCACGTTGCACTGACTCAGGGCCTGCTCTTGTCTTGTCTGGCGCAGAGCCTGGACTGAAAACCCCACAGACCTGCCAGAAAGTGAGTCAGTCTTTTCCACCCAGACACATTGAACATGCTGGAATGCAACACTGTTCTCTCTCGATCTCTGTCTCGGACTGTTTGACATTCTTTCTTTGTTCCTTTGATCTGCTTTGATCTGCTTTCACGTTCACCTCAATTCTGCCATGAAGTTAATAAACTTCACCAACATGCGCCAACGGTATTGAGGAAAGGATATTACGTCAGTGCTAAGCAGCAAATATTCACACATCCAAAAATGTAAAGAAAAAAGAGCAAGAAGGAGAAACCTACATTACAAAATAGAATTTCACCCAATTTGTAACTACATTAAGTTGATATGTTCCCAAAAAGCTTTGTTTTTTCCTGCCATCTAGTGGCCAAAATACATCACTTCATTTATTTTTCATGCCAGTTTGCCTCTGATTGAAATTTTTTTTTTTATCACTCCTACAGAGTGCACTTCTTCTTTTATATGTGACCCTGGACCACAAAACCAGGTATATTTATAAGAATAGCAAGCAATACACTGTATGGGTCAAAATTATTGATTTTAGTGATTTTATGACAAAAATCATAGTGATATTAAGTAAAGTCACGTTCCGTGAAGATATTTTGTAAATTTCCCACCACAAATATATCAAAACTTAATGTCTGATTAGTAATATGCATTGCTAAGAACTTCATTTGGATAACTTTAAAGGCGATTCTCTCTCTCTCTCTCTCTCTTTTATATATATGAAGTGATCAGATGCAAAATCAGCTAAAACCATCTTAGTCAAAAATGAGATAATGATACTAAGTGAATGCTCCTGACACATATTATACATCCATCAAATAATTTTACTTCAAACTCACTAAATTCCAGCCTCAGCCCAATCAGAAGTACCAGTACTTACATAGAAACCTATACAAAGTTGCCAGAAAGAAATGCTCATTTTAAAGAAATACATCAAACGGATTTAGAGGTTTTTGCATCTGAACTCTTCATATATATATATATATATATATACACACACACACACACACACACACACACACACACATATACACACACATTTTTTTGCATCAATGTATAATATTACAACGTATAATATTACAACATTCAAATAGTTGTATCTCTGCCAAACATTGTCCTATCCTAACAAACCATATATCAATGGAAAGCTTATTTATCAGCTTTCAGATGATGTATTAATCTCAGTTTCAAAAACTGAGCCTTATGACTGGTTTTGTGGTCCAGGGTCACATATACATTTAATCTGTTGTTTTACATCAGTGTATAACACTGTACAATACAACCATAAATTGACATTTTTAGTATTCTTTTGATTTATTTTGACCAATAAAATTCCATGACTTTTGTAGTCGTTTCAGTATGTATAGTACATAACACGTATCTACATACCATGTACAGTACATACATACATGGGATTGAACTGACCGTTATTACTAATACTGACAGAGCCTGTACAGAAAGTTTCATGTTCATAAAAACAGTCATTTGACGCCACCACCTGGTGTAATAATGTAACTGCAGAATGACTCACTGCAAATATGCATGACCTTTCTAGTCCTAATAAATACTTTAAAACAGAGTACAGTATATTATTTTGAGGATAGAAATGTTTAACTCACATTTCTGAAATTTGCTGAGACTTCAAAGCTTTTCTTGATATTTCAATTTAGAGTATTTATAATTTTGTCTTTCTTTTTTTTTAATATTACTACTCCTCCTACTAATAATAATTTTGATAGAATTTATCGTTCAGGATTTGTCGAGACATTGGAATTTGGGCAGAAATAGAGGACAAATGTCAAGTAGAGGCTGTTAAATATTGAAAACTAGACCTAGATATTATTCATTGTTATAAAAATAAGTGATTATGTGCAGACCTGAACGACAACATCCACTCACCTCTGCCACCTGTCGATCCTGCCTTGTTTTCATCTTCCTCCACTGCCTGCCTTTACTTGACCCTGACAGCGTTAAAGCAAATATGTAAATGTAATTTGACCGTTAAAAGCTAAATTTGTACTCAAATCACTATTTTTTACTACTTACATGAATTTTTGGCACTTTAACTATGAAAAGCATAGGTAATATCCGCCCTAGGTGTGTACGTCACTCACTTTTTTTTTAGCCAAAACTGGCTAACGCCTACATGTTACAACCACGATGTGCTTGCGGTGATTTTAACACACTTTTATTAAACGACTAGCAAAGCACATTTATTACTGCAGTATATTAGACCCGAGTTTCTTCTAAACGAGTCGTTGAAGAAAACCGTTCAAACGGTTTAGTAAATGTTAAGAGCTGATAAATCAATCAGGCTCCTGTCAATCACGTGGTAATCAATTATGTCATCAAACGCCACTGCCTCTTTTACGTGTAAACATTACTGATTCGCAATAGTATTGGATATTAAAAGCAATATAGTATATATATATATATATATATATATATACACACACATATATATATATAACAAATTGCAAACTCTGGCAATTTGATAATACCGAGAATATCAAAATCAACCGCGGGCGGCAGATCATTCTCTTATTTAGCACCCAAACTTTGGAACAATCTACCCTACACTGTTCGGGATGCAGACACACTCTGTCAGTTTAAATCTAGATTAAAGACCCATCTCTTTAACCTTGCTTACAGATAACACATTAACACATTTCTATAATTCAAATCCGTTAAAGGATTGTTAGGCTGCATTAATTAGGTCAACTGGAACCGGGAACACTTCCCATAACACCCGATGTACTCAGTGCATCGTCAGAAGAATGGCATCCACGCTAATATTAGTCTGTTTCTTTCTTATACCGAGGTCACCCTAATCACCAGATCCAGTCCGTATCCAGATCAGATGGTCATTGCAGTCCTCTGGATCCAGTCCGTACCCAGCCCAGATGGTGGATCAGCACCTAGAGACGACCTCTACAGCACTGAATGTCATCGGAGACCACATCGACGAAATGAGCCCCAGAGACGGATCCCCAGTGAAGACCTGGTCACCTAGATGGCTATCGGCAGAGGACCACGGGACCTGGTGAGTCCTGTGTCTGGCCAGAGGAGAACTGGACCCCCGACTGAGCCTGCTTTCTCCCAAGGTTTTTTCTCCATTTGTCACTGATGGAGTTTTGGTTCCTTGCCGCTGTCGCCTCTGGCTTGCTTAGTTGGGGACACTTTATCTTCACTTTATCTTCACACAATATTGTATTTTATTTTGTTGTATTTGATTAACTACCTTTTACCTGAAAATTGAGTGTTTACTGTTGCCTTTTGCATTGTTGATGTACTATTTCCTATTTAATACTGTACAGCCGCCTTGTCACAATTCTGTATTGTTAAAGGCGGTATATAAATAGGTGATTTGATTTGATTTGATTTTGATACACACACACACACACACACACACACACATATATATATATATATATATATATATATCTGTATGTATATATATGCATATATATATATATATATATATATATATATATATACATATATACATATATATATACATATATGACCCTGGATCACAAAACCAGTCATAATGGTCAATTTTTCAAAATTGAGATTTATACATCATCTGAAAGCTGAATAAATAAGCTTTCCATTGATGTATTGTTTGTTAGGATAGGATATATTTGGTCGAGATACAACTATTTTAAATCCTGGAATCTGAGGGTGCAAACAAATCAAAATATTGAGAAAACTGCCTTTAAAGTTGTCCAAATGAAGTTCTTAACAATGTATATTTCTAATCAAAAATTAAGTTTTAAAATATTTACAGTAGGAATTTTACAAAATGTCTTCATGGAACATGATCTTTACTTAATTTCCTAATGATTTTTGCCATAAAAGAAAAATCGATAATTCTGACCCATACAATGTATTTTTGACTATTGCTACAAATGTACCCCAGCGACTTAAGACTGGTTTTGTGGTCCAGGGTCACATATATACATATATATATACATACATATATACATATATATACACATATATATACATATATGTATATGTGTATGTATATATATGTGTATGTATCGAAATTATGAAATATTTCACAATTGTGACATTAGAGGTCGAAATTTTTAAAGTACAAACTAAGACATAAAGTCGTAATTATGAATTTAAAAGTCGAAATTATGACATCAACTCAAAATGACCAAAAAGTCAATTAGAAATAGACATTTCATTCTGAAATTACTTTTTTTCGCATAATTATAACTTACATCCACCTTATTCTTCAACATGGAAGTAAGCCTATGGACAAGACTTCCGGTTCATAACAACCTGCAGTAGACAGTAAAACTGTTTGCACTACAAATTAGTGTTCATAATTAAAATAAGTACATTAAAAAAAATAGTAAGACACAACAATTGCAATATCAAGCAGCAAAACAAGCGTTTTTTTGTACAAATAAAAATACGGACACAGATGATACCTAAAGCCAGACCCATAAAATTAACAAACGGCTGCGCCCGCTCTTATGGGAAAAAGAGATGAATAAGCATAATTTATACTTTGTCCTATATTATGACTTTTATCATAATTTTGATTTACCAAAGCATGTT
This sequence comes from Labeo rohita, assembly GCF_022985175.1. Classification (NCBI taxonomy): domain Eukaryota; kingdom Metazoa; phylum Chordata; class Actinopteri; order Cypriniformes; family Cyprinidae; genus Labeo; species Labeo rohita. Next base: position 2,954,032 of record NC_066871.1, read on the forward strand.
TTTTTCCCTTCAGTGGTGTAAATGGGCATTTAAGCCTTCATGAAAACAATTAAAAAAAAAAAAAAAAGTGCTATATTATTTTGTACTTTTATAACAAATAGTCAACTAAAAGTCAATTTTATCTACTTGACCCCTTCATTATGGATAAAGGTTAGTCTAGGAATGAGAAATCACACTTAGTTTTTAAAACAAGGTACTTAAAATCATTTTAAGTCCACAGGCCTTATTCAGAAACAGTGTCTAGGAAACCCAGACACACAAAGCCTTTGCTTTTGGCTCAGTATTGTGCATTAGTTAATCTTAGGCTAAAGCTTGTGCCATATCTCCAGAATCAGAATCAAATGCCTTTTCATGAATCTTTAGCTCAGCTTTTCTTTATTGATTTCTCCACATGTGATCTGCTGAAATCACTGATATCTTCATGCCATCCTAAACACATCAATGTGGCTAGGTCTTCAAAACGCAAAACTGGATACAAAACTGAACAGAGGCTTTAAGGTTTAGGCGCCTACCACACTGTGCAAGTGTGACTTTGGATGCATCATAGCAAATCCACATAAATTTGTGCATAACCATCTTTCATCTCAGTTCAGAATATAGATTGTGCTTATTGCAGTATGTGAATGGGCAACCATTTCATTTCTGTGCTTTACACTGAGATATGCAGAATATCAAAAGAAATTAACACAATGTTTTTCAGACACAAATACACAAATCCATCAGTGAAATGTTGCAGGGTTCAGAAATACACTCAGTGGAAAATAAAATAAAATAAATAAGCAAAATATAAGATAATTAAACAAAATAAAATAGTAAAATATAAAATAAAAAATAAAACATAAAAAATAAAATAAAAACAAAATTAAATTAAACTAAATAAAAATAGAATATATAAAATAATTAAAAAATAAAGCAAAATGAAAAAAGTGTAAAATAAAATTAAATAAACACAAAGTAAAATAATAAAAAAATAATGAAGAAAAAAAAACAAAATAAAATAAAAATAAAAGATCAATGCAAATTATTAAAGAGCTACCATCTCATATTATACATTGCATTATATCTAAAATTTACAACATAAAAAATAAATATTGTATTACTAAAATATCTACATTAATGTTTTTGAGTGATAATATAATTTATCTCCTTAATTTTACTCTGCAAGAGCTTGTATAAATCCATAAAAGCACAGACTGATTGTGGAGAGTCAAGTTGCTTGAATTTGACGCTGATAAAGGACAATATAAGACATGGTATAAAAATATCCACTGAATGTTCAGTAATGTTGCCACACTTGGATTCTTGAATGGATTCTTCAAATGACATGTAAATGAAATCACACATGACAGTGGATGTGAAAGCGTGTCTCTGGAATGCCACTTCACCTGTTGGAGCGGCCCGTCTTCTGGCACACACCATCATCATGCTGTAATCAGGAACACTGTGAACTGATCATAAGTTATCCACAGGCAGTCTGTATAGACACTGACCTTTATAAAAGACTCATCCCAGGCCTCTAGGTGTATGATTGTGTTTCTATTCAAAGCGTCACACAATGTATATGTGGTTAGACTGTCTCATTTATGACAGTCAGAGAATGAGAGATGAAGGTCACTGAGAAACTGCTTTAATCCCATTATCACTGCACTGAATGTAAGGAATTCAAGAAGGTGCAGTCTTTGTTATCTGTCTCTTGTCACTTAAAACAATTTCAAGCACCTGGGTTATGAGTTCATGAAACTGAACCCGTGATATTTGCCTTTCCACTGCAGAGCCCTACCGTCAACATCACTGATGCTATTTATTTACTTCATGTTCCTAATCTTATCATGCATGATTCATTAGTGCATGTTATTCCAAAGAAACAAACTGTTTATCAAAATGTAATAATATCAACAAAGCCTGATATTTTGACCTTTTACAATCCAATTAAATGCACGCTTAAAGTAATACATCACCCAAAAAATTCTGAAATGTTTCCTTAGGTCATCTAAGATGTAGATAAGTTTGTTTCATCATTGGAAGAGATTTGGAAAAATTTAGAATGACGTCACTTGCTCACCAGTGGATCCTCTGCAGTGAATGGGTGCCGTCAGAATGAGAGTCCAAACAGCCGATAAAAACATCACAATAAACAGTAATCCACACCACTCCAGTCCATCAGTTAACATCTTGTGAAGTGAAAAGCTGCGTGTTTGTAAGAAACAAATCCATCATCGAGCCATTTTAACTTTCAAATTTGTCCATAATCCGTAATAACGCTTCCTCTAGTGAAAAAGTCCTTCTCCTTTTGTCCTCTCAATTCAAAATCCACTGACATACTTGTTTAGACATGTGCTACACTGTTTTCTTGTTAATCTGTGCTTATTTCTCTACTGATTCAGACGAGACGAATTTTTCAATGCAATATTATGGATAAAAAAAGCAACAGTTAAAATTAAAACACCTTGATGGATTTCTTTATTACAAAAACACAGTGTTTCACTTCACAAACATTTATGGATTGGAGTGGTGTGGATTACTTGTGGAATATTGTGATGTTTTTATCAGCTGTTTGGATGCTCATTCTGACGGCACCCATTCACTGCAGAGGATCCATTGGTGAGCAAGTGATTCAATGCTAAATTTCTCTAAATCTGTTCGGATGAAGAAACAAACCCACATACATCTTGAATGGCCTGAGGGTGAGTACATAGTCAGCAAATGTTCATTTTTGGGTGAACCGTTCCTTTAAAACTTCTCGTATCCTGTTTCATCCAGAAATGCATAACATTAGGGAAGTAAAATATCTTGCGAATGCGAAAGTCTTTATCAACTCCCAAGGTGAAATGTGAGCAGGAAATAGTATTTTTTTCTCCTTTAAATGACTTGTTTTCTTAATGTGTCTTTACACTTCTCAACAGTTTTAATGCATTAAAGGCCTCTAGAATCAAAGCTGAATCCGGTGTTATTTTGTGGCTCGCCCTGATGACAGTGAAACAGAGCGTATGAGTTGTTTCCGTTGGCCTTTTGAGCATCGACGTAGAACAAAGTCGTAGTTGGCTGATGTAGACATGGCATAATATACGTTGGCCTTTTCTGGAATATGCAACTCTACAACAAAAAAATATGCATAAGAATTATAATCATTTCATATGTGCATCGTTTTCAATAAACAGCATTAGATTAACCTTACATTCACAGTTTTCATTTAAACACATACAGTGGGTTTCAGAATTTTTTCTCATTTAATAATGCCACATTTTATTTATTTAAAGGTGACCTAGTGTGCCCCTTTTAACAAGATGAAACATATCTCTGATGTCCCCAAAGCGTGTATGTGAAGTTTTAGCTCAAAATACCTGACAGATCGTTTTTTATAGCTTGTTAAAATGGCCACTTTAAGCGCACACTCTTAAAAATAAAGGTTCTTTTTTGGCATTGATGGTTCTATGAAGATCCTTCGACAGGCATGGAACCTTTCAAATGCAGAAAAGGTACATTCAATTTTTAAAGTGTTCTTCAAAATGGTTATTTTATGAACTATTCACTGAAAGGTTTTTTAAGGAACCAAAAATGGTTCTTCTATGGCATCACTGCAAAAACACCCCGAGTGTATGAGCCGAAACACGCCGTTTTGTGTTTGTCCCTTTAAATGCAAATGAGCTGGTGCTCCCAGCCCCCTTTTCAGAAGAGGGCGGAGCTTCAAGAGCCAGCAAAAACAAAACAGGCCAATCTTATGCACTGAGTAGCGGTGTTTAGCCTTATATGTTCAAACTGGAATCAGTTTAAAAGTCAATCATCTGATTGTACTGTGCATAATAAATGTGCATTTATGATGGCACAATAAAAATAACGACACAGCTGGCCTCATGCTGCTTTTGCGTGCTATCACAACTTTATAAGTCCCGCCTGTGATTATGAGCTCAAAAAACTCAAGTGGTCGACTTCACATTGCTTTAATTTGCAATTTTTAACTACCGCATTCCTATTTACAGTAATTCTGGTAACACGTGAAGGCAGCATTAGTGAAAACAGGCAGCAACAGTGGTAGCTTTAGCAACATTAGCCTTACAGAGTACGCTCTTTCAGAAAGACAATTTGGAAAACAAACGTGTGACATTCACGTACAAAGCGTTCATATCGTTCCCTAAACATATAGGGAACTTCACAGATTTGTTCCGGGACATTTCCATCGAAAAATGAAATTTAATCACAGTGTCCTCAGTGGCTCAGATCGAGGGAGTCTATGGAGACACCTATGTTCCTTTAAATCAGATTTCAGTACCTCTGCCTTGGGTCAGAACTTGTACGAGGGTGAAGTCCTGCTCACTAACATCTTCTAGGTTGTGTTTTTGCAGAGCTCTCTGGATCACCTGCGCCGTCTTATCCTGACTGGTCAACTGTGCAAGAAACCAATTAAAAATAATCATAAAAGCCAGCTGAGAAATAACAGAAACCATTCCAGTTTTTGCTAAATATTTACAGAAACCTAAAAACGAAAGAAGTATTTCACAGTCTTTAGCAGAAGAGATTATGAATGTTTACTTAAAGAACAGGTTTTGAATAATGCGGATTTATGCACAAATGACTCCTAGATCTTCACGGAACAATATGAATAGTTGGATTTATATTCAACAAACAACAACCTGCATTTGGTGATGACGATTAAGTAGCTAATAAAGAAGGTGCTAAACTGCATCTATGAATAACATGCATTAATACATTTTTTAGGCTGTGTAATGAATTTGAGCATCTCTAAGAAAATTTCCTCTTCGGTTTTGGTAGAGCATTTGTTCCAGAATTAAAGGTAATCTCTAAGTTTATTTCCATTGTGATACTCTAAATGGCTCTTTTTTAAAACCATCACAAAACCAGGTCATAGAGTTTGATATCTATTATTAATCTTTTATAATCTATATTAAAAAAGTACATAATTCTAAATAAAAATAACTTCCTTAATTAAATAACAGTTTATGGGTCTGGCTTCCAGTCTCATCCACGTCCAGCTATTTTTAGCTGTACAAAACAGCTTGATTTGCTATTTGATATTGCATATTGGTGTGTCTTACCATGTTATTTTAATGTATTATCTTAATTATGAACACACTCGTGTTTAGTGCAAACTATTTTACTGTTTACTGCACATTGTTATTCTCGTTATTCCCTATAGCAGATAATGAACCTTAAATCTCACCCATAGTCTTACTTCCACATTGAAGAATAAGGTGGAGAGACGCTGTACCATATCTATAATTACCTGTATTGGACAATATCTATAGTTCCAACTTAATGTACTAAAGATTGCTGTTCCTGTCCCGTACTCACCAGTATGCTCTTGTACATATTGCCATTGTTGCAGAACTCCACACTGACCCTGATGATGCACGAGTCATCCACCTGTCTGTTGTAGAAGGGCAGAGAGGTCATGGAGACTGAGCGCTTATGGGTGGAGACCAGGTGTGGGTCAGCTGACACTGATAAAGAGGAGGATGAGGAAGATGGATTCAGGTTGAGGTCCTGCTGAGAGCTGGAGGATGAACTAGACATGGTGGAGGAATCAGGAGAGGAAGATGAGGGAAAAGCTTCAGAGTTCCGACCACAGCTGGAAAGAGACTAGAGATGAGAAGAGACAGTGACATTTTAGAGCCATTTTCAACAAGACATCATCACAATTGTTCTCAAGTGTGAAGCAACAGTTCAGGACTGGTACAAACAGATATGAATGATTAGATACAAACAAAAATACCAGGTGACTTAACTTTATAAGGGATGATGTCGAGTTGACTGGTCATTATAATGACTGAATGATAATATCACATCAGTTCTGCTGATTGGAGTTTAAACTGTTTTCATATGAAGCTAGATACATAGATATTAGAAGATTCTGCTGGATACACCAAGGTTTCTGGTTCAAATGCAGCCCGAATGCATATAGACTATTGCATGGATTCAACATTTTATTAAAACTTTTCAAATCTGAACAGCAGCTTCAAACGATGGAAGCGATTAGAACAAAAATTTCCAAGAATTTGAAGCATTCCAGTACTGACGTCTGTCCGTCCCTGAACATGGTGCAGAGGGCACGACTCCTGACACAAAGGGCGCTTTTTTAATGCTGTGCTTGAGTCATAACATCGACGTAAACACATGAGCGGTGGGACATTAAAAACAAGGACAGAAGCTTTAGTTGTCTGCAGGAAATGATGTCAGAGACCTTTGAAGTGAAGAGTGATATTAAGGTCATCGAGATAAAAGATATACAATGGCTCTTATGCTCAGCAAGACTGCATTTGCTTGATCAAAACTACAGTGAAATATGTAAAATATTATTAAAATTTAAAAGAACTCTTTTCTACTGTAATATATTTTAAAATGCAATTTATTCCTGTGATGCAAAACTGAATCTTCAGCATCATTATTCTAGTGTCACATCATCCTTCAGAAACCATTCTGATAGGCTGATTTGCTACTTAAGAAACATTATCAATGTTGACTATGATAATTCATACATAAATGACAAGAGGTTATGTATGTTAAAATAATTGTAATGATAGCTATTGAGAGTCCCTACCGACATCTAAATACACTGACCAAAATTATTATAAATGTAACACTTTTGTTTTTGCCCCCATTTTTCGTGGATCTAAGACTATTTCTATGTACACAAAAGGCCTATTTCTCTCAAATATTGTTCACAAATCTGTCTGAATCTGTGATAGTGAGCACGTCTCCTTTGCCGAGATTATCCATCCACCTCACAGGTGTGGCATATCAAGATGCTGATTAGACAGCATGATTATTGCACAGGTGTGCCTTAGGCTGGCCACAATTAAAGGCCACTCTAAAATGTACAGTTTTATCACACAGCACAATGTTTTGAAGGAGCGTGCAGTTGGCATGCTGACTGCAGGAATGTCTACCAGAGCTGTTGCCTGTGAATTGAACGTTCATTTCTCTACCATAAGCCGTCTCCAAAGGTGTTTCAGAGAATTCAGTACATCCAACCGGCCTCACAACCGCAGACCACGTGTAACCACACCAGCCCAGGACCTCCATATCCAGCATCTTCACTTCCAAGATGGATGAATCCTGGTTTTCACTGTACAGGGCAGATGGCAGACAGCATGTATGGTGTCGTGTGGGTGAGCGGTTTGCTGATGTCAACATTGTGGATCGAGTGGGCATGGTGGCGGTGGGGTTATGGTATGGGCAGGTGTATGTTATGGACAACGAACATAGCTGCATTTTATTGATGGCATTTTGAATGCACAGCGATACCGTGACGATCCTGAGGCCCATCGTTGTGCCATTCATCCACAACCATCACCTCATGTTGCAGCATGATAATGCACAGCCCCATGTTGCAAGGATCTGTACACAATTCCTGGAAGCTGAAAACATCCCAGTTCTTGCATGGCCAGCATACTCACCAGACATGTCACCCATTGAGCATGTTTGGGATGCTCAGAATCGGCGTATACGACAATGTGTTCCAGTTCCTGCCAATATCCAACAACTTCGCACAGCCATTGAAGAGGACTGGACCAACATTCCACAGGTCACAATTAATAACCCGATCAACTCTATGCGAAGGAGATGTGTTGCACTGCGTGAGGCAAATGGTAGAAACACCAGATACTGACTGGTTTTCGGACCCCCCAATACAATAAAACTGCACATTTTAGAGTGGCCTTTTATTGTGGCCAGCCTAAGGCACACCTGTGCAATAATCATGCTGTCTAATCAGCATCTTGATATGCCACACCTGTGAGGTGGATGGATTATATCGACACAGGAGAAGTGCTCACTGACACAGATTTAGACAGATTTGTGAACAATATTTGAGAGAAATAGGCCTTAGATCTTTGAGTTCAGCTTATGAAAAATGGGGGCAAAAACAAAAGTGTTGCGTTTACAATTTTGGTCAGTGTAAATTAAATGAAACTGTCTAAAATAATAAATGTAAATATGCATGTGTGTGCACAAGTACCGGTGATGTAAAAGATGATTGAGAAGTAGATATTTCCTCAATTTCAGAGCTGCTAGATCCTGACGAGGATACGCTGATCTGGTCTGCGTTCTTTTTGGACCCCTCATTCCCTGGCAAGAGCCTGGAAACACAAATTTTTCCTATGTTATGCTAATGAAAGCTTGCAGCTGTCAAGACAGTTGCAGCAAATTCAAGTCAAAATGGTGTTTAAGCAGGATTTATACTCACGATGAGAGCTTTTTGGTGAGAGTTCGGTGACTCCAGCCACTGTTGGATGGAGAAGTGTCATGAGGAGTCTCCAGTTGTCTGGAAAGTTCATAGCTGAGGACAAATAAAGCACAATTAAAATCTAGGAAAAGGATGTGAATATTGGGGGGAACCTCTTTAAAATAAAAAATAAATTCTCTGTAAAATGTCTGACACTTTAATTTGATATATTTATTTTATTTTATATAGTTTATTTATTTATTTTACATAGTTTTTAGTTTTATAGGTTTTTAGTTTGCTGCATACATTTACACTTTCATAAATCTATCATGACTCATTTCATATCACTGGAGTCTCACCTCTCCTGATCCGACAGCAGTTTTTGACTCTGTAGCCATGCAGCGATCTGAGGATGATGGGGTAAAGCATACTGGGAACACGAGGCCTGCAGCTGACGGATCTGCCTTAAAATCTCATATTCCTGCAAACCAGTGGGAGTAATTCCCATGAAATGAAGAGGCAAAGCAGCAATATGCAGAGCAAGAGATTAAAGAAGAATACAAGGAACAAAGCCATGACTGTTACGCAACACACTCTGTATAAATAATCAGTCATGAGATTAATATCAGTACGCCTTCAGAAGAAGAGAGTGCTCTATGAACGTTAAGTCTATCTCTACAGCGCCAACGTCAAACTGACACTTTAAAGAGGATTTCAATGTTTATTCAGAATGGGCACTTTAAGATCACATCAAATATATAGCAACAACAACATTTGGATGAAGATGGCTAACCTTCGCTATGTTTAATTAGACAGTTAAGAAGATAAACAAAGAGGACTCACCCGTCTTCTCTTTTCAAAATTAATGAGGCCACCCTGTTGAAGTATGTACAAATATCAATCAAAATGATACATTATGAGAATTCTGCATGTGCAACAAAATAAAAATGGATAAAAATAAAATGGACTGTTTTAAATATTTTAAAAGTTGCTATGCAATAGCTAGAGTGCTTTGGCTGGTCACTACAGTGTTTCTAGGCTGTTGTGCATGATTTTTGAACACATTGTTATTAAAACTACTATGATGTTCTGAGTGGTTTTTAGCACATTTTCTACTAGGGTAGTCTGAATGTTGCTTGGGTGTTGATAGGTTGTTGCTATGGTGTTACTAGGGTGTTTTGTCTGGTCACTGCAGCGTTTTGGGGGTGTTGTGAATGATTTTTGAGCATATTGTAATGCAGCCACTATAATGTTCTGAGTGTTTTTTTAGCACATTCCCTGCTAGGGTAGTCTAAATGTTGCTAGGGTGTTGCTAAGTTGTTGCTATGGTATTGCTAGGGTGTTCAAACTGACACTACTGCAGTTATAAGGTGTTATGCTTGTTTTTTGAGCACAGTGTAATGTAGGAACTATAATGTTCTGAGTGGTTTTTAGCATATTCCCTGATAGGGCAGTCTCAGTGTTGCTAAGGTGTTGCTAGGGTGTTTTGGCTGGTCACTAGAGTGTGGCTAGGGAGTTGTGCATGGTTTTGGAGCACACTGTAATGCAGCAACTATGATGTTCTGGGGGGTTTTTAGCATATTCCCTGCTAAGGTAGTCTGAATGTTGCTAAGGTGTTGCTAGGTTGTTGCTAGGGTGTTTTGGCTGGTCACAAGAGTGTTACTGTTTAACATATTCCCTGCTAAGGTAGTCTGAGTTGTCCATGATTTTTTTTAACACATTGTAATGCAGCTACTATGATGTTCTGTGTGGTTTTTAGTATGTTCCCTGCTATGGTGGCCTGATTGTTGCTAAGTTGTTGCTATGGTGTTGCTAAGGTGGTCACTAGAGCATTGCTAGGGTGTTGTGCATGATTTGTGAGCACTCTGTAATGCAGCTACTATGATGCTCTGAGTGATTTTTAGCATATTCCATACTAGGGTAGTCTGAGTGTTGCAAAGCTGTAGCTAGGTTGTTGCTTTGATGTTGCTAGGGTGTTCAGACTGGTCACAACAGTGTTTCTAGGGTGTTGTGCATGGGTTTTGAGGACATTTTAATGCAGCAACTATGATGCAACTGAGTGGTTTTTGGCACATTTTCTCCTAGGATATTCAGAGTGTTGCTAAGGTTTTGCTATGTTGCTGCTATGCTGTTGCTAGGGTGTTGCTATGATGCTGCTAGGGTGTTCAGACTGGTCACAACAGTGTTTCTAGGGTGTTGTGCATGATTTTTGAGCACACTGTAATGCAGAAACTAAGATGATCTGAGTGGTTTTTGGCATATTCCCTGCTAGGATGGGCTAAGTGTTGCTAGGTTGTTGCTATGGTGTTGCTAGGGTGTTCAGACTGGTCACAACAGTGTTTCAAGGGTGTTGTGCATGATTTTTGAGCACACTGTAATACAGCTACTATGATGGTCTGAGGAGTTTTAGCATATTCCCTGCTACGGTTGTCTAAATGTTGCTAGGGTGTTGCTAAGTTGTTCAGGCTGGTCACTACAACATTGTTTCTAGGATGTTGTGCATGGTTTTTGAGGACATTTTAATGCAGCAACTATGATGCAACTGATTGGTTTTTAGCACATTTTCTGCTAGGATAGTCAGAGCATTGCTAAGGTGTTGCTAGGTTGTTGCTATGGTGTTGCTAGGGTGTTTTGGCTAGTCACTAGAGCATTTCTAGGGTGTTGTGTATGATTTTGAGCACATTGTAATCCAGCTGCAATGATGTTCTGAGTGGTTTTCCAGCATATTTCCTGCTAGGGTAGTCTAAGTGTTGCTAAGGTGTTGCTAGGTTGTTGCTATTGTGTTACTAGGGTGTTCTGGCTGGTCACTAAATCGTTTCTAGGGTGTTGTGCATGACTTTTGAGTGCACTGTAATGCAGAAACTAAGATGGTCTGAGTGGTTTTTAGCATATTCCATGCTAGGGTAGGCTAAATGTTGCTAGGTTGTTGCTATGGTGTTGCTAGGGTGTTCAGACTGGTCACTACGGTGTTTTGAGGGTGTTGTGCATGATTTTTGAGCACATTGTAACACAGCTACTATAATGGTCTGAGGAGTTTTAGCATATTCCCTGCTAGGGTAGTCTAAATGTTGCTAGGGTGTGGCTAAGTTGTTCAGGCTGGTCACTACAACAGTTCTAGGGTGTTGTGCATGATTTTTGTGCACACTGTAATGCAACAACTATGATGTTTTAGCACATTCTCTACTAGGGTATGCAAAGATGTTCTGAAAGTTTTACTGCATTCTGAGTATTTTGAGTGTTGCCTGGGTTTTAACAGGTTGTTACTATGGTGTTGCTATGGTGTACTGTGTTTTTAGCACACAATAATGTAGCTATTAGGGCACTCTGTGAGTGTTTGAGCTCTTTTTCTGCTAGAGGCATTCTAAGTGTTGCTAGGGTGTTTCTCAGATGTTGATAGAATGTTCTTTGTGTGCTTTCAAATATGTGGCTGCTAAGGCATTCTGAGAGTAGTTAAGGTATTGCTAGGATGTTGCTAAGGTATTTAGGGTATTATCTGCTAGGGGTATTCTGGGTGTTTCTAGGATGCTGCTATGGTGTTGCAAGGGTGTTTTTAACACACAATAATGTGGCTGTTTAAGTGTTCTGAGTAATTTTAGTGCATTCTATGATAGGGGTATTCTAAATGTTGCAATGGTATTGCTAGGATGTTGCTAATGTGTTCCTAATGGATTCAGCATTTTTATGTGGCTGCAAAGTATTTTCTGTGGTGTTCTGCTGATTTTAATGCCCAGTTGCGTAGCTGCTAGGGTGTTTGGCGTGCTTCTATGGCATTCTGTGCTAGGATAGGTGTCTAGGTGTTTGCTAAGCGATAAAAATTTAATTGTATAAGCATTACTAATAAAGGCAAACACTCCGTCATTTCTAAACAAACATGATTATAGCCTCACCTCCACAGTGTCTGGTAGGGCAGTGTCCAGCATGGTCAGTACTGTAAGGTATGTCCCCAGATATGGAACTGTCCCTCCAGCAGAGCTCTGTAAGAAATCACTCTGCCATTAATCACCTGAATATAACTGTAAAACATTGATTATTAATAATAAAAAGTGTGCCAACTGTCGTCATCTTTACCATCTGTTTTGTTAGAGGAAATCTCTTGGATGTTTTTGTGGTGGTGTTATCCATGTCAGCTTGACTCCCATCCTAAAACATGTGAGAAATAGCATGTAGTCAAGCTAATATGTGACCATCTAATAACACTCTTGTTTTTCCTTCATCGATAAAAACAATAGTGCTTTCATGTGAACTCTGAGATCAGGTCATTGCTCTGATAATCCCAGTACACTCTGGTCAAACAGAGGAGTCAATTTTAGACAAACAGCAGTGTCAGTGTCTCAGTCCATAATATCATAAGTGGATTAAGAGAGAAAAGAACTCCAAATATGAAATCAAATGTGTTCCAACTGAAATTGCAAAAGAACACTAAATTAAATTCACATGTTTCTAGAAGTGACTTTCAAAAATTCAGAGTGTATTCGTGGCATACTGAATTGTCGTGATTATACGGTTTTAAGGGAAATGCCCAATGCTAACAATCATTTTATCAGGTAGCACAATGTCCCAGTGTTGTTATTGTTAACTAAAACTATTAGTTTCTGTAAAAGCTTAAATAAATGTTAAACAGAAATTGGAAATGTTACCTTGGAAAGTAACTGAAATGAAAAAGTTTAATTTGATATACTAAAATTATTAAAATGAAAAAATAAGGCTATATAGAAAACACATATTTAAAAATATAACAAAATTACTAAAACATAATTTAAAATTAAAATAAAAACAGAGAATATAAGAATGAAAGCATTTTAAAAAATCCAAAATATTCATTCAAAATATTCATAAATACTGTAATAGTATATAAATCATACTATAGTAACACTGTTGTGTTCATGGCTTACATCCACAAAGATTTCTCGGCTGGTCAAAACACAGTTCTCATCTGGGAACGTTTCACACAGGTTCTCGAAGACAGACAGGGCCTCCCTGGAGATACAAAATCAGACATTTCCAATGAAATATTGCTTAATCATAATGCTTTCCACAAATGGTTCAATGGTTTTCTGCTAAAGTGCTGGGGGAAAAACTATATAGAGAATAAAATCAGCTATATGAGACTATAGTGACCAAAAAAGCTCATAACTATTATGCAGTGTATCTGTACCTGCTGACAGCAGGCCATGTCTTCCTTAGTCTGTAGATGGGGTTGGACTGAAGGGCAGATAAAATGGCCTTAAGAGAAGAGAAGTTCTTCAGCTCTTTGCAGCCCTGCATGAAAAGAAAAAGTCATTCTTTAACACACTGTAAAAAACAATTTGAGTCAACTTAAAATAATTTGTTACCTGGCTGGCTTTAAAATTTTAAGTTCAGTCAGCTCAACTTAGTCTTAACTTAAAATGTTAAAGTTGATTCAACTTAAAATTTGAAGGCAGCTGGGTAACAAGCCCAGCTTTTAAGTTTTTTGTTTTGTAAACTTAAATATCTAAGTTGTGACTTTACATTACAACACATTACAACTTAACATTTCTAGTTGACTAAACATAATTTAGTTGATTGAATTTAAAATTTTAAGGCAAGCAGGGTAACAAATTATTTTAAGTTGGCTCAACAAATTTTTTTTTTAAAGTGCAATATTTTCATATGAGTCTTTAAAAAGGACGACATGAGAATGACTTTGAAACACTGAAGATCATTTAAACCTCCACCTGTCTCTAAAAAGCGAACCTGTGCAATCCGAACCCATTTTTCAATGACTCTGGCTCTTTGTGTGGCAGACGAAGAGGATCGAAGCAGAGACGTGATCACCCGGTTGGTAACTGCGTTGAATTGGGTGATGGTGGCCCAAATAGTGGGTGAGAGGTTCTCTTTCTTGTCCCGTTGAGACCACACACAGCCTAGACACTGGAAAGGGACTACCTCCATGAACAAGTCCTACAATACCAAGAATGCAAATATTACAAATCAATATGACCATAAGGAATCAAACAGAAGCAAGCTATGAAACACTTCCACTCACAGCATCCATTCGGGTGAGCTGTTCGGCAACATCCGAAACGGAGAAACTCATGAAATCCATCAGGTTATCTGACTCAAAATCACTCGCCTCCTTACTCAAAGCTGATTCTTCTTGTTCAACTGGAACACCAGCTACAACATCTGGATGTGTGAAAGATAGACAAATCATGGGTACAACGATTCAAAAGTCTAAATGTTGATCTATACACATTTTTCAGCCAATAACATTAAATAAAAGCGTATGCACATCAAAAAAATATCAATACATAATTCAGCAATTATCTATTTATGTAACTCAGAGACTATACACAGTATTTGTGCATTTATAAACAAATACAAAAAAAGTGAAACTGTGAAATATTAGTACAATTTTAAATATCTTTTGTCTATTGTAATGTGTTTTAAAATGTAATTTATTCCTGTAACCAAAGCTGAATTTTCATCTTCAGAAATCAATATGCTGATTTGCTGCTCAAGAAACATTTCCTATGATGTAGATAACAGTCGTACTGCTTAATATTTTTGTGGAAACTGTGATACTTTTTTTGCAGGATTGTTTGGTAAATAAAAAGTTTAAAAGAACAGCATAAATGTTGATCTATTAAAGCAGAAGTTCACTTCCAGAACAACAATTCACAAATAATTTACTCACCCCCTTGTCATCCAAGATGCTCACGTCTTTCTTTCTTCAGTTGTAAAGAACTTAAGTTTTTTCAAGAAAACATTTTAAGATTTCTCTCCATATAGTGGACATCTATGGTGCCCCGGGTTTGAACTTCCAAAATGTAGTTTAAATGCAGCTTTAAAGGGCTCTAAATGATCCCAGCAGAGAAAGAACAGTCTTATCTAGCAAAACGATTGATTACAATTTACAATTTATATACTTTTTAAACCTCAAATGCTCATCTGGTCTAGCTCTGTGTGAACTCCGGGTTAAAACAGTTAGGGTATGTCAAAAAAACTCCCATCTCATTTTCTTCTCCAACTTCAAAATCGTCTTACATCACTGTTTTACCTTTTTTTGTAAAGGATCTTCTTTACACGTTCACTTTGCAAACACTGGGTCAGTACTTCTGCAGTAATGTAGAACGATTTTGAAGTTGGAGAAGAAAATAAGAAGGGAGTTTTTCGACATACCCTTAACTGTCTTTAACCGGAATACACATAGTTCACACAGAGCTCGACAAGACGAGCATTTGAGGTAAAAATGTATAAAAATAGTCTTTTTTTTTTTTTTTTTTTTAAATAATTGATCGTTTCATTTGATAAGATCCTTCTTTCTCGGCTAGGATCATTCAGAGCCCTTTAAAGCTGCATTTAAACTACACTTTGGAAGTTCAAACTCGGGGGCACCATAGATGTCCACTATATGGAGAGAAATCCTAAAATGTTTTCCTCAAAAAACACAATTTCTTTACAACTGAGGAAAGAAAGACATGAACATCTTGGATGACAAGGGGGTGAGTACATTATTTGTACATTAACTTTTTGTTCTGGAAGTGAACTTAGCCTTTAATATTTTAAGCCTATTCACAATATATAATCCAACAATGACCTTCTCCCTGGAATTTCTTAAGGAGAATTTCATAATGCTTGGCCAGGGTGAAGAGAGCGGCATGTCCTCTCAACTGTAAGCACATAAGACGCAGTGACGAGTGCATGGGAGCGTCCCTGAAATCATCACTGTACTCCTCCAACCACATCTGGAGCACAGTCCACAAAGAGCTACGAGGCAAAAAAACAAATATTGAAGCTATATTTTCAAAATTGTATTGCAAATTGATAGCTCTATAGAGCCACAGTGTGTATATATGATGTGTGTGTATAACACACATCAGCTTTAATGTAAATCAACATTGATAATTTAATCAAAGTCTACTGTATACATAAGGTGTCAAACACCCCATTGTCAGCATATATTTTTACCTGTTAGGGTAATTGGTGCTGTCAAGTGCAGAAACAAGCTTGTCCCTATTAGACAAAAAATGAGAAAGTACAGTTCTTTACAAATACTGTTTATATATAAACATTACCAGTACTGTATGGTGCTTCATTATTTTAAGACTTCTTGTCGTAAAACCTTATTGACAAAACAGTGTAATAAAAGACACTAGCTATAAATCAAACAAGACACACCTTTCCAACTGAAAGACTGACTGCTCAAAACCTTTCCTTATTAGTAACAGTACTGTTTTCCAGTAAAATATCTAAACATTCTTAATGAGATTAATTTATTAGAGAATATATGGACACTGCATTGGTCTAATATCCTGATGCTTTTAATTTGCGAAATGCAACCAACACCCAAGGCACGAGCTGTGTTTTCAGACTACTCTGTCATATTCGGTAATGTGTCTGGCTGGAATAGACAAAACAGGCTTTCAAAGGCAGAGTTACATCAAATATATAAAATATATCATTAAACACTGCCTAATTGATATATGCAGACTTTCTTCTTGAAAAAAAAAACTCATAAACAAACTTGTTAAAGGAGAAGTTCACTTCCTGAATACAAATTTCCTGATACTCACCCCCATGTGCTCCAAGATGGTGGTGTGTTTCTGTCTTCAGTCACAAAGAAATTAAGGTTTTTGTGGAAAACATTCCACCATTGTCTGTGTACTTCGGTTCAAAAAGGTAAGGTAGAGAAAGAAATCCTGGAATGTTTTCCTCAGAAAATTTAATTTCTTTTCGACTGAAGAAAGAAGGAAAAATGAACATCTTGGATGACATGGGGGTGAGTAAATTATCAGGAAATTTCCATTTTGGAAGTGAACGAATCCTTTAAGTATATAAACCCATGAACCCTCAGAGATGACAAGTGGAAACTGAGTTCAAGGAAGTGGTCAGTGGTGATGTATCTTGTGAACTAATGATGTGAAAAAACTACAGATAACCAAATGCAGCTGGTCATTTGCATATGCACTAATGTGCACACATCTAAACACTGACCTCTGGAAGAGCATCTCGATGAGTATGTTAGAGCTTGTGAAGGTGCGATACGTGGACAGCAGTATCCTGCCATAGTCTTGCTCCTGACAGCAGGGGTCCAGAAGATGATCGACCAGCTTGTCCAGTGTGGCCGCTTTTAACCTGCGTACTTTACATGTTCGGTACTGAACAAAAGCCTCCGTGGGATCGGCCGACTGCTGGACCGGCTCTCTGCGCAGGGTGATCCCAAACACAGCCCCTTCTTCATGCTCCTCTCCCCACTCCTGAACAGGCTCCTTTTCCACAGATGCCAAAAAAAAAAACATTACTAATAATCCTTTTTATTTTTAATTAAAATATTATAATAATGTTATAAAAGGAGATTTTTTTTAAAGAATTAAGAGCATTGAAATTTTTGAGGGAAATGTTTGTAAAATAGAGACTATATTAAATATCTGACATGAAATATGCGATTAATTATAGTGAAAAAGAAACAGTGACCAGCCAGTTACAATATATAAAGTATACACTATTGTTCAAAAGGATACAAATAAAAATATTAATTTCAAAATAATTAATAAATAAACCTTACTGACCCTAAACTTTCTCTTATAAATCTGTATACATTTTAAAATCTTAATATTATAAACATTAGAGTTTAGCAAGTGATCTTAACAATCCAAGCTATAACATAGCAACTAAATGGATGAGCCATATTCTAAATCAAATACTATTTACCAAAAACACTACCCATAATGCATGCCTGTTTGTAAAACAACACTGGTGGCCAGCCTGTCAGCTAAAAGCAGCATGGATTTGCAAACCACAGACATGAGGACAAAGAGTCATTATAGCATGCTTTAGCTGGCTGACGAGCAGCTGATGTGACCATAACATTAGGGCAAGTCCACACGAGCACACCTCAGGATCACTCCTGCTGCTGAGTATGGGTTATGTGCTCAACGTAAACTACTATTATGAGTTGTGACACTCCAGACTATCAATTACAGCCCATTATTGATGAGTTAAAAGGATAAACAAGAGGACAGCTGAAGATGTGAAAACAAGCAAGCAAACAAACAAGAGACTACTGTTCAAATCCAAAGTGCTTTAAAATACCAAAAAAAAAAAAAAAAGGAATAATAGGTGGTAAAGCATGTTATGACACAGTTGCTAGGCTGTTCTGGGTGGTTGCTAGGTAAAGAGTGTATCCAAAGTGTACCGAACAATTGTGGATTGACAGGGCATTGATATGCAGTTGTTATGGTGTTCTAAGTGATTGCTAGGATGTTGCTAGGGTGTTCTAAGTGGTTGCTGGGTGAGGAGTGTATCCAGAGTTCACCAGCATGATGCTTTGGTGTTGTGGGTTGACAAGGTGTTGCTGTGCACTTGTTAAGGGGTTCTAAGTGGTTGCAGGCATGTCGCTAAGATGTTCTGGGTAGTTGGTAAGTGAAAAATGTATCCAAAGTTCACCAGCATGATGCTTTGGTGTTGTGGGTTGTCAAGGTGTTGCTATGTAGTTGCTGTGGTCTTCTAAGTGGTTGCTAGGATATCAGCAGGGTGTTCTGGGTGATTGCTAGGTGAAGAGTGTATTCAAAATTAACCAGCATGATGCTGTGGTGTTGTAGGTTGCCAAGGTGTTGCTATGCAGTTGCTACAGTATTCTAAGTGGTTGCTGGGATGTCACTAGAGTGTTCTGGTTGGTTGTTAGGTAAAGAGTGTATTCAGAGTTCACCAGCATGATGCTTTGGTGTTGTGGGTTGACAAGGTGTTGCTAAGCGCTTGTTATGGGATTCTAAGTGGTTGCAGGCATGTCGCTAAGATGTTCTGAGTAGTTGGTAAGTGAAAAATGTATCCAAAGTTCACCAGCATGATGCTTTGGTGTTGTGGGTTGTCAAGGTGTTGCTATGTAGTTGCTGTGGTCTTCTAAGTGGTTGCTAGGATATCAGCAGGGTGTTCTGGGTGATTGCTAGGTGAAGAGTGTATTCAAAATTAACCAGCATGATGCTGTGGTGTTGTAGGTTGCCAAGGTGTTGCTATGCAGTTGCTACAGTATTCTAAGTGGTTGCTGGGATGTCACTAGAGTGTTCTGGTTGGTTGTTAGGTAAAGAGTGTATTCAGAGTTCACCAGCATGATGCTTTGGTGTTGTGGGTTGACAAGGTGTTGCTAAGCGCTTGTTATGGGATTCTAAGTGGTTGCAGGCATGTCGCTAAGATGTTCTGAGTAGTTGGTAAGTGAAAAATGTATCCAAATTTCACCAGCATGATGCTTTGGTGTTGTGGGTTGCCAAGGTGTTGCTATGTAGTTGCTGTGGTCTTCTAAGTGGATGCTTGGCTCTTGCTAGGATGTTTCTGAGTGGTTGCTTGGTGAAGAGTGTATTCAGAGTTCACCAGCATGATGCTTTGGTGTTGTAGGTTGCCAAGGTGTTGCTATGCAGTTGTTATGATGTTCTAAGTGGATGCTAGGATCTTGCTAGGATGTTGTGGGTGATTGCTAAGTGAAGAGTGTATCCAAAGTTCACCAGAATGATGCTGTGATTTTGTGGGTTGGCAAGGTGCTGCTATGCAGTTGTTATGGTGTTCTACGTGGTTGTTAGAATGTCGTTAGAGTGTTCTGGGTGGTTGCTAGGTGAAGAGTGCATTCACAGTTCACCACCACTATGCTATGGTGATGTGGGTTACCAAGGCATTGCTATGCAGTTGGTGTTCTAAGCCATTACTAGGAGGATTTACTGGGTAGCTGCTAAGTGAAGAGTGTATCCAAAGTTCACCAGCATGATGCTATGGTGTTGTGGGTTGGCAAGGTGCTGCTGTGCAGTTGCTATGGCGTTCTAAGTGTTTGTTAGGATGTTGTTAGAGTGTTCTGGGTAGTTGCTAGGTGAAGAGTGCATTCAAAGTTCACCAGCATGATGCTTTGATCTTGTGGGTTACCAAGGTGTTGCTATGCAGTTGTTATGATGTTCTAAGTGGATGCTAGGATCTTGCTAGGATGTTCTGGGTGATTGCTAAGTGAAGAGTCTATCCAAAGTTCACCAGCAAGGCGCTTTGGTGTTGTGGGTTGTCAAGGTGTTACTATGCAGTTGTTGTGGTGTTCTAAGTGGTTGCTAGGATATCAGCAGGGTGTTCTGGGTGATTGCTAGGTGAAGAGTGTATCCAAAGTTCACCAGCATGATGCTATGGTGTTGTGAATTGCCAAGGTGTTGCTACACAGTTGCTATGATATTTTCAGTAGTTGCCAGAATGTTGCTATGGTGTTCTGGATGGTTGCTAGGTGAAGAATGTCAAAAGTTAACCAGCATGACCCTATGGTGTTGTGGGTTGGCAAGGCATTGTTATGGTCTTCTAAGTGGTTGTTATGATGTCAGTGGGGGTGTTCTGGGTAATTGCTAAGCGAAGAGTGCGTTCGAATGTTCAGCAGGACTATGTTGCAGGTTGCTAGGATGTTGCTAAGATGTTCTGGGTGGTTCACCAGCATGACGCTTTGGTGTTGTGGGTTGCCAAGGTGTTGCTGTGCAGTTGTTATGGTGTTCAAAGTGGTCGCTAGAATGTCGCTAAGATGTTCTGGGTGGTTGCTAAGTGAGGAGTGTATCCAAAGATCACCAGAATGATGCTTTGGTGTTGCGAGTGTGCAGGGCATTGCTGTGTAGTTGCTATGGTGTTCTAATGGATTGCTAGGGTGTTCAGGGTGGTTGCTAGGTAAGGACTATATCCTAAGTCCACCAGCATGACACTATGATCTAGTGGGCTGCCAAGGAATTACTACACAGTCTCTATTGGTTTCTGGTTTCTTCAGTTTCTACACTACACAGTGTTCTCAGTAGTTGCTAGAATGTTGCGAAGGTGTTCTGGGTGGCTGCTAAGTTAACCAGCTTGATGCTTTGGTGTTGTGAGTTGCCAGTGTGTTGCTATGGTGTTTTAAGTGGTTGCTAAGATGTCGCTAGGATGTTCTGGGTGGTTGCTAAGTGAAGAGTGTATCCAAAATTTACCAGCATGATGCTTTGGTGTTTGCCAAAGCATTGCTACACAGTTGTTAAATGGTTGCTAGGATGTCACTAGAGTGGCCAGCAAAGTTTAAAACTCTTGTTTTATGGCAGTGGCTTTTTAAAAAGCATGTCTGCCTCAGTAATGGCTAACAACTACAGCCTACAACTCCCAATCTGAATATAACATGAGTCTTTCCTGATGAATAAGCACAATGAAGTGTCTTTTGATTTATTCCAGTGAACAAACACTACAGCTAATGAGAAGCTGTCTACAGCTCAAGAGCAACAGCACTTCAGTTCAAAGGACACGCACCTGGGACACAAAACATATCATCATATATACAAAGCGTATCATTAAAGCTGCATAATATGACATGCACAGTGACTCGGTTTCTCAAAAGCAGTTTTAAACCTTTATAACATCCTATACTTTTTCCAAATCATCCCCATTCTCAGTGCTCTTTCAGCCCTGAATCTCCTCAACCACAGGTTAATGGTTACTGTAGACACATTCATAACATTTTTCACTGGATCACACGAGGTCATAGGCGCTTGCCATCAGATAGCAGGACACGAGAGAAACGGGCTGTTATTCAAGGACCAGCAAAAGAATAAAGAATACAAAAAAATACTTTCTGATGCCCAACAAACAGTCCAGGCCATGTCTGTTGTCAGCAAGGCACAAAACTAGCACACAAGAATTTTTCACCTTAACAAAATAAGCTATTCAACAAAAGCTGAACTGGAACTGCTGCTGACAAGGTCAGTTACTTTGGCTTAATGTCTGTTGCCCACATTCACCAGGCCAAATCTCACAGCTAGCAGACAAAACAGAGGCACATGACACACAAGCCTGGGCGCAAACTGCTGGCTGGTGTTGATTAGTTAGTTAGCACAATGAGACAAACGTGATGTGAAAACAGGTTTTACATCAAACGTCTATCAAATGCACTAGGTATTAGATATTTTGAACAAACCCACTACTACAAAAAACATTTGTGTGTAATTGCACTTAATTCAAGCCCTAATTGTTACTGTTATATAGCCTTTTTGACAACTTGCCCCTGTCTAGCTATGATTTATGACACTGTAGTTAAACACAGTAACGTCAAGCCCCTCTCTCTGACCCACATTGAACGGCCTCGTCTGTCAGCACTGATGTATATCTGTCAGGTGCTGGGACAGCACATTTTCTGAACACGATCTCTTACTCTATTTAAAGAGCATTCAGGCCACAGCAACACACTGCATTCAACACACACAACTCAGTTCATAACACACTTACATAATGCGCAACTGTAAAGTACTTGTCATTCAAAAATCGACATAGAAATAAATAATGCATTGTCTTACCATTGTCAGCTCCCATTTTCCCATTTCTGCGAGGATGCTTTTATGATATAATCCTTCCCATCTTCATAAATAAGCATAAAAGCTGTAAAAACTTAATTGCCTTGTAGAGAATAAAAGCATTTCGCTAAAATAAACATTTTGAGTTGCATATTACATTTAGCCTAAGTTATTACGCTACATAGCCTACAGTATATAACATCTTACAGTTGTATATAAACAGCCTTTTTGAATAATAAACGATTGTCATAGATATATATATATATATATATATAAAAACCTAAACGATTATTAGCCTATATATATTTACTCTTAGTATCAGAAACGTCTAAAAAAAGATAGCATGGTAGAATATCCTCGCTTTGTGGCAGACTGATCGCACTAATGTGTCGTTTCACCTGCGCTCAGAAGGGCATCATAAAGTGGGAGGTGTTAAAGAAGGAAGCAGCTCACTATTTACACTGTAAGCGACGCCAAAGAACTATAACGTCGATTATTATATTCAACAAGCAATATGCGAATAATTTCATGACTTCAAATTAAGTTTCTCACTGAAAAGCGCAAGGTTCAAATCTGCTGACCAAGGCGCTACCAGCTAAACGTGAACTTAATAAGTAGAATATAATGATAAAAAAAAACAGGAAGGTTGTGTTTGTGATATTTACATCTAGAAATGTAAAATGAACTGATAAACCTTGTTTCCATAGACTTTGTTGGCGTTTCGTCTGGTGCTGATCTAAAGGCGCTCGATCAGCAAACTATCGCCTCCTTTTTTTTTTTTAATTAGTTTTTTCTAGACTTTTTGGACCAGGACGAAGAGTGCATTCATTAAAAAAAAAAAAAAAAAAAAAAAAAACATTCATCAAAATTCTTCAGTAAGTTAAAACTTTTAACGCGAAGATTAAATATCTATACAAATATAAAAATGTACGAGTTTAATAGTTAAATATTTATTATTTCTTAAATATTAAAACTGAATGTCTTTATATGTAGAATACTTACATATTTATACATATATAAAGATGTATATAGACAATTACAGTTTCAATACAAAAAAAACAACAACTAATATTTAAAAAATAAATGTAGCTGTGGATGTCATAGTATTAGTTTTAAATATTAGTGTTCATTATTTATTATTTTTTAATAAAATTGAGGGCCTTTACATGTAATGTAACTTGCATAACTATAAACACATAAAGATGTATATATATGACAGATAAATTACAGTGTATCAATTAAAAACTTTTTTAACATTTAAAAAAATAATAATAAATGTAGTTGCTGTCAATGCCATAATATTAGAGTTAAATATTATTCAGTATTCAATAAGAGTTCTATATATATATATATATATATATATTAAAATTGATTCCCTTTACATGTAGAGTACTTCATATCTAAATATATAAAGATGTAAAAAAAATATCAAATGTAGTTGCTGTCAATGCCTTAATATTAGATTTAAATGTTAGAGTTCATTATTATTTTTTAAATATTAATATTGATATTTACATATCTATAAATATATATACATATGTATATAGAAACTGTATATAGAAAGTGTTTCAATAAATAAATATATATATATATATATATATATATATATATATATATATATATTTTTTTTTTTTTTTTTAATAATAAATGTAGTTACTGTCAATGCCATAATATTAGATTTAAATATTATAGTTCATTATCTATTATTTTATAAATATTACAATTGATTGCCTTTATATGTAGGGTATTTACATATCTACAAATACATAAAGATGTATATAGAAAATTACTATGTTTCAATATAGAAACTATTTTAATATTTAAAAAATAATAAATGTAGTTGCTATTAATACTATTAGAGTTAAATATTTATTATTTTCTAAATATTAAAATGTATTGCCTTTATATGTAGGGTACTTGCATATCTATAGATATATAAAGATCTATATAGAAAATGACAATGTTTCAATAATAATAATAAAAAAATGTAATTAAAAAAATGTAGTTGCTGTCAATGCCACAATATTAGAGTTATATATTATTCAGTATTCAATAAGAGTTTTGTAGAGTTCAGTATATATTATTTTTAAAATATTAAAACTGATAGTCTTTATATACTTGCACATCTATAAATATATAAAGATTGATTGTAATATTTAAAAAAACAAACAAAAAAACAAATAAATGTAGGCCTAGTTGCTGTCAATGCCATACAATTAGAGTTCAATATTTTTTTAAATTCTTTGAAAAAACTAACATTGAACTGTAGTATTATGGCATGGACAGCAATACTGATGTACTTTCATGAAATACTTATATAAATTTATATAAATATATAATAAATCTCTCTCTCTCTCTCTCTCTCTCTCTCTATATATATATATGTGTAAAATACACTTTGATTTGTACACTGTGTACCAATCATTGTGATAGTTCTGACAGTCAATTTGAATTATTACTTCTATCCTCATAAAGTACAGGGCTGGAGATGAAGCGCCTGAGGGAAGGGCTTTTCTGGTTGGTGCACAACGGAGGCCAACAGCTCAGCGTGTGTCCCGTGGGACTGGTGTGACGCGGTAACTGTCGTCACTGCCGATCATCTGATCTAGCCGCTACTTGCCAAATAGTATTTTACACACTGGTAGAGACGTGTGCTTCATTACCATGACGGCAGGTGGAATTTTCCAATCTCAAATTATGTTTTATCTCAGAAGCAAAATGAAGTGAGATGAAACAAACAGTATTTAGGACACCACTGGTACTGTGAAAATGACAGGACAAGCCAAGGCCACAAAACCTATCCAAATATGATGTCAGTTTTTCCTGAGCACACATAACACCTATATTCTGTGTTAATAAACAATAACTTGAAATCTGAGCTCTGGATTGAACTCCCAAAGTGTATACAAGCTCTATAAAACTGGGTTTTGCTGTAACAGGAAGACATCAGCCCCTGGAGATGTGCATGGGTATCATGGAGAAGCATTCACACGTCACTATGGGAGCTGTGCTTCTGTATTGATGAGGGAGTTCAGGCGCTTTGAAAACAGTGTTACCCAAGACGATTTGCTTTAACACCATGGTTATTTGTAGCACAACAGAACTTCCCTATGGGAATGAGATTTTGTATTTTAGTACTGTCCTAATGTTATCAGAAAATATTTGTTTCATTTCCTGGTTAGATAGACAAGACATAATCATAACACCCACATGGGAGTTCAAGATGTTTTTCAACATTTAAAATATGGGAAGCAACAAAACTTCCCTATTGGATTGTAATTTTATATTTAGTACTTTTAGAATATTATAACATTTTTAGAATGGTAGGATTTTCATTTTCTGGCTAGACAAGTCATAACAATAACAATTCCATAAGAGTTCAGGAGATCTTCTAAAATTTAAAACTGAGTAAATCTGAGTAACTTTAGCCAACAATTAAACAATTAAACCAATATCGAGTGAATATTGCAGTTGGCATACAGAAGTAAAGCAGCAAACAAAGATTGTTCGATGCTGTTAGAACCGGCATATGAAGCAAGTTTAAACAATAAAAAGTAAGAAAAAGTGAAAAGTAATACGACCAGAGATGTAGTAGTAGTGAAAATGTACTCACCCTCAAGCCAACCAAGATGTAGATGACTTTTTCATCAGAACAGATTTGAAGAAATCTAGCAGGATGGATCCTCTGCAGTGAATGGGTGCCATCAGAATGAGAGTCCAAACAGCTGATAAAACACTGAGTGAACTATTCCTATAACTGTGTTTGTATGTTGTCAACATACATTTTAAACTACTAGAGAACTTTTTGAATTTGAATATCAGTGTAAATCTAACTTAAATTGTCTTCTGGGAAACATGCAAGTATTTTCTGTAGCTTCTGAAGGGCAGTACTAAAAAAAAAAAAAAAGATATTTAGTGTGAAAAGATGTCAGATCTCGAATTCATAGTCATTGTTGGAAAGGGTTCAAATCCTAAAAAAAATAATAATAATAATTTGTGGGACCTGAAGGATTTTTCAAAGAACAGCGGGCAGTTTAACTGTTTAGGACAAACAAGGGACTCATGAACAACTATCACTAAACAAAAAAACACAGCTGTGGATCATTCAGGTAACAGCACAGTATTAGGAATCAGGTGTATGTGAACAGGGTCATTTTTATAAATTCAACTATTATTTTCTCTTGTGGACTATATGTAAATGTCTTCTATGTGAAATATCTTAATCAGGTCAGTATTAAAAAAAAAAACATGCATTTTGTATGATCCCTCTTATTTTGGTAAAATAATTACCATTTAGCAGATTCTGCAAGGTGTATGTAAACTTTACTTCATGTAAACTGTATGTAGCACGTTAACTCTGTTTTTTTTTAGACTCTAGTTGTTGGTTATATGGCAAAGGTCTTGAAAATGCCTGTAGAGAAAATGTAGTATATTATGAAGTAATCATGAAATGATTTTAGTCCGTGAAAAAGGCTAAAATAAGATATTCCCCATACTCATATCAAGAGAAAACTAATCTTTAAAACATCATTTATCTGACGTGAGTTAAAAGTCAGCAGGCTTATAGCCACAGACCTGCTCTAGTTTAGAGCTCCTGCTAAAATAGATTGACTTCTGTATATTTAGTCAACAGCGCCACCTTATGGTTGACTGGAATTTTGAAACTTCTATCATCAACCGACCATGGTAAGCAAATAGAAGAAAGTGTAGTCAACAGTAAAATTATTTGCGCTACAAACCAGTGTGTTTAGGAATACGATACTAAATTAAAACAATATGATACAAAATAACAGTCTGCAATATCAAGAACCATAAAGGGTTGTTTATGGTTACACCGGAAGTCTCGCACATTAATTCAATTTGCATTTTGCAAATGGTCCCACAATGCGTCATCAATCGGCTATACTGGCCGCACTGAATCTAAATAGTCATGAACCGAACGAAACTCGCATATTTTGCTGATTATTGCTGCTGAAAATGATCAATTATTGTCATGTTTTGGGCTGTACTAATCAGTCGGACCGAAATCAAATCAAGGAGAAGAGTGCAAAAAAACTGTCTGAGGTTTGTAGCTGGCCAAACTGAGCCGGGATTTCCAGAGCAAGAATCTTCACAACATCCGTCTTTGTTCTTATCATTTCCGGGCAGATAAGCAATTAATAATTAATACTGTGTACATATCTTTACCACTTATTAGCTTTAGTTTGTCAAAATATTACGTCTTTTCCTGCTTAGTTACTACATGATCTAGCAGCTTCCACACGGTTTCCCCGTGGATTAGACAGCATAAATCTGCAGAGCAACATATTAAGTAGGACATTAACTGTGCAATCCATGCTGTTGTTTACATCCGAGTTAGTTTTGCCAGTATGGCCACGCATCCGAGTAACTGACTAAGTAGTGCCATAAGTGCAAACCCTCTATACATTAAACAAAGAGGATAGCTAAGATTCTGTAGCTATTAGGTGAAAATTGAGCACAATTACTAAAATAAGCATTTAGTGTAAAACTTTTTTCATGTGTTTATATTCAATAGCAAAACTTGGCTGATCACTGATCTCCTCAGAGTCTAACACAAAAATACACCAATGTAAAGTCTGATAAACAGATTTTACACAAATATTGTAGAACATTTTTTATTTACCATTTATTGAGGTGTACCAATGTGTAACAAAACACTGAATAATGTCAAAAAAAAAAAAAAAAAAACATGGTGAAAGTCACGAAGTCTTAAACCGTTTTACCTAAACTACATACAGGCACTTCTTATAATGTACACAGGGCCATGAACTAGAAATGAACGGATTATCCAAGTAAAACATTTAAGCATTGGTTTCAAAGAAAAAGAAAACAAAGAAAACTTTTTTTTCTACAATCCTGTCCAACAGCACAATGAAAAAAAAAAAAAAAAAAAAAAAAAAAAAAAAAATCTAGGCCAAGACAATTCAGTTATTCTTTGAACTATTCATTAAAACATTTGACAGTTATTGCGAAAGCTTTTTAGGCATTTAAATAAATGTAAAACCTGAGGAAAAAGCAGAGGTGTAATTTGACCTAATTCTAAAGGAAAGGTTTCCGCATTTTCAATCGTAATATATGGCCGAGATGCTGAGGTCAGTAACTTTCTGTTTGTGTTTTTTGAAACTTTGTGTTTCATAATTAACACGATTGTCTAGCTCTCCAAGGCACTATAAATACGGCAATGAAAACAATTTCGAGCACCTCCAGTTTCTCAATCTCTGCCGAGGCACAAACACACAACCCTGACCATCAGTGAGGACTAGTTGGCCTGGTTCTTCTTACTCAAAACATTGAGAAGTTTCTCCGACATCAGATAGGGTCGTTCTGGGCTGCCGTCGTTCCTCTCCAGGTCCTCCACTGTGATAAATCAATGTGAGAAAAGATGTTCAGGAACAAACAAGCCATGGCTTACCTTCAGCTACCACACTGGATGAAAATAAATTGACATGCCTGTGCTCAACAGACACCTCACACACAATGCAGACAGACCTAAATAACAAAAGCACCTCCTTGTTGCATAATATTTATTAAAGACTAAAATAAAAAAAATAATAATTCTGACATGTTAGGTAGCAAAGCACACAAAAGGCAGCATACAAAGTTAAAGGCTCCTCAAGAAGGCAACAAGGTGTTTTTTCCAAAGTAGGTTGCAAATTGCTACCAAATACAATAAACAACCTGAAAGTGCATTGAAAGGTTATGGCTTACAAGTCTGAAGGAAAAGCAGCAATAACATCATCTGCATCACACATAAATTAAGAGAAACATTAGATGTTTGTCCATCATAAGAATAAAATGGCAGGAAAGAAAAAAAAACAAACAAACAGTATACTCAATGCATTATTCTTCTGATAGTAAGAACAATAAACACTGAATCAAAAACTTTGATGCAAGTCAGCCAACTGGTGTATAAAAACAGTAAGTCTGGTAAAGTAACAAGACTGAAAGTTGTTGCCTTAAAGGGATAGTTCACCCAAAAATATAAATTCTGTCATTAATTACTCACCCTCAAGTTGTTGCAAACACGTCGTAGTAGCCTTGCTGTCTATGGAGGGTCAGAGAGCTCTCAGATTTCATCAAATATATCTTAATTTGATAAACAAATGTCCTACTGCTTTGGAGCGACATGAGGTTGAGTAATTAATGACAAAATTTCATTTGCGGGTGAACTATCCCTTTAAAGTGCTGTTGAACAGATGAACATGCAAAGCAGAAGGGACTCACTTAAAATTTAACATGAAAACAGACCTTATTTACTTTCATAATACACATTCATATTGTGCAAACTTCATTGAAATGTTTCTCTCATCTCATCTCCCTTTCAGATTGTATTTTTCAACCACCTGTCATAAAGACACTTTTCATCATCCAAGTTCACTATTTTAAAGGTAAAACTTTACAACAAGATCCCATTAGTTCATGAATTAACTAACAATAAGATACATTTGTTTGAGCACTTAATATTTGTTGTTAACATTACTTAGCAACTGTTAATTTTTAGTTCATGTTTAAATAATATTAACATAAAACCTTTAATAGTCAGTATTAGTTACTGCTGAAACTAATATTAGTACGATTAATTAATGCTTTAGAAGCATTTTCCATTGTCGGTTAATGTTATTGTTAAGTAGTTGAGTGAGTTAAAGGAGAAGTCCACTTCCAGAACAAAAACTTACAGATAATGTACTCACCCCCTTGTCATCCAAGATATTAATGTCTTTTTTCTTCAGCCATAAAGAAATTATGTTTTTTGAGGAAAACATTTCAGCATTTTTCTCCATATAATGGACTGATATGGTGCCCTGATTTTGAACTTCCAAAATACAGTTTAAATGCGGCTTGAAATAATCCCAAATGTGGTTGTAAACAATCCCAGCCGAGGAAGAAGGGTCTTATCTAGTGAAACGATCAGTTATTTTCATTTAAAAAAAAAAAAAAAAAATACAACTTAAATGCTTTTCAAACACTCGTCTTGTCTTTCTCTCCCTGAACTTTGTGTATTCTGGCTCAAGACAGTTAGTGTATGTTGAAAAAATCGTATTTTCTCCCTCAACTTCAAAAATGATTTCAAAATCATCCTACATCACTGCAGAACAACTGACACAGTCTTTGCAAAGTGAACATGCAAAGAAGATAAAACAGCGATATAGGGCGATTTTGAAGTTGAGGGAGAACATGAGACGGGAATTTTTCGACATACCCGAACTGTCATGAACCGGAAAAAAACAGTTCAGACATAGTAAGACAAGACAAGCGTTTGACATTAAAAAGTATATAAATTGTATTATTTTTATGAAAATAACTGATCGTTTTGCTAGATAAGACCCTTCTTCCTCAGCTGGGATCGTTTACAACTGCATTTGGGATCGTTTGAAGCCGCATTTAAGCTGCATTTTGGAAGTTCAAACTCTGGGGACCATATCAGTCCATTATATGGAGAAAAATCATGAAATATCTCCCTCAAAAAACAATTTCTTTACGGCTGAAGAAAGAAAGACATGAACATCTTGGATGACAAGGGGTGAGTACACTATCTGTCAATTTTTGTTCTGGGAGTGAACTTCTTTCTATAAGTGAACAGCCAGTCTATAATGGCCAGTCTTTTTTAATAATTCCAATAATTCATAAAGTCTATGAACAAGTTGATGTCATCGCAGGGAGAAATCCCGCCCATTTATGACAGTCTCTAGCATATTAGCATAGACACAGCCCTGAGTGAGAAGCAGCACTCGCCATTACTGGAGATATAAAATGTCAGCGCCAAAGAGGCATTACAAGTGTTGTGTTTTGGTATGCACCAACAAACATAGGAGTCTCCATAGACTCCCTCAATCTGAGCCACTGAGCACACTGCGGTTAAATTTCACTTTCGAAAGAAATGTCCTGGAAAAAAATCGGTAAAGTCCCTTATATGTTACGGGATCAATATCAACGCTTTGTGCGCAAATGTCAGCTCCAGACAAAGTAAGTATCAAACTGCATTTTTGGAAGAGCTTCTTGGTACTCTGTAAGGTTAATGCTGCCTTCACGTGCCACCAGAATGATGGTAAATAGGAATATGGTAGTTAAAAATTGCATATGGAAGCAATGTAAAGTCGACTGCTTGAATTTGTTAAGCTCATAATCATAAGTGGGAGTTATAAAGTTTGAGATAGCACTCGATGGCACCATGAGCCCGGCTATGTTGTTATTTATATTGTGCCGTGCTCCCGATCGGTGTAATTTATTATGCACAGTACAATCAGATAACTGACTTTTAAACTGATTCCGGTTCCAACATACAAGGCTAAACACCACTACTGAGAGTTTCTGACATTTTCAGAGCGTGAGATTGGCCTGTTTTTTTTTTTTTTTTTTTTCTGGCTCATGAAGCTCCGCCCTCTTCTGAAAAGAGGGCCAGGAGCACCATCATTTGCATTTAAAGGGACAAACACAAAAATAGCACGTTTTGGCTCAAACCTCAACATCTGTTGGGTATTTTGAGCTAAAACTTCACATACACACTCTGGGGACATCAGAGACTTATTTTACAGGGCATAATAAGTCACCTTTAATATCCTGTTTGACTTGGAGAAATATCACATTATTGTAAAATAAAATGTTTTGCATGTCATTCTCAAGATCGTTTTCCCTGACAGTCCTTTTATTCCCTTAACATACAATTATTAAATGCTCGACAACTGAATGAATATTCAATCATTTCAGGTATGACTGAAACTTTTGACCATTCAGTCTCTAAATACACTAAATGAGATTATACTTCCACATATGATTACATATTCTGCGTCATTTTCATCAGTTTTTCATTGTTTTCTCTGAAGCCGTCAGCTGCAGCATCTCGTCACGTGAAGTAGGGGTCTGAGCCGCATCCGCGTCCTTCAGCAGAATGTCGCGCAGCCCTGCGGTCATGTGATACGGTCGTGCCGCGGAGCCGTCATTACGCTCAAGGTCTTCACCTTTGTGTGGTGTTAGTGATGTTTAGTAATGTGAGGATGTCAGAGGGAAAAAGTAAGGAATTGTGTAGGTATGATAAATGTGAAATTAGGTTTGTGAGGAACAGAAGTTGAATATGAAGGTGTTGAATAGAAAAACCAAGAAGGAACAGCCATAAAAGGAGAAAGAGAAAAAGAATCAGGTTATTATGAGATGAAAGACAGAACAGCACATCAGTTCCATTGAAATTGCACACCTTAGTTAAGCAGGTACCATAGACAGATTAGAAACACCTCATACCAGAATACATAACTAAAACGCTAAGTATATTGTCAGTCTAGTGTGCCACGAGAAGTTTTAACTGGGCTACATGCACTGCCATGCACAATGAAGAGTCAGTCAGCTCATTAGTGACACGGGCTTCATCCAAACAGATTTAACATTTCCCTAAATGCAGCACTATACCATTTTTAAAGGACTGAAAATAGAGGATCTACATTTTTTTATTTGATTTTCTACCTTCCAGAGCGAACCTTGATATGGCTTGATATTTATACTCGTACTACTGGTGAAAGCACTTATTAATGGCAAGTACTTACAGAAGCAGAGGAAGAGTGTGTCCACACACATGGCGTAAACGCTGAAAAACCCATGTGCAATGAGGTAGGTGCCCACCAACACAGTCTGGAGAAAAAAAAAAAAAAAAAAAAAAACACAAACAGATTTCAATCAGACAGCTGCAGATTTTATTTTATTGTCTATAAATCCAGGCTAAGTTCAGGTAGCACACACGGCTGTTCACATGTTTGGTTTTTATTAAAAAAAAGTAAATAATAGTTTTATTTAAAACATCATTTTATGTATTGCATATTGACTATTTAATTATGAAAAGAAAGTAAATCAGCATATTAATATGATTTCTGAAGAATCATGTGACGCTGAAGACTAAAGTAATGATCAGACCTGCAAACTCATCTGAGAAAAAAAGGTGACAGTGTCAAGTAAGTGTTAGGGGATGGGGGAAGGCAGAATGGGCGATGCCGACGCCGACACGGTGAACTCAAGTAAGTGTTAGGCGCATGATACTAAAATAAGAAAACAACAAAAGAACCAAAAAACACAAATTATATTATACTGAAAAACATTTATTTTTTCCTTCTACAGAAATTTGCTGTCAGTTAACAACAATAAAATAAAAGTCTATCCACCGGCACGGTCTCCATTTTTTCTTGTTGTTCTTGTTGTTATGGAAACGTCAGTTCTGGCTACTCGCTTCTCATTGGTCAGCTGTCAAAAAGACGCTTGACGTAGGGCGTTTCTTTCAGAAAAGTTGAACTTTTTTCAACTTGAAAAGACGCTCTGAGCTGCAGAAAAAGACGCCGGCGGTGGCGTTTAAAAAAAGCGCTCATGACTTTTTTGAAAAGACGGTTTACTCCATAGGATTAGAATGTAAAACAGACGCTGACAGTTTGAAAAAAGACGCCAAGTGTGAACATAGCCTAATAAGTTGGCTATCTGAAATACTATATACTTACGTAGCAAGCTAAATGGTTAACTTTAGTTAGCAAGACGGTCAGACAATGCAGGAATTAACATTACAACTAGCTAATAATGTTAGATGGCTAGAAAATTTGCTATCTTGCTAACGGAAATTCCAGCATTGGATCCGCTTGTATTGCTTGCTATTAAGCATTTTGTTCGAAGCATAGGCTAACTGTATGAAAAAAAAACGCTAGCTGACGTTATTTGACTTAAGCAAACAAATATCTGTTGTTTAGCTCCAAAAAGACTGACTTACATTGAATTCAATTTCCATCAGAGTTTCCACATTAGGTCAGGTGTCTCTTGACAGGCGCGAACACAGATTGCAGTTCTGATTGGTCCAGAAAAAAATGTCATTTATAAGAATTGTCCAATAATCGCCTACATGGCACGCAAGCCCACCCCCACTTCCCTCTCTTGACAGGCGCGAGCTCAGTTGAGATTCCGATCGGCCCAGATCGCAAGCACCCCCCCTCCCCCCTAAAAAAAAACTCTCCGGTTCTACACGATTCACGTGAATGACCCAATTGACAATGAAAACGGCGATTGTCGCCGAAAAGCGACAAGTTTGCAGGTATGAATGATGCTAATTCAGCTTTGCATCCCAGGAATAAATTACATTTTAAAATGTATTCAAATAGAAAACATTTATTTTAAACTGTAAAAATATTTTACTGTAAAAAATATATTGCTGTATTTTTTTATTTTAAAAAATGCAGTCTGTGAACATAAGAGACTTATTTCAAAAACAAAACAAACATAAAAAAATCTTACTGACCCTGTGTTAAACTTACGTTCCGTTTTCCTTCTTTTGTCATCTTACCTAGTTTGTCTGTTTGTTTAATTATTCATAATTTCCTTAACCTGTGATTTAGTGAATCACCTTCTTCGCTTCAGTGCATTTACACCCTTTAGTTCCTTGAGGTAATTGTTTGGTATTGTTTGTTAGTGTTTGTGTTTCTTCTCGTTTGGATTACCTGAGGCACTTACATTCACACTATAGGCAAATGTGGCCTAAATCCAATTTTTTTTGCTCACATGTGACTCAGATCTGTTTCTCATGACAGTGTGAACAGCACAAACCATATGGAATCTGATCTTTTTAATTCTGTTATGTGCCACTTTCATATGTGGTACTAACGCTGATACAGGTCAGATGTTTTGCAATGCAACCATACTGTGAACATTCATGTCGGAATTCATGCAACTTTTGCGTCACTCTAGATCTACATTCGTCACGGTTCTGCTCTCATGGGAGTCACTTCAAAGATTTCACATGCCCAAACTTATCAAGACAGTTGCGAAAGGTAGTGAGTGGAAGTAAAGTGATGTATCAGAACTCCTAAAGAAGAAGTTAACTTCCAAAAATGTACAGATAATGTACTCACCCCCTTGTCATTCAAAATGTTCATGTCTTTATTTCTTCAGGTGTAAAGAAATTATGTTTTTTGAGATAAACATTTCAGGATTACTCTACATATAGTGGACTTCAATGGTGCCCACAAGTTTGAACTAGCAAAATCCAGTTTAAATGCGGCTTCAAAGGGCTCTAAATAATCCCAGCTGAGGAAGAAGGGTCTTATCTAGCGAAACAATCAGTTATTTTCTAAAAAAAAATAAATAAATAAATAATAATAATAGGCAAAGACCCTTCTTTCTCGGCTGGGATCGTGTAATTTTTTTTGGACTAGTTTTGAGAAGCAATTGGGCAGATTTTGTCGTGAAAACCTGGCAACCCTGTTCGTATTGTTCTTTTGTGCATGAAGATCAGGTCAGAACCATGATCTGTTCACACTGGAAATCTGATATTACTATAACAAAAAAATAAATAAACAAAATAAAACGCAGTGTGAATGTAACCTTAGACTAATATATTAGTTAAATAAGTTTATTTTGAATTACTTGTTTGCCTTCCACATAATTGGACCAGACGTGACACCCTAAATTCTAATCACTGTCTGAGTAAATGGTGTTGTGTCTTAATAAACGAGTTAATAAAACAGAACATTGTTAATGAACTTTTTTTTTTTTTTTCTCCATTATTTATGATCACATTCGATCACTCACCAAAATAGGAACCCAGTAGTAATGGAGACTGGGTGTGGCACCCTTAAACGCATCTGTATGTCCTGAGAAAAAGAAGAAAGCAAAGATCCCTGGGGGAAAAAAGAGGGAGTTAGAAAAGCCACTTGTGTTGTGTTCCATCAAAATATACAACAAAATAATCAAAGTTGTATAATTTAACAACTGTCAATAATATTAAAATCTAATGTTAAGTTAATAACCATTATGATTTATAACCATTTTCATTCTCTTCAGTCTAAAGCATAAAACTCACCCACAAGCCCCACGATAAGGAGTTTTCCAAGGAATAAGATGAAATCAGTGACCTTATCCAGGACAACCACCCTGTAATGAGTGAAAACATCTGTGAAACATTCTTTAAATTCAGCCAGCCCGCATCAGCTTACAAAACCTAGTGAGTGCCTCATTTCCTGCATTCTTGCCTTGAACAATTTCTAAAAAATAGTTGGTCTAAGTGCAAACACATGCACTTTTTGGCTGTTATCAGCATCACTAACATGTTTGTTAGTGTTTCACAATATGAGCATTGCACTTTTAAGATACTGTGTCAGTTTAATTATTGTATGTTAAAATCCAGCACTCCGTTTCAGTCCCTTCCGTAATGGAGTTTTAAAATGTTTCCTACCTGACTACATTTCTCATGAGGAGGAAGAAGGCATCACGTGCTGATCGGCAGAAGTTTTTACCGTATATTGCCACCTGCCACAGAAAAAAAAAAAACTTATTTAGCAAAGAATGCATATGGAGATGCTATTAAAATCCTATACATTCAAGTGCGTAGGCACTGGAAAAAAAGAAAGAATGCCTCCTCTTTGACGCTTCAGTCAGTGAATGGGTGCCTAAACAGCTGATAAAAAAAAAACCCATCACAATAATCCACAAGTAATCCACATGACTCCAGTTCATCAATTGTGAAGTGAAAAGCTGTGTTTATAAGAAACAACTCCATCATTAAGATGTTTTAACTTCAAACCATTGCTTCCAGCTAAAACAGTCCTCCAAATATAATATTGCTTTCTCCAGTGGAAAAAATTATCTGAATCAGGAGAGAAATATGCAAAGATTTAGCACCGTTTACAAGTGTAAACAGTCCAAAACAGTTCTAAACAAATGTTACCCTGGGCCACAAAACCAGTCATATGTAGCATGGGTATATTTGTAGCAATAGCCAGCAATACACTGTATAAGGGAAACGGGTGGATTTTTCTTTTATACCAAAAATCATTAGGATATTAAGTAAAGATCATGTTCCATGAAGATATTTTGTAAATTTCCTACCATACATATATCAAAACCTAATTTTTGATTAGTAACATGCATTGCTAAGAACTTCATTTGGACAACTTGGACAACTTGGACAAGGTCATTTTCTCAATATCTAGATTTTTTTGCATCCTCAGATTCCAGATTGGAAATGTTATTACTGACTTTTAGCTGGAAGCAGTGGTTTATAGTTGAAAAGCCTTAATGATGGATTTGTCTCTTACAAACATGCAGTTTTTCACTTCACAAGTTGTTAACTGATGGACTGGAGTGGTGTGGATTACTGGTGGATTATTGTGATGTTTCTATCAGCTGTTTGGACTCTCATTCTGACGGCACCCATTCACTGCAGAGGATCCACTGGTGAGCAAGTGATAAAAAGCTACAATTCTCCAAATCTCTTCTGATGAAGAAACAAATTCAGGATGACCTGATGTTGAGTAAATGTTTTTTTGGTGAACACTTCCTTTATGTTATAGTTAAATGAACACACACCATAATGTAGGCGTTCCGGTTAATGAACTTGATGAACTTCTCTAGGCACCAGAAGCAGCATTTCAAACAGCACAACAAGAACTTGGCAAATTTATTCTCTGCTCCTGTGGGATCAAAAAAAAAAAAAAAAAACATTCACATACAAAAATTCACAAACAGAGTATGTACAGTGTGGGATATGGCAGGCAATGGATAATGTTCAGCATCATGTGAAAGAAGGAAGCTGCAGGGTTTATTTTGCATTAATGACAAGCTGACTGTACATCAACCAGCTTATTACATTAACAATTATAAATAAATAAAAGAACATGAATTATTGATCTGACTTGATGTTACTTTATTCTGTGAGAAGAAAGAGGCAGCAGAGTAATCCGACAGACATGAAACTAGCACATCAGTATACGAAAACAGTCAATGCTTTAAAGGGGTCATCGGATGCCCATTTTAAAGTTGATATGACTATTTAGGGTCTTAATGAAAAGTCTATAATATACAAAGGTAGTGAAAAAACAACACCCGTTTTACCTTGTCAAAATGATCTCTCCCAAAATCATCCCATTCTGATGGATTATTTAAATGCAAATGAGCTCTGCTCGCCCCGCCCTCTCCTCTCTCTGTGGAGTGACGAGCCTGTTTACTTGAGCTGCATTTAGTCGTGTTTAGCCGCTAAACTTGCTAACTAGCACGTTATTAGGAAAGGTGATTGTGGAGATTCATAATAAACCCCTTATACTCACTTCTGCTGTAAGTGAAGCTGGATCACGAATGATTTGCATGCACATAGACACGTTTATGTAGATCGGGTGGTGCATTCCCTTCACAAACAAATGTAATCCACTGCATCTTTAGCGGCTCAGAAGTTGGGAGTAAATGACGACCACTAAGTTCATTATTACATCCAGCAACACAACACCTCAATCGGAGATATTGTTGTCTAACTTACATCCCTGCTCCGGAGGCTCAATGGAGGTTGGACTGTTACAGCTGATTTAGGCGGGTCTGAGGTAAGATGCTCATGTCAATCAACTATCGTGGGAGCAGCCTCTGTTGGTGTGACGGCACACCGACAGGCATCTGAGAATGGCTCGATTTGAAAAAGGCTATATTATTTTTACAGATTAATTAAAAACTGCATGGATTTTTATCATTATAGGGTTGATGTGTACATAGACTGCGAACACACATTAATGTTCAAACAACATGTAAAAGTAAACTTTGCATCCGATGACCACTTTAACACTCATTATATGCACATATTTGGTAATATATTGCAGTGGCTAACTAATTAGATCTTTTTTCTAGAAAGTGGAATAATAACATTGACTGTAAATGTTTTCCTCTTACCTTTGAGTTTGTGGTCAATATACTCCAGCAGAACCCTGATAATCTGGACGATGGAGAGGATGAGAGAACCAAATGCCAGGGAGCCTGTGTGATATCTGCATGTGTACAAAATGCATAAAAAATATCAACTAAATCATCCTTCGGACCCAAATGACACACTTTACCATGCATACGTATCTTTTTCTAAAGCCACACCTGAGGGATCTGCCCAGAGAAGCACACAGCGGGAAAGCGGGCATGTCATTGGGTTTATTAGGAGCCCAGTAGTAAGATGCAAATGCCCCTGCCAGAGTCATCTGACCCAGAGCAGTGACAAAGTTTGCACACCAGAAGAACAGGAAAACATTGTAGAATTGAAGGAAGATCAGGTATTTGTGATATGGCGTTTCGCCACCATAGAAAGCAAACAGGCACTCAGACTGTGGACAGGCTGTCTTCACAGCAGAAAGACTGAAGTTCTGAAAGAGTCGGAGAAACGAGAAACAGGGATCATTCAATTTGGGATTGTACTACATATTAACAGCAATATGTATTCACAGTAAAACATGTATGTTATAAGCACCTCAGGGTTGCAGGTTTGTCTTGAATGTAGACAATCTGTTTCATTGAAAACTTTATAAACAGGTTCACTGGATGTAGCGAGGAAACTGTTTAGATCGATTAAGGATTCGTACTGGTGTGATCGTGACAAATTCCGCTTCATTAGCCACCACAGGGAAATAATGAGAAGAATAACAAAGTGCAGTGAACAGTAAAACTGTTCGCACTACAAACCAGTATGCTCATAATTAAAGGGGTCATCGGATGCCCATTTTCCACAAGTTGTTATGATTCTTTTGGGTCTTAATGAAAAGTCTATAACATGCTTTGCTTAAAAATTCTCAATGGTGGTGTAAATAACACCTTTTTTACCTTGCCAAAATCAGCTCTGCAAAAATCATCCCGTTCTAATTGAGGTTGCTTTAAATGTTAATGAGCTCTGCTCGCCCCGCCCCTCTCTTCTCTCTGTGGAAGCTATTTTTCCTGAGCTGCTCTCGCTGGATTAAAGCTACAATGCATTGTTCTCGATCAAAATTGACCTGATTAACATAAGAAAATAACAATTTCACCATAAAATCATGTAAGTGAGTTTCATGTTTCACAATCACAGAGTAAAAGGCTCACCAGCATGGGGCAAAAGGCACAGTATATACTTTAGCTATTTTTTTTTTTTTTTTTTTTTTTAATAATAATACTTGTTCAAAACAATCACGTTAGCAAAGTTTGTACTATTTTTACTTTTACAAAGTTTGTACTTATTTTGATAAAAGAATCAAATAAATAAATATAGGCTACTGTCATTAAAATATGTAAATATAAAACATTTTAAAATACACAAACAAAATCACTTTTGATTATCTCTAAGATGGACACCCAACATAATATATGATATATTTACCATCTGAATTTAACAATGTCATGTCAACAAATGGAAAAGTCAGTCATCTATTAATCATCTTAATTATTGTGCCTTTAGCCCCAACAGCAGGGGTGATTTTTTTCTATTCTTTATTTAAAAACTGCTGCTTTAATTATCTTAAACCAAACTGGGAATCATTAAGACGACCTTTGTCTGAAAATGTATTCAATTATTTTGTGTTTTTCATTTGCTGCTTAAATCTACATCATAGAATCAGCCATACAAAAACACATTACTGCTAGGAGTTATTGCCCAAACTTAAAAGTCCTGTTTAAATTATTAAAACTAGAGGCATTTATTAACTTTAAGATTTTTTTTTTATCTTGTAGACTACCTGCATGTTATATGCACGTGTGTGTGGGACAGAGGGGAACACGGCCGCATCACAGCATGCTGCCTATATCATAAATCAAAGCGCATGACAGACAGTTGTCGGAGAACACCTGAAAAGTGTGACCAAATGATTGATACTCGTCTGTATTTGCAGTACACAAGCTACGGTTCAGCTGCGCACAACAAATGCTGCAAGTGTGAAAACACAATGGGTGTGTGCTGCTCCCTCTCTACATACACACAACTTTTGCACTGCTTGCACATTCAGTGTGAAACCGCCGTTTTATTCAAGTTCCTGTTTAATACTGCCAACATTAACTATGTTTCTGCTTGATACTTAAGACAAGGATACACTGCAGTGACGCCCCAGAACGCGATGACTATGGTCAAGAGGAAGAAGGTAAAAATAGGGTAGAACAGCGATGACATCACGTGACCGACGGCCCTGAAAGAGGACAAAGAAAACTAAGGTCACTGAGGGTCAACAAGACTTAAAGGTATAGTTCACCCAAAAATGAAAATTCTGCCATTAATTACTCACCCTCATATTGTTCCAAAGCTGTAAGACTTTAGTTCATCTTTGAAACTTAAGATATTTTTAATAAAATCCGAGGGCTTTCTGACCTTGCATAGACAGCAATGCAACCGACACGTTCAAGACCCAGAAAGGTAGTAAGGACATGGTTAAAATAGTCCATATGACATCAGTGGTTCAGCAGTAATTTTTTAAAGCTAGGAGAATACTTTTTGTGTGCAAAGAAAATAAAAATAACGACTTTATTAAAAAACTTCTTCCCTTCCTTGTCAGTCTTTGCCGCATACATGTGGTGCTGCTGGCACACAAGCCAGCGTTCTGATGTAAAGTCGTTATTATTGTTTT
Source organism: Labeo rohita (assembly GCF_022985175.1). Lineage (NCBI taxonomy): Eukaryota > Metazoa > Chordata > Actinopteri > Cypriniformes > Cyprinidae > Labeo > Labeo rohita. The sequence goes on from NC_066871.1 coordinate 2,995,836, forward strand.
ATTCATGCACGTAGCTTCATAAAATTAAGGTTGAACCACTGATGTCACATGGACTATATTAATGATGTCCTATTTTAACCATGTCCTTACTACCTTTCTGGGCCCTGCAAGTAGGAGTTACATTGCTGTCTATGCAGGGTCAGAAAACTCTTGGATTTCAACAAAAATATCTTAATTTGTGTTCTGAAGATGAACGAATGTCTTACGGCTTTGGAACGACATATATCGCTTTTAACAACGCAGATTGTGTCAAAGCAGCTTTACAGTATTAAATAGGAAAATAGTGTGTCAATAATGCAAAAGGACAACAGTAAACACTTAATTTTCAGTTAAAAACAGTTCATCATTGAATTCAGTGATGTCATCATCCAGCTCAGTTCAGTTCAAATAGTATCTGTGCAATCAATTTGACGATATCGTTGGAAATTAAGTGAGTAATTAATGACATTTTTGGTTGAACTAATCCTCGAAAGGTAAAGTGTGTACCATGTCTTTAATCATAATAGGCAGAATCCACATTAAAAAAAAAAAAGATGTTGATGTGAAAACATCATGTCTTAAATACAGTTTCATATAAATTCCCAAAACACAAACCTGCTGGCCTCCTTCATGAGCTCAACAGCGATTCGGATTCGGTTCCTGAGGAAGATGAGGAGAATGATGATGATGACTTCCAAAATAGCCAAGATGATGACTGCAGAGAGGAACACGAGTTATTTTCACAATTTAAACATTTACAAACTGCTAAATTACTTAGAAAGAAAGAAAGGCTTGCCACAGCAAAATAGTAGGTTGCTTTTTGGCCCTAGTTAAAAGACAATATTATGATAATGGCTTGGGTGCCTCCTTCAATTTTGTGGTATGAATTACAGGCTGTAGTTTAATATGTAAGGTCTTTTTCAAATTCCTAACCCCAAATATGAGCAATAGTAACAGTGTGGCTACTCACTGAAGGCCAGCCAGGTCTGTCTGATGTGCAGGTAGACGGAGAAATTGGGCTGGAGGCCCAGCTGCTGTAGGGTGATATTAGCACCAGGCATGTCCTTCAGATTGACATACTTCATGCTGCAGTGAGCAATACCTATATAAGGAACAGACAAATGATTGAAAGATTAACAGCTATACTGGACTAGATGAACGTGTTGATGTATTTAAATAATGCCATACCATAGGCAACGACAGCGATGACCAAGATGATCATGACCCACACCATGATTCCAGCCAGATAACGCAGAAGAACAATGAAGATCAGACTCAGCACCACAGCAATCACCAAACAACTGCATGAAGAAACGGATTAACACTTAGTCACAGTGAGAAAGACATCCAAACTAGTGTTGATGTACTGCTAAAACTATTCAAAATATCAATTGAAATAAAATAACTGTTAACTGAAATATGATATAAACTAAATTAAATAAATAATAATAATAATAATAATAATAATAATAATAATAATAATAATAATAACAACAACAACAACAACAACAACAACAACAACAACAACAACAACTAAACAAAAATACATGAGCTAAAGCTAAAAATATAAATGGACAAAAATACACAACAAAAAAACTAATAAAAACTAAAATATGAAAAATGTAAAATATGAAATATAAAAAAAAAATAAAAACTATATAAATATATAAAAATTATATTAAAATAACACTGATCCAATATATATATTTTCACTAATATAAAAACAAAGTATTTAAAAAAAAAGGAAAACATAACTTACATTAGGATCCAGTACCAAGATTTTGTGTAATCCTCAAAGATCTTCATTGCAACTTGACGCCCTTCCATGACTACTGTAATGTTCCTTTGATTGTCAAAAAAAATTATGAATTTAAAATAAATAGCCCATTGAATTGCACTGCAATTGCAGAAGTTGCATATAAATTAATAATTTTCATGCATATACATGTTTGAGAAGTATAAATATGTGTTTACTTCATTCCAGCCACCAGGTCTTTTGCTTCTCTTATGTCGACTCCATCATTAAATTTTTCTTGATCACCCACTGTGATGGCATCTCCCTTTTTCCCCAGAGATGGAAAGCATCGCTGCAAAACTGAGAGAACAATAGCATTAAGAAACAGAATCATTAAAAATGTTCCCATACAGCAAATATTGCAATAATAAAAATAAAGTCTTTACATGGTTTGCTGGAAATCAGATATGAAGGGCACAGCTTTTCGTGTAAAATTTGTTGCGCTTTCTTAGGGAAGACAGAATTGATAGGTCATTAGACATTTCTAGAAAAAAATGACCTGAAAATTTAATCAACAGCTAAAAACTAACTTACCTTATTCCCTGGGTCTTCTCTGCAGTACGTTTTGTAATATTTCCAGTCTTCTGCGTTTCTAACGGCGGTTACTAGAGTCATAGTGCGATCAGGACATTTTTCTACACACACCTACACATAGAAAGAAAGCAAACAGGATTGACTCTCGAAAACAAAACAAAAAGTGAAAAGAAATGGTTTTTGAGGAAAACATTCCAGGATTTTTCTCCATATAGTGGACTTCAATGGTGGCCAATGAGTTGAAAGTCTAATTGCAGTTTCAATGCAACTTCAAAGGGCCTTACATGATCCCGGAATATGATAAGGAATAAGGGTCTTATCTAGTGAAATGATTGGTCATTTTCAACAAAAAAATAATAAATAAATAAATAATATATATATATATATATATATATATATATATATATATATATATATATATATATATATATATATATATATATATATATATATATATATATATATATATATATATATTTATATTATACAAAAACAGAGTTGCCACAGACAGAAACAGGTAGACAGGACACACAAACCTGCGGCGTGGGACACTGGAACTCTAGGAAGACGACGGGAGTGGCACATTTCATCATGTTGAAGTAGAACAACAAGGGCTGCTTCCTGGAAAAAGTCATCACAAAAATAAATTCTCAGTTCAATGAGGCTAATAGTGATTAATTTCAATTAAATAGTCACAGGTTCATTTAGCATTGTTTTTTGTTGTTGTTTTTGTTTTTTTAAACAGTCCACCTTCTGATTTGTTGAAGTTCGACTCAAAAAGACATATCATGACATAAGGCTATGCTCTATAAATAATCATTATCCGACAGTTTGACTAATTGAGCTGTACATTTTCCTTCATGTTTGTTTTTCAGACGGCAGGAGAATAAAGTAATGCTTGGTATTTTATTTAACATAGTAATAATTAGGACATCCACTATGAAAGAAAATATATACTGCACATAAAATCTGCTCTCCCGATTTTACTTACTACACACATCCTGTGAATTATTCACTGGAATCTCTCGTTTTTCTCCCCAAATTCTAAAGTCTCTTTCTATGTTTGTTTTCACATGGACACTTTAAATGTAATTGTTTCCATTTTCACTTCTAATTCTTATTAAAGTAGAAGTCCACTTCCAGAACAAAAATGTACAGATAATGTAATCACCTCCTTGTCATCCAAGATGTTCATGTCTTTCTTTCTTCAGTCGTAAAGAAATTAATGTAATTAATGTAATCTTTGAGGAAAACATTTCAGCATTTTTCTCCATATAGTGGATTTCTATGGTACCCGAGTTTGAACTTCCAAAATGCAGTTTAAATGCAGCTTCAAATGATCCCAAATCCGGTTGTAAACGATCCCAGCCGAGGAAGAAGGGTCTTATCTAGCGAAACGATTGGTTATTTTTATAAAAATAATACAACTTATTTTTAAATGTCAAACGCTCATCTTGTCTTACTCTGCCTGAACTCTGTTTTTTCCGGTTCGTGACAGTTAGTGTATGTCGAAGGGTGTTTAAAGGGTGTTTAATCTTCTTTGCATGTTCACAGTGCAAAGACTGGGTCGGTACTTCTGCTGCAATGTAGGATGATTTTAAAATGATTTTTGAAGTTGAGAGAGAAAATACAGTTGGAGTTTTTCGACATACCCTAACTGTCTTGAGCCAGAATACACAGAGTTCAGGGAGAGCAAGACAAGACGAGCGTTTGAGATTAAAAATGATTTAAATTATATACAATTGTTTACAACTGCATTTGGGATCGTTTGAAGCCGCATTTTGGAAGTTCAAACTCGGGGCACCATAGCAGTCCATTATATGGAGAAAAATGCTGAAATGTTTTCCTCAAAAAAGAATTTCTTTACGACTGAAGAAAGAAAGACATGAACATCTTGGAAGACAAGGGGGTGCGTAAATTATCTGTAAATGTTTATTCTGGAAGTGGACTTCTCCTTTAACAGGGTATACTGGAATGTTTATATGTCAGGTAAATACAATATTTGTTATCCGTCAAATGACTGAAATCACTTTAAAATATCATCACTCATTGATCTAGTTAATGAGCATTTTTTCACTCTAAAAACAAATGGTGCTATATAGCACTAAAAGTGGTTCTTTGGCTTGTAATCATAGGGGAACCACTTTTTAGTGCTATATAGCACCTATTTTAAAAGGTACTATATGGCACCTTTGTCAAATGATTCTATGTAGAACCATCAGATGTACCATATAGCATTTTATTACTTCAACAAAAATGGTGCTCAATAGAAACAATCATAGGGGCTTGTATTACTACAATAGTAGTAAATATATTTACTACAATGGCAAAATGTCTTGAATAACTTTTATGCTTTTCTAAGGTCAAAAGGTCTTATGTGGGAAATATTTCCTTATGGGGGCCTTAGGGGGAAAAAGATCTTCAGGAAATACACTGTATGTTATTGTTGTTTTTAATCCTTTCCCCAACTGAAGAGTTTAAGAGAGAGTTAGAGATCCTTATTCAGAGGCTTAACAGGTTCTTTGTATGGCAGTGGTGCTATATAGCACCTTAACGACCCAAAGAACCACTGAAGAACCGCTGAAGAACCAGACAGGGGCTTGACCGGTTCTTTATACACTAACGGTGCTATATAGCACCACAATCACACCAAAGAACCGCTGAAGCACCATTTTTTGTGTGTACGTATGTTACATAACACAGACATATATTGCTACAGTGATATTTAACACATGCATAATATTGTTGCAGTTCTTCACAGTCTGTTGAAAGTAACGCTTATGTTTTTACACCTGAAGGCTAAGTAGATTAAAGTCTCCTCATTGTGTTGTATTTTTTGAAAAAGCTTATTATTGTGTCCATAGAGCAAATCTTTTACTGATTATTTACATTTTAACAGTAGTTACTCCCATAATTTACGAAAGCATCACAGGACATAGGAAAAAGGTGGATACTCGTAGATTTACTCTTAAAGTTCTCCCTTACAGTCATGATTTACAAATGATTTGAGTGTAGAGGTCGACCGAAGTATCGGTTTTGCCGATTAATCGGCACCGATAGTTGATTCCCGGAACTATCGGTTATCGGCAAAAATCCACGCCGATAGTTTTTCCGGGTTGCGTCAGAGCTGAAGCGGCTGAGAACGGTCCGTTGTCCTTATACAGTGCGAGAGCCAACATATCTATGGCAAGAGCGGCCTCTATAGGCGAAAATCGCTGAAAAGCACGTGCTTTTGTTTTGACACGTGATACTGTTCGTTGCAAGGAGAGCGCAAGCTGCCTGGAGAGAGCGCGGTGCACGGACAACGCTGACACTTCAAATGCACGTTTAAAACACAGACAGCGAAAAGGTATGTATACAGTACACTACAGTACATGTTTTCATCTCAATATAAAGTAATTCATTTGTTGATTAGATTCTGCATTGGAGAAAGAACAGCAGTATGTTTGTCGACAAGGCTGAGAGGACGCTAACATTAGCAGTACATCAAGCGGTTAAAATAATGTGGCAAAAATACACGCAAGTCCGACCCAAATGTTTAGTGTCATGACTGTTACCATCAGGAATTCGTTCAATTTCAGTTCTTTTTATCTTCAGGCACAGGGTGCGATTTGCCGGGGGGATGGGGGGGATCCGACTGGAGCGCTTGGAAACAGTGAATCTTTTTGTGACGCAGTGTTTTACTGATTCGGAGTTTCAAAAAGCTCTGCTGATACTTTGCTCACCTTCTCTATATAATTTATTTGTTGTTTGAAATGAAATCATTACTATTATAGGCCTAACTTACGATGTTTTTATTAAATTTGTTATCACGTAATACAGCTCCCTTCGTATTAAAACCATTTCATGACGTGACACTCACTATCTGGTTCTTGCCTAAAAAGACGGGTATATAATGAGCGTTGTTAACAGATTACACAAACAGTTTGGTCAACCTCTGCCTATTGTTGTTATTTGGAGTGTCTTTTATTATTCATTTTGTATGTAACTTTTATTTATTTATTTGGAGTGTTACTTTTTGTTTCAGTTTGAAAGCATGTCTTTAATTTACCTCAATATTTATTAATATATTCATATTTATTTCATATAGCGCATTTTCATGATTCAGTACTGTTTTTTTGTTTGTTTTTTGTAATGAAGTTCAGTACTATTTTACATGGAGTGTTGTGTTTTTATTTATTTATTTATTTTTTTTTAATCCAGTATCCATTTTAAAAACTATCGGTTAATTAATCGGTTATCGGCAAGTACGGACCAACCTAGCTAATATCAATATCGGTCGACCTCTATTTGAGTGATTGTTAAAAAGAACCAGTTTGAAAGAATTATATTCAGTAATGCTATATAATGTCACTAATGATGTCAGAGTGGGGCAACAAATGGGATAATAATCCTAAATTTAGTGTAACTTACTCCAGTTTTCCCTGGCCACAGAACTGTCCCATACTGTCTGTGGGGTAGATCACCTTCCTTGGGTCACCGTGAGTCCAGGCTGATGAATAAAAACAGAAATGATGAGGATTTAATAATTCACACACAGAGCAGGAATTCTTAAACTTTTTAACAGATTTTAATGTGCTTTTTATGTAGCCATTACATCTCCAAAACGAAGTCATTAGGCGTGCAAGTATGAGATTTTGTTCGATTTGCTAAGTGTAATTTATTTCCATGAACTGATCAAACTGTCCATTTCACAATCAATTCAAAATTCTGATTCAATGATTCATTTGTGCCATTACTCAAACATATTTAATAAGTCCCTGTAGGACATTTTTCATATAACATACATGACTCTGGACCACAAAAGCTGTCATAAGGGTAAATATTTGGAAATTGAGATTTATACATCATCTAAAAAGTAAATAAATAAGCTTTTCATTGATGCATGGTTTGTTAAGATAGGACAGAGAGATACAACTATTTGAAAATCTGGAATCTGAGGGTGCAAAAAAATAAACAAATAAAAATATTGAGAAAATTGTCTGTCCAAATGAATTTCTAAGCAATGCATATTACTAATGAAACATTAAGTTTTCACATATTTACGGTAGGAAATTTACAAAATATCTTATGGAACATGATCTTTACTTTACATACTAATGATTTTTGGCATAAAAGAAAAACTTAAATATTTTGAATAGCACAAAAATACTGAAATATATACATATTTTTAAGCTTTATCACCCAGCACTCATCATACACAAACCAATAAATAAAAATGCCAGATACAAAATTTAAAGGGTCATCATTACACAGTGCCCAATCCATCTTTAACACCTCTGCAGACTAACCTACCCAATATTCCCACTGCAACGTAGCCTATTACGGCCGCGATGAAGAAGATACAGCAAATAATGTCTGTGCATCCTCTGTGGAGCAGAGAGAAACAGACTGTTGCAACATGATTTAAAATGCTTTCAGGGGGTCATGAAATGCATTCAAATCTTTGTTATGTTCGAGAGGTTAGTTTATAAAAAAACAATATTTGTTAAAAAAAAAAAAATATTAACAAAAGATATTTGTTAAAAAAAAAAAAAAAAAAAAAAAAAAAAAGATAAAAATCCATCCTCATTTCCACTTTCTGTGAGTGAGAGAAGTGAGAAGGGCAGAAATCAAAGTAAGTGCCCACTGCTGTAACTGGCTAACTTTACCACAACGCAGACACGGCCTCTTTTACAGCATGCCATGTGTTTGATACTCAAGATAGCATGCGCTGTGAAATAGCCATATATATATTGAGTTCTGAAACTTGCAGTGTGTTTTTTTTTTTTTTTATAGAGTAATCTCTGATATATGTTTAAATATCAAGAACATTCTCCATTCCATGACCCCTTTAAAAGCTACAGGACAAATACAGAATGACCAAGGCACAACATTTCATATAGGGAAGCATCAGGCATCGCTGTTTGCATGCAAGCTTATCAGTGAAATCTTTTTACTAAAATGCCACATTTGATATCAATGCTGATAAACTCTTTTGGGATAATAACAAAATTTGGATTTATTTATTAAACAAATCACTTAAATTCTAGAATGAATGCATGGACCATTGTTAACGGCCACACTTGAATGGTGTTTTTTTGTCTTTAATCTTTTTTGAGCTTGACAGTGCATAGAAAAACAAAAGCATTAAATAAACTCATTAATGAGGTTTGAAATTTCAATTTTCATTTTTAGGTGAACAGCTCCTTTAATGTTGTAAAGATCAAAGAAATCAGATCATTTCTTACCTGTTGTGGATGGGTCCTTTGAACTCTGGGTCAAATTTTTTGGGCTCGCCTGTGAGAACAACAGAGAAAAACTAAATTAACTACCACTGAACGAAAACAGTCAATACTCTAGACATCTTAGCAGGCCCTTTTATACCACAAAAAAAAACAATAGGGGCTTTCGCATTGGAGGAACCTCCTAGAACTATTGACAGAAATTCATGCTTTTTGGCATGTTCGCACCGCAGAAACTATAGAACTAAATACATTCCAGGAACTCTGTTGGGGGAACTAATTTAGCTCCTACTTCAGAGTAAGGTCTAAAATAGTTCTATAAAAACTACTAAAAATTGATTGGCCAAATGCATACAAAACACCGGCTGGCTACTTTTTAAAAAGCAGTGAAAAAATATTTACTCCGCGAACATGGAAAATAGTGTTAATAATGGCATTTTGTCTGCATCGTTGCGTTCTTTTCTCAGCATCGATGATATGCAACATTACAAGTTTTCATTGGAGATTTAGTCAGATTTTCATGCTCTTTCAATCACGTAAATTGTGCATTTACATTCTATCTCCGTCATCACGAAACCCAATTGTGATGATTTTGGCTCACATTTAGCAAAAACCCACCAATTCAACAAATTAAAATATGGTGACATGTCAATCAGCTAATCAACTCAAAACACCTGCAAAGGTTTCCTGAGCCTTCAAAATGGTCTCTCAGTTTGGTTCACTAGGCTACACAATCATGGGGAAGACTGCTGATCTGACAGTTGTCCAGAAGACAATCACTGATACCCTTCACAAGGAGGGTAAACCACAAACATTCATTGCCAAAGAAGCTGGCTGTTCACAGAGTGCTGTATCCAAGCATGTTAACAGAAAGTTGAGTGGAAGGAAAATGTGTGAAAGAAAAAGATGCACAACCAACTGAGAGAACCGCAGCCTTGAGAGGCTTGTCAAGCAAAATCGATTCGAGAATTTGGGTGAACTTCACAAGGAATGGACTGAGGCTGGGGTCAAGGCATCAAGAGCCACCACACACAGACGCGTCAAGGAATTTGCCTACAGTTGTCGTATTCCTCTTGTTAAGCCACCCCTGAACCACAGACAACATCAGAGGCGTCTTACGTGGGCTTTGGAGAAGAAGAAATGGACTGTTGCCCAGTGGTCCACAGTCCTCTTTTCAGATGACAGCAAGTTTTGTATTTCATTTGGAAACCAAGGTCCTAACATTAAGATGGAATATTATTCAACCACCTTTTTGGCTGACATGAAACGTACCCCTAATTATAGAATGACTAGTATGCGTGTTTGTGTAATGTGTGATGAGCTTACAAAACCATGTTCATATGTACGAATATCCATTCACTTTGGGAAGCACAGATGCTTTTAAATCAATGGGAGCAAAATAAAACTGAATGTCTGAATTAGAAGGCACTGTTATGTTGTTTGTCAGCCCACTTCTTCCACCACTCCACAGCACCACGCCCACTTTTGCAGTATTTTTTAAAACTGCGATGAGAAACAGAGGACTTCATGACCCATTAAAGAAAACTACTCACTTATAGGTCATAAACATGCATTTCAGGCTATGTTTGCACAATTAAGCACAACGTATAGGCTATGTTTGCATAACCTCTGCTGATCTGCAGCAGAGGAGTGTCTCTAGCACACGCCTGGAAAATCACATTCCAGCACAGTGATTGAGCAACAGCTTCTGCAACATAGTAAACGACCACCTAAGACACCCTAACAATCATTCAAAACACCCTAGCAATGCATAGAAGCATGCCTAATACCCCTCAGAACACTCTTGACTTTTGGTAGTGACTTTTGCACGGGCAAACACCACTCCTTCAGAAAATGACAACTCTATTTTTCTCTCAAAAATAACAGCATCCTACGCATGTTGTTTTGGAAAATATTTCTCATTTTATAGCCCTGGAATGCATTTTCCCCATCACAAAGTGGAACAGAAAGGGTAAGCAGAGTGAGTAAGAGAGAGCTTTTCCATGCAATACATGCATGCTTTTAATTACTGTACAGTTGTTCCTGCTTGTCAGTTAACATCTAGGGCGGGGGGGGGGGGGTGGGGGGGGGTGCTTCCAAAATAGGTCAGTCACATGGTGTAAAATGTTGTGCTAAAGAGCAAGTGACCAAGTTAATTTAGCTTAAATGATGAGTCTTTGGATTTTTACACCATGCTTAAAAATGTCTGAATGCCATTGCATTACAAAAGAATGTAAATTTTAATGGCATTTATTAAAAAAAAAACTGCACAAGCACATTTCCATGCCAATAGTTTACAAAAACAACTATTAGATAATAGTAAAACCACAAGATACACCGTTCAAAATAAACACTAAAATACCCATTCTGGTTTTTCAAACCACAGTTGCAGTTCCTTCAGTTCAAAGAAAAAAGAAAGTAGTTTGTAGTTCTAGGAATTGAGCTCAGATGCCACTACCTTTGATATTTTTGGGTCTGATATAATGGCATTTAGAGATTTTAAAGCGTGTTCACTTTTTAAGGCCACTGAACTTCAATCATGTAAACTGAAATAAAGAAAGAACAGATGTGCAAATGCTCTTATTTGACAACCACAGAGCTGTCTTGTGGAGAAAACTGGTTGATTTTTCCATTGAGTGCATGAAAATGTCTTGCACTGGAACAGAAAATCTGCTCTGTTTATGTCTCAAACACTATGTAACAATATAACGATAAGAATGCATAATAACTTACCCAAATGCATTTGATTAAACCACACATGTAAAATGACTTGCATATTAGTTATACAGCAACTTGCAAATGAGGAACATCACATGCAATTTGTTATAATCTGCCAACACAAACACAAAACGGCCCACACTGTGAAAAACAAAAAAAAAAACAATTTGTTGAGTCAGCTTAAAATAATGTGTTACCCTGCTGCCTTAAAATGTTAAGTTCTGTCAACTCAAATAAGTTTAGTCAACTTGAAATGTTAAGTTGTACTAAGTGACAACTTAGATATTCGTGTTTGTTAAACTTAAAACCTGGGTAAGTAACCCAGCTGCCTTAAAATTTTAAGTTGAATCAACTCAAATATCTAAGTTATCACTTAGTACAACTTAACATTTCAAGTTGAATAAACTTTTTTTTTTTGAGTTGACTGAACTTAAAGTTAAGGCAGCTGGGTAACAAATTATTTTACGTTGACTCAACAAATTGTTTTTTACAGTGTAAATGTTAAATTACATACACATTTCCATTCATTTGGATTGCATTAACTAAAAAAAAAAAAAAAAAAAAAAAAAAAATGTATGACAGTCATACATTAATAAAAAGGGTAAAGATAAGATTCATTAAAAAAAAATCATGACATTGCTTATTAACTATTTTTATCCATTTTTATTTTAATACATTTTTTAAGATTCATTTATTCAAATACTTCAGCACTAATCTGTTCACTCCAAAAAAAAAAAAAACATTTATTCCATTAAAAAGTATGAACATGGCTAGTTGTTGAACAAGCACTATTCAATTAGTTCAATTGTGTGATTGAAAAAAACTAATCAATTTATTGATGATAAATACATAAACCTGGTTATTGTGTATTTTAAATAGATACAGTTTATTTTTAATGTATGACTGAAAATATGCATCACATTAAGATTAGTTTGTAAAACTGTACTCCTTATATGCATTTCAAATGCATAATCTTAATCCATAGTATTCAACACCAAGTTTAGTATTAAAGCTGCAAGCAGCGCTGAAAGGGCCCTCACCACTAGGTGGCTTTAGGAAAACAGTGAAGGGTGAGCAATACGCATTTAAAGTGCTAAATATGGGAGGAATATGTCAATGTCATTTACATGTGCCAAACTTCCTGCTGCCAGCTGGTGGCGCTATGACTATAACTGAATATAGGCATGTAGATGTCTTCAAGCCAGGACTTTGATCAAACATATGAAGTTTGGTGCAGGTATGAAAATGGTATGTTTGAGTGACTCTAAAAAAATGACATATCCTGTAGCCAACAGGTGGCACTATGATTATAACAGAATATTGGCCTTTAGATATGTTAAGGCCAGGACTCTTATCAAACATGTGAAGTTTAGGGCAGATCGGACATTGGCTGAGTTATAACAAATTCCTTTTACATGATGCAACATCAAGCTTTGTCAGGCCACCACCCTTTAATGAAAACTCAAGATATTCACAATTTAACATCACAAAGGCCAAACATAATACCAAATATGACCAAATATAATGCTGATGTCATTAAATCTCTATGAGTTTGTTAGAGCATAAAGCACGCCACTTCCTGTTGCGTTCCTATAACTGAATATGGACATGGGCATGTGTTCAGGACAGGACTGTTAATCAAATGTGAAGTTTAAGGCACACTGGACATTGTAAGCCTGAATTATAATAACTTCCTTTTTATGGCGAAATATCGAAGTTTGTCAGGCCGCCACAGACATGCCCTTCAACAAAAACTCAAGATCTTAGCAATTTAATGTCACAAGGGGCTTTAGATTAGATTGAACAAATGTGGTGTTGATTTGGTGTTGAGTTCATTTAAAAACAAATAGCAAAATCGGCACAAAACTTGCTGAAAAAATGTAAAATAACAGACTTTCTGTTGGGTTTTGGACTCGTACCAGGGGACTTTTTTTCTAGGTATCGGTGTGTTGAATCGTACATGTATGTGAAACAGCTCGAGGGGCACTTCAGTGAAATTTGATAGGTGTCACTATCAAGCCATTTTGCCACACCCACTTCTGAAATGCATATCAGATTTAAATTTTCATCAAAGTTTCATTACTTTGAGCATGTTTAGGCCCTTAAAAATGTGATTTATTTCAGAAAAGAAGAAGAAGAAGAAACAGCTATTCCAATAGGGTCCTCGCACCACCTGTGCTCGGGTACTAATAAAATAGATTAGTAAAGCAGAAGTGAAATACATGAAAGTGAGTAAGTGTTGTTTTATAGCTGTAAGGTTTGTAAGGCCTCATCATTACAATGATTCATTTTATCCAAATCTGAAAACTGACACCATGGATTGCTAAAATGCAGGCAAACCCCAACCACTTAATGGGAAGACAATGACATGGGAATTTCTACTGTAGCATGTGACTGTAAACATCCACACCCTCTGAGACAGACACACAAAGACTGAGAGCTTTAGTTCCCGGGCAGACCAGGGTATTGTGAAGATGGACAAAGGCCTAGTATGATACTAATGCAGTATTAACATGCTTCCACGGCTACACAGAATGAAAGCAAATGGAATAAAAGCCAACAACAGTGCCATTAGAGCAGCTTCAGGAGGACTAAAACTCTGCCACTGAAAAATCCCACAGGTTCTGGGAAACCATTAGAATCAATGTCTGGACATGAAACCAGACTGACTTGCCATAAATAATCTCAACTTTACCTCTGGTAAGTTGCTCAATGAGAGCTTCAATGGGCTCGTCCACAAGCCAAAAGTATGAAACACATGCACACATGCATACAAGAGGAGATACCATCAAGTGACATTACCGCTCTTTTTGTAAGCACCGTCCTCCGCGGGCATTTTTATGTTCAACGGCTCAATCTGATGATCTGATATTCCTTCCTCGCTGTCAGACTGGGAAACGCACCTACAGCACACTATCCGACTTTTACTTCCTGATTTCAAGCGGGAAAACAACCTGCCACTGTTGAAAACTGGTTCGACCAGTCTAGAACAGGTTCAAGCTGAACTAAACACCCCTTTTCAAGCAAGAAAATATTGGATTTCCTTCATTTGATCTTTGTAAACTCAGCTCGGTGTCCTTTCCCAACTGTTTTTCTCATGCTTTTGCCTCTGCAGGATAAAATGGAGATTTTTTTGTGTCTCTAACATGGGGAGGGATCCAAGCTGGGCGTGACGGCATTGACACTCGTTCAACTCCATTTACATTCATTTTGCTAATTTGTTGCAAAGCAATTTCATTGAGTAAGTGTCTCTTGAACTTTCCTAAACTGCATTACCAGCTTGAGTTAAATCATATAAGATCTTCTTTTAGGTCTCAAACAGCCTGCTGTCTGCGTAGGTTTATCAGTGTGAAATCAAGTGTGAGAAACCAAACTTTCCTTTGGTTTTACAATATCTAGTAAGACCTGTTCATATGTACCTCCACTCATGCTGATCGGAAAGTGATAAATCAATCAAAAATTCAACCAAACTGAATCTAATTAAATTTAAATCAGATTGTTGATTACGGGTGGGACTATAAATAGACTCGTTGATCAATTCTATGATTTTCCAAATGCATTGCGATTCTTTCTGGAAGTGAATCTGAGCTAGTTTTTAACCACACACTCAAATGCTCACGATGAAGAGCGCTGAAGAACGCTTGTGCGTTCGTCTGACTAAATGGTTAAATAAACTTGCACCTCAGCTAACACAAGATTAATGTGCAAACAGCCCACTGTGAACACTCTTCGCCCACAATAATTCGCTTTAACCTTTTCGAACTTATGAATCATTATTTTAGGATTATTGTAGGCCATTCTGCACAGAACTGGTGCAAACTGCTATCCCACGATGATAGCGTTTTAAAAACATTAAAAAAAAGCATTTAAGTATTCAAATCCTAGATGTTGAAATCATTTTTGCATTTTATTCAATTGTTGTTTTTAAAAATCTTTGTTAATTTTCTTTGTAAATTATGAAATTTATTAAATGTTTTAGTCCATTGGCTGAGACTGATTTTAACTACACCCCTACATTTATGATTAGGAAATATTTATTTGTCACTCTTTCTCATAGCTACAAGGTGAGTAGATAGGCCCCATCATTTTGAGGTAAAGAATGTCACTACTCACTAAAAAATGTTGGGTTAAAAATAACCCAACTAGTAACCCAACTATGGGTTGGTATAGCACCTTCCCATCTGTGGGTTATTTTAACCCAGTGAATTGGGTTAAAATCCAGTTGGGTTAAAAGTAACCCAACAGTTGAGTTAATTATTTAGATTAATTTACATCAGTTTTTTTTTTTTTCCCTCCTTTTTTTTTTTATTATTATTATTTTTTTTAATAAAATTACTTAATAAAAATACATTATAACACTACTGTGTATTCAAATACATCTTTTGTTTATTTAAATATGCAAATAATACATTTACAATAAGTCTTGCTTCCTACACAAATTAATCTGTTCTAAGGTCAGATACAAGCTACACTGCTTGTAGTAAGGTCTTCTGTTCCATTGTTTCACTGTTGAAAATGCTAAAAATCTGGGAGGAGTTCTTGGAATTAGTGCAGCAATCCGGTGTCATCCAGTAGCATAAAACTTTCTTCATTCACTCCTTCCTCTGTGATAAGATGAAGCAGAATAAGAAACATTTTACAGATAAACTAGTAAACTTTTTTTCATAATTGTTGGAACACCTACACTACTAATCAAAAGTTTTTGAACAGTAAGAATTTTCTTTTTTTTTTTTAAATTCTTTTCTACTCACTAAACCTGCATTTATTTGATCCAAAATACAGTAAAGGCAGTAATATTGTGAAATATTTTTACTATTTTAAATAACTGCTTTCTATTTGAATACATTTTAAAATGTAATTGTCCAGTGTTTTCAAAGCTGAGCTCGTTTTCTTTGTCTCATAATCCTTCAGAAATCATTCTAATATTCTGATTTGCTCCTCAAAAAAAACATTTATTATTATTACTGAAAACACCTGTGTAGAATTTTTTGCAGGTTTCTCTGATGAATAGAATGTTCAGAAGAACAGCATTATCTGAAATAGATATATTTTGTAACATAAATGTCTTTATCATCACTTTTGATCAATTTAAAGCATCCAAATTAAACCTAAATAAATAAATAAACACTGTCTCCAAGCTTTTTTATGTTACTAAAGCTTTTTATTTGAGATAAATGCTGATCTTTGAATCTTTTTATTTATCAAAGCATCCTGAAAAAAAAATACTCAACTGTTTTAAATATTAATAATAATAATAATAATAATAATATAAAATCTTATATAAATATAATAATATAAAATATAATAATAATAAAATCTTAAGCAGCAAATCAGCACATTACAATGATTTCTTAAAGATCATTTAACACTGAAGACTGGATCAATTCAGCTTTGATCACAGAAATAAATTTGATTTTAAAATATATTCAAATAGAAAGCAGTTATTTTAAATGCTGTATTTTGGATCAAATAAATGCAGGCTTAGTGAGAAGAGAATTCTTTAAAAACATTAAAAATCTTGCTGTTCAAAAACTTTTGACTGGTAGTGTATATGGATCACTGATATAAATAGTTTACTTACCTTGACTTTTTTCAATTAATTGGCATGTGGATGTTTAATGTATGAGATTCCACTGTTGTAGTTCTTCCTTCACTGAAGAACCCAATGTCTAAAAATAAGTATAAACACATTTAGTACACATTTAAAAAACATGCAAATCTGTCATAGCTTTATAAGAGAAATGGCTGTAATTAGAGGCGATTCTAATATATGCATAACAATATTCAATATAAATAAACCATAAAAACACGTTTAGTATTATTACAATTAGTGCTCGCTTTCCAAACAACTGACGCTTGCCCTGTTTGCACCAGCAGGCGTCGCCGTTGTGTCACGAACGATTGGAAGCGGTGAATCATTTTACGAAGCGATTCGTTTAATTGATCCGAAACTTTGAAAAGCTTCGTTTCTCCCACCACGTCTTTTTTGGGGAGAATGGATAGACTTTTCTAGCAGAGAATTACAGAATTTGAGCGCATCTCTCCGAGCTGCCGCTGAGCTAACGTTACATACTGGACCGAAGTTGAATGATCCGTGTGGAGCGGTTCAAATGAACATTTAACATTAGCCATTTCCCATATGTAACGTAAAATGTGATAATCATTAGTGCGAGCAAATAAACTGTAGTCAGAATACGTCTGGAACCCTCCATCAACTGTAAAATAATACCTGTAAACAGTGACATTATATAATTAGCCCTACGTACATTTCACCATACATTATTAACGTTAGGTTACTGCACTACATCTCTAAACAGTTTCACTACTTTCTGCTAATTTTTATTTACTTTATTACTGCTAGCGACCTAACTGGGACAGCTAAGTTAACGTTAACGTTAAGTTACTCATTTACAATCGAACTCATTCTCCGCAGTAACGTTACAATACACTGACTAAAGGAAACTACAACTACAAAAAAAAAAAAAAAAACAACAACAACAAAAGTTCAATTTTGAAGTCCATTTCACGTTCTTCTTATAAGTATAATGTTATAAGAGTTATCAAAACCCTACTACTCACCTCATACTGATGCAGCAGCAGCTTCTTCTGTTGTCAGTCACCGTCGTCCGTTAAAATTTGAACTGTCGCCGCGGGAACCAGTTAAACTGAACGCTGGGTTATTATTAAAAACAACCCAACGATGTTTAAAAAAATACCCCAACGTTTTAGAAAATAACCCAACATAGTGACCCAATATGTGTAACCCATCTATTGGGTTAAAAAAATAATCCATCTATTTTTACTGTGTACCGAACACAATTTTTCTATAATTAAACACACTTTTTTGGGAGTTATTCCATAACATTTAGTTTTTATATGTGTACTGATGTTCATAACTGTGCTAGCTAACCATGTGCGGATTAGCATCTTTGAGCTAGCTTCAAAAGTATCTAAAATTGTCAGTACTGAAACATTTGGTGAAGTTTCAATAGTGACATCTTTGTTTTTTGGGCGTTATCCCATAAAATTGTCACTACCGTAACAGTCACGACCGAAACATGTCACTGTTTCAGTAGTGACAAAAGTGAACACATAATCCTATGTATGTGGGTTAAAATTCTGTAATGTGTTGTTGTCACTAGCAAAACACAGGATATTTTATCAAAAATAAAGTATACTGAATTATCAACCAAGATGTTATGATAGTGTTTGGTTCAATGTATATTCAAACTAATGAATCCTTAACTTTAAAATCAGCATGATCAACTTTTTGCCTTTTACAAAGAAAAAATGCATTCAAAATACAACAAATCTTATGAAACATTTGAAATATTGTTAAAATTGTAATTGTTGAATTACCAAAAGCCTTTTAAAAACCTTCTTATTAAATTATATATTACTGTGTTTCAGAAGTGACAAATCTGGAGAGAGGACAAATATTCCAAAACTTTCTGAAAAAACAAGATGAGAATTAACTGCACAATTACTAGAAATGTGTACCTTGAATATTATACAATTTGCATACACAAAATTTGCTGAAAAAGACATTTCCAACTCTGACTTTGAACCAATTCTGTAAATGCCCTATATATCAAGAATAAAAAACTAAACAATACATAATAAAACGTTTTATATTTTATTTTAGTTAATGTTTAATGTATTACAAGTAATTGCATTTTTAATGGTTTTAGTTAACTATAGTAACCCTGGTACAAAGGATTTTCACTTTCAAAAAAATAAATATACATTACACAACTTCCCTGCCATCGTCTTTTTCATAAGCTATAATCATTTCTTAATATTAGCATGAAGAAACACTTCAAAAAGATTTTTGAAGAACACTTGAATTCAGTGACTCTGTCATTCTGTGTCTGACAATTACAGTTAAGTCAACTGTGTGTTATTAAACAAAATTTGTGATAAAGCAAAGTGATTAAATATTTGTATTCATTATAAATGCTTTGTTTTAGTAAAGAAAAGTGCATTATGACTCTGATGATTAAAACATACCAAGAAACAATGTCCAAACAACCAATGAAGTCTAAAAAGGTTATTGCCATTAAAATATATTGCGTGTTTGATCAGGGTTGGAACTAAACTCTGCAGGAAGGTAGATCTCTAGGAACAGGGTTGAGCACCCCTGCATTAGTAAGACTAATGGAAAGAAAGCTGCTGTCAGCAGTCCATTTCCTAGACAGAATGTGATAAGATGATGACTCCTTTTTATTGTACATGGAGCTTACACATTTCAAAAGTCACTGTAAAAATAAGATATGATATCAGTTTTATTAGTGAGAAAAAAATGTGACGTTAAGAAATGCCATTGCAATTTCCCGCCATCTGGTTTTTGAGGAAACAAACCTCATCCTGCTTTACATTAGGTTTCAGTAAACCACTGTAAGTATATCATAATTTGACTATAAGATTAACTACAAGATGCTAGTATACAACACAATATATAGCCCTACAGCGTAAGACATGAAGGCTGTACTCTTACACTTGGTTTGGCTTGGATGGTTTTATTTATAAGGAATTGCTAAAAAGGAAACTTACACCACCACAGTGACTCAAATCAAGCTTACGCATCCCTTAAAAACAAATTTAGCTAGTATTGGTCTTGAAAAAAAGTCTAATACACAAATTCTCATTGCATTTAGGCAATATAACAAGTCTCCAGTGACAAACATTGCATGTAAACTATTAGAGAAGTTGCACTGGACGTAGAAGTCATCCCTTCCCTAATCTGAAACAGCTGCAGTCAAAACTCAGGCCTTCAATGGCAGAAATAGCACATAAGTACAGCTCAGAAAAACAAACAAGTTTAAAATTAAGAGGTTAGGCTTTATTTTACATCTTTAAAAAGCGCCATCCTATATTCCACCCTTTAATTACAAGCACTCCAACTCTTGAGAGCAGCCTCCCATAACCATGTGCTCTATGACTTGGGTTACAAGCTATACTTATGGTATGAGGAATTATGTACAAGCAAAATCAGGGCTTTTAAAAAAAAAAAAAAAGCACTAATTTTAATTGTTGTAAATACTGGTTTTTAACCTAATGCACAAGCAATAATGTTCTTGTTAAAGCAACGTTGGTTTCAAACTGAAATCCAGGACCGAAACCACATGCAAACTATTAGAACAGCCACAATTGAGTCTTTCAATGCTGTCCATGACTTGTATGCATAGACACAACAGCTGCGTAGTTTCATATGTCTGTGTGATGGTTTTGACCATAATATTAATGTATAAACAAACCTGTATACTAATAGTATAACATGAACATTTTAGCCATAACACAGTGCGATAGAAATCCAAATGCACAGCATGTAATTGCCAACCACCAAATTTACAGTACAGTACCTACCAGTACTTTAACAGTTATACTGGCAAATCACAATGTTTACAGATAAAAGTGTTCAGCCTTTATGTTTGTTGAGGAGTAAGAAACTCAATGCACATGACACGAGATAATATACTTACAAGGAAACTGCAAAATATGAACTGACAAAGCAAATAACGGGAATTGTAGGCGTTGCCTTACTAATAAAACCTCTCGAACGACATAAAACTACAGCCTTTCACGACGTATATAGCTAAAAAAAAAAAAAAAAAAAACATCTTGCTTGGCTGTTCTGAGTATTTAATTAGGGGCGATGAAGTGATTATCCATAAATACTCCTAATCAATTTCAGTTTCTGTTTGGAAGCGTAAACACGAAAGGGCTTTCTTAAAAACCTCAAACAACAAACTTTAACAAGAAACACCCCGGAAATGTAAACCGGGAATGAACTTACCGTATTTTAGCTTCTCTTCCATATCCATTTCGGCTTAGCGTGTGTTTACCAACTGTGGCGCATTAATGTTACACTTTCATGAGCATTAGCATGAGCATTTCAGTCCACAACAAACTGCAGAGCAGTACGCTACTGAGTGCATTGGCAAGAAAGACGAAACTTAAGTGATTTGATTGGCAGTTCTTTTAACCAATCACTGGGCATTCTCGGATCTGACAAGTGGAATTGGAAGACCAGCAGAATTCTGCTCTGTATCTTACGTGTAACTATTCAAAAATATTAAACAGGAAAGAAACCGCTATAAAATTACATAACGGCATTGAGAAGTCTGATTTTGACTAATCGGTTCGGTTAGAGCTCACTCTTGTGATTTTACGAACGCTGTCAGAATCGGTTCGAAGGACAGAAAAGATCCGGTGGAGAAGAAAGAGGTAAATTGACGTCCGGTTGCTTAAAATGTCTTAACACGCCCTAAGGATGTAGTTACTTTCTGTTTGCTGATGAACTATATTAATCTATATTACGTGCGTAATATACATTAGTTGAGGAAGTTGAGAAAAAAAAACGCACCTTGTCCGTTTTTTAACTGATTTTAGGCAGAACGTTTTTAGTAGTTGCTTATATATGGAAGGTATTTTCTGCCAAATTTAAATAAATAAATTAAATGATAAAAATGAAAATGAAAACCAGATTAACAATTTAATTATAGAAAACTCTACGCAAAATATGTGCCAAAATTGAAAATAAAATGAAAAGATTTAACTTTCATTTTATTTTTCACTGTGACAACGCATTGTCCCTGTCAAATTGAAAAATAAAATGCAGTTGGTGATTTGACTTTTCATTTTCACTGCGATGTCGAGGCAAGACTGCCAATATTAAAATGGAAAGCCAAACGTGAAAAAGAAAATGCAAATACATTTTTTACAAAGCCTTTTACTAATGCTCACGCAATAATAGTGACACAATTCATATTAAAATGTAAAGTCTGGTTTTCGTTTTACTGTCTCTTTTATTTCACAGTTTTCATTTTCGTTTTCATGTTCAAAGTCAACCTGTATGCAAATTTATGTTAATCAGTGGGCGGGTCTTGTTGTGTAAGCGCGGCATAGAATAGGCTCGTTTGAGATGCGCCTCGCCTCGCCTGAAATGTAGGTGAGAGTAGGCGGCTGCAGTGAGGGGAGGAGTGAAATAAGTGCAGTTAAGACGGACGGTTCGACCTCTCGAAGTAGAACAGAGATCAAACGAGATCAACGGCGGATATTGCGTTATCACACTCACCTGCTGTGTTGCTGATAAACATGATATAATTTCAGCTCTGTTGTTTTTATATCAAAATAAATATGATGAACAAGACACTCAAAGTGCTTGCTATTTAATTCCATACGAAAGGCGTATTTATCATCCATTTTTACTTTAATACAAACGTGTATTTTAGATTTTTATAGAAATATGACAACAATCACATATCTCACGCAGAGATCGCACTGGCATAGTGTTTGGGAATATTCATGCATAATTTAAACACATAATCACATGATATTAGATTAAAAAATAAAACATTTTAGAAAAGAACGGCAACATCACGGTTGTCTGAACCAATGAGCTTTAAGCTGTGTCGTCATCCAGGCGTTTCCCATCATGCTTTTGGTCAGTGCAGTCGGTGGAGAGCTACTGCGCCTGACTGCTCAATCCGACACAGCCACCTTGCCGTCGCGAGAGTTTTTTGGCACACGTCAGCATGACATCAGAGCAAGGCGGACGTAACTCGGACACATTTCTAACCGGCATGCATCTTGCGGTGATCAACGGTGATCGATTCTGCGCAGAATTTGCTTATCTCAAGCAAGCCTATAAACATGTATAGCGATAAAATATGCTTTTCACATGCCATTAACACTCATGATATGAAACAGTCGTAATAGGCATAACTACATCATTGTCATTGTGTTTTTGAGGCCCTTAATAAGCTTAGATTTTCATGAAACTGCACACACACACACATCAGTATTAATGATAGTTAGACACTGGCAAAAGCTCATCAATGGGTGTGGAGGAGACGCTCTATAGTGCCACCTTTACAGGTGCTGGTCATATAATTAGAATATCTTCAAAAAGTTGATTTATTTCACTAATTCCATTCAAGAAGTGAAACTTGTATAAATGTATACATTCATTCCACACAGACTGATATATTTCAAGTGTTTATTTCTTTTGATGATTATAACTGACAACTAATGAAAACCCCAAATTCAGTATCTCAGAAAATTAGAATATTACTTAAGACCAATACAAAGAAAGGATTTTTAGAAATCTTGGCCAACTGAAAAGTATGAACATGAACAATATGAGCATGTACAGCACTCAATACTTAGTTGGGGCTCCATATGCCTGAATTACTGCAGCAATGCGGCGTGGCATGGGGTCGATCAGTCTGTGGCACTGCTCAGGTGTTATGAGAGCCCAGGTTGCTCTGATAGTGGCCTTCAGCTCTTCTGCATTGTTGGGTCTGGCATATCGCATCTTCCTCTTCACAATACCCCATAGATTTTCTATGGGGTTAAGGTCAGGTGAGAGTGCTGGCCAATTAAGAACAGGGATACCATGGTCCTTAAACCAGGTACTGGTAGCTTTGGCACTGTGTCCAGGTGCCAAATCCTGTTGGAAAACGAAATCTGCATCTCCATAAAGTTGGTCAGCAGCAGGAAGCATGAAGTGCTCTAAAACGTCCTGGTATACAGCTGCGTTGACCTTGGACCTCAGAAAACACAGTGGACCAACACCAGCAGAGGACATGGCACCCCAAACCATCACTGACTATGGAAACTTTACACTGGACCTCAAGAAACATGGATTCTGTGCCTCTCCTCTCTTCCTCCAGACTCTGGGACCCTGATTTCCAAAGGAAATGCAAAATTTACTTTTATCAGAGGACAAAACTTTGCAGTCCAGCAGTCCAGTGCTTTTTGTCTTTAGCCCAGGCGAGACGTTTCTGACGCGGTCTGTTGTTCAAGAGTGGTTTGACACAAGGAATGCAACAGCTGAAACCCATGTCTTGCATACGTCTGTGCATAGTGGTTCTTGAAGCACTGACTCCAGCTGCAGTCCACTCTTTGTGAATCTCCCCCACATTTTTGAATGGGTTTTGTTTCACAATTCTCTCCAGGGTGCGGTTATCCCTATTGCTTGTACACTTTTTTCTACCACATCTTTTCCTTCCCTTCACCTCTCTAATAATGTGCTTGGACACAGAGCTCTGTGAACAGCCAGCCTCTTTTGCAATGATCTTTCGTGTCTTGCCCTCCTTGTGCAAGGTGCCAATGGTCGTCTTTTAGACAACTGTCAAATCAGCAGTCTTCCCCATGATTGTGTAGCCTACAGAACGTGACTTAGAGACCATTTAAAGGCTTTTGCAGGTGTTTTGAGTTAATTAGCTGATTAGAGTGTGGCGCCAGGCGTCTTCAATACTAAACCTTTTCACAATATTGTAATTTTCTGAGATACTGAATTTGGGGTTTTCATTAGTTGTCAGTTATAATCATCAAAATGAAAGAAATAAACACTTGAAATATATCAGTCTGTGTGGAATGAATGTATACATTATACAAGTTTCACTTGAATGGAATTAGTGAAATAAATCAACTTTTTGAAGATATTCTAATTATATGACCAGCACCTGTATATTGTTCTCATCAAGCCGGACAACCTTATAATTCACACATTAGCTGCGACCAACAGGAAGTCTGCTATTTAGATTTAAATGTGGATTTTTAGAAAAATAAGGCCCCGTTTACACGAAGGGAAGACGCAGATATTTCCCTGCGGTTTGGCCTCTCATTTACACGAAAACCCCGTTTTTATCACAGAAAACGATTATTTCTAAAAACTCCGGCCAAAGTGGAGATTTCTGATAACGCCGGTTATGTGTTGCCACTGGGAGAAACGGGGTTTTAGGTTCTCAAACGTCACATTATGCGCCAGAAAATGCTTAACGTCATGTGAGCGCCCTATTTATTTTGGATTTTGATTGGCTTGCATGGCTTTATTCTTTTCCCTATACTGCCGCCCATAGGTTTGGCATAGTTATTATGGCGCTCGACGGCGTATTTATGCGGGTTGATATAAATGACAAGTTTTTTGAAAACGATGTTGTGTGCACAATGTTATTATTGAAAACGGAGGGGAGGAAATATTCGTTTCTCTAAATACCCGGCTATGTGTAAATGTGGCCTAAGGCTTTAAATAAATTCATACTCCTCAAAGCAAAAACAAGTACTTCACACCAAATTTTGTCAACATGATGCCAACATACTAAAGATGCTAAATTGCGAGCGGATTTTGGATATTTTGAATGGTGTTGACATGGTGATTTATGAAAGTAACCGTAAAAAAGATAGTAATTTTCATATATCTTTAAAGTGCATTATTCTAACCCTTCAAAACTTTTTACATATGAGGAACAAGTCATTCTTAGGAAACATGGTTAGTTAGTAACAAACCATGCATCAATGAAAAGTTTGTTTATTCAGCTTTCAGATGATGTATAAAGCTCAATTTTGAAAAATTGACCCTTATGACTGGTTTTGTGGTCCAGGGTCACATATAGTTCTCTCCCTGTGTGTGTGTCTGTGTGTTGATCTTATAGTGTAACCCTTTCATTGCTGAAACCCTTAAATCCAAACTGACAGAGGGTTACTGTAAATGCATGTGCCAGCTGGGCACCGTTTTCTTGATGCTACCGGCATGGCGATTGCACTGACGGCGAGGGCCCGTCATCGCTACTTGCAGCTATATTTATTATTATTTTTCTTCCGTTTGGCGCATAACTCGTCCCACACGGTTTGCCACAGACCCGCAAAAGAGGCGTCAAATCGTGGGGCTTATTGAGTAGAGGTGTGCTATGACTTTTATATGCAATCGGGTGTGGAAATTTGGGGCAAATGAAAAAGCATTTTTTTTTCCTATTATGGTAATTTATATAGGAATTTTGCATTGAACAGACTCTCAGGATCACTGTGAAGCTGTTAAACCATCCCCTAGCAACCATATAGAGCACCCTAGCAACTCAAACCCACACAGACATATCTTCAAATTTGAATGTCATTGCGACATGAGGGTTGGTTTATATCATTCATACTGGCAAGCAGACTTTGGAGCATCATAATTGGCAGCTGTCAAGCCACTCCCTAACAACCAAACAGAGTACCCTAGCAACCATTTAGCAAGTCCTATATCTTCGCATCAGAACATCGTAGAGACATGAGACTTGGTTCTTTTGACTCATGCTAGCAAATTGGATTCCTAAGATGTTAGTCATGCTAGCAATGAAAAGCTACATGCTAATAGTAATTAGCTAAGTGTTAAATCAGGTTAAGAACATGCTAATCATGTCACTATATGTCATGTCATCTATAACACTCCATAGTAACTATGTGTGACAACTTGTAACTGCCTAGCAACCACACCAAGTACCCTAGAAACTGCATAGCAACACCCTAGCAACCACCCTGGGTACCCTACCAACCACATAGCAACCCCCTAGCAATCACCTCAGTTACCCTAGCAACCGCATAGCAACACCCTAGCAACCGAGTGCCGAGTTTGCCACGGCAAGCCCCACTCACATTTTCTTCAGAAAACATACATATCTAGTTATTATCATTATTATTAATATTTTATATATTATTATTTTATAAGTTGCTGTTCACCCAGCCTGCACTTATTTAATCCAAAATACAGCAAAAGCAGTAATATTGTGAAATATTTGTATTATTTAAAATAACTGCTTTCTATTTTAAAGGAGAAGTGCACTTCCAGAACAATAATTCTCAAATAATTTACTCACCCCCTACTCCAAGATGTTCATTTCTTTCTGTCTTCAGTCGTAAAGATATTATGTTTTTTGAGGAAAACATTTCAGGATTTTTCTTCATATAATGGACTTGTGCCTCCGATTTTGAACTTCCAAAATGTAGCTTAAATGCAGCTTAAAAGGACTCTAAACGATCCCAGCCAAGGAAGAAGGGTCTTGTCCAGTGAACGTCTTTTTTTCAGAAAATAAAAATGTGTATACTTTTTAAGCACAAAAGGTTGTGTAGCACAGGCTCTGGCATGCGCGTTCACAATGCTATGTACTATTGAATCAGGTCGAAAGGTCCAATGTAGGTGGAACCACAGACCCAGTGTTTACAAAGCGAACACACAAAGACTAAGAAAGTGCAAGTAAAATGCTGTTTACAAACAAAAAGGTACAAAGTGTCGGACGATTCTGAAGTTGTAGGAGAAAATAAGATGGAGTTTTTCATCATACTCTACCTTTTTTAGCCGGAGTAAACAGATGATGAACTTAGACGTGATTCAAAGTAGTGATGGGAAGTTCGGATCATTTTACTGACTCTGAGTCTCGTTCAGCAAAATGAACAAATCTTTTTTCGAGTCATTTTGTTAATTTTAGCAAAATCAGCATCACGTGACAGCCCCATAAGATGAACGAATGACTCGAAAAACCCAAAGACTCGAAACAGGTGAACTAATTCCAGTACAGAACCTAATAGGATGTTGCGCATGCGCAACTGAACGAATCACTCCCCGAGACGACTTGTTCTTCGTGAGTCACATTAAGGATTTGTTCAATATGAACGAATCGTTCAAGAACATTCAAGAGCCTGTCATTCAAGAGCCTGTGCTACACAAACTTTTGTGCTTAAAAAGTATACACATTTTTATTTTCTGAAAAAAAGACCAATCGTTTCGCTAGACAAGACCCTTCTTCCTTGGCTGGGATTGTTTAGAGCCTTTCAAGAACGACCTGTGGACGCGCATCCCAGAGCCTGTGCTACGCAAGTTTTTGTGCTTAAAAAGTATACAAATTTTTATTTTTAGAAAAAAATGACAGATCGTTTTGCTAGATAAGACCCTTCTTCCTCGGCTGGGATCGTTTAGAGTCATTTGAAGCTGCATTTAAACTACATTTTGGAAGTTCAAAATCGGGGCACAATTGAAGTCCATTATATGAAGAAAAATGCTGAAATGTTTTCCTCAAAAACCATAATTTCTTTACGACTGAAGACAGAAAGACATGAACATCTTGGATGACAAGAGGGTTAGTAAATTATTTGTAAATTGTCGTTCTGGAAGTGGACTTCTCCTTTAATATATTTTAAAATGTAATTCTTGTGATCAAAGCTAAATCTTCAGCATCATTACTCTTCAGTGTCACATGATACTTTAGAAATTATTCTAATATGCTGATTTGCTGTTCAAGAAACATTTGTTATTATTTTTATTATTATTATTATCAATATTTAAAACAGTTGAGTACATGATTTTTTTTCAGAATTCTTTGATGAATAGAAAAATCCAAAGATCAACATTTATCTGAAAGAAAACAATTTCTATTTCAGATAAATGCTGTTCCTTTGTATTCATCAAAGAAACCTGAAAAAATCCACTCAGCTGTTTTCAACATAACAAGAAGAAGAAGAAGAAATGTTTTTTGAGGAGCAAATCAGAATATTAGAATTATTTTCATGTGACTGGAGCAATGATGCTAAAAATTCAGCTTTGAAATCACAGGAATAAATTACATTTTTAAATATTTTCAAATAGAAAACATTTTTTTTAATAGTAACAATATTTAAAAATGTGACTGTTTTTGCTGTACTTTGGATCAAATAAATGCAGGCTTAATGAGCAGAAGAGACTTCTTTAAAAAGACATACAAAAACATTTGACTGGCAGTGTATATATCTTTGTTAATTTTGTTAAATAAAGAAAGATGAAAGTGTAGGATTTGTTTAAAGAGTTAAAGGGGGAAAACAACATGAAAAAGTTACTAATAATAATTATCAACATTTATTCTAATACTTAGGATACTTAATTTAGACTAACTGCCATGACTCGTGAGGTGTATATGGATATTGACATATGTACATTTATTGTATATAGATTTGCTGCATATTCTAATCATGTCTTCATTGCTTGTATCTTTTTGATTAGATTTTCTTTGTATAGGACTTGCAGTTTTTAAAGGCACTGATGGAGACAACAATGGAGCAGCTGTGTAAGTTTTAAATTGACACCCCAAACCCAAGTTTTTCACCTGACTAAATCAAATAGCTGTAAAATGTATACAATATATTCTTTCTTAGTTCACCATGATGAATTAGGACTCTCTTAATTGAGGTTGATGAATCTAAAACTATCCCTTTTAAACTCCTTTAATGGATATTTTTACTCTGCAGTATTACTCACATTGCATGTACCAAATATTCTGGTTTAACTGTCATTTGTTTTTCAGATGCTCAGTTTGTGGACTGTCATAGTGACAAGCTCATCCAAAGGGTAACTGCTGTGATGCCCATTGCTGATTCCCTGAGAGCTCTTAAAATAATTCAAGAGGAAACATACTCACAGATATTTGTAGCCCCTACAAGAATGGATAAAATGAGACAGTTACATGATGCTCTGAGCACCAATGAACAAAAATGTGCTTTTTATAATTTGCTCAAACTTAATGAGCCCTTCCTGTTTGAAGATCTTAAACGAAAAGGTGAGAGAGAGTAGGACACATACAACACATACAAAGCAAAAACCAGATTGGATGTTCATACTTTTGTTTGTAGTTTATCATTTTTCTGCTTACTATGTTTATGCTGCTTGTACTCTTTGATTAATTTGTGTGGATACATAATTATAATTTAATTGTCAAAAAGTACTAAGATATAGAGCATTTAATTTAAAGAAACATTGGTGAAAACAAGAGAAATATTTGGAACATTCATAACCTTTACATTTTCTATAGTACCTCAAGAAATTGAACAGGGAATGGCAGGGTCATCTGCACAGACCTCATCAAAAGTACTGGAAACTGAGTCTCACCCTCAAAATGCTGAAACAGTACAGACGGAAGCTATCCAACAGAGGACTGAGGACCAACAAATCACCAGGTGGAACAGAGACAGATCCTGTACAAGACATAGTACAAAAATAGAGAAGCTGTTAAAAGAGCCTGACAGAAAAAAAGTAAGGAACCTCTACTTTTACAAAGATGAGAAGTACATGATTGGCTTTGGAGGAAGCGGCACACAAGTATATATTGGTGTGTGTGAAGACGGCACTGAGGTGGCCATTAAAATAATACCCAAGAACCCAAAGAACAAAAAAGACTTCGAAAATGAACTGATTCATTTGCAAGATTCAAAGCTTGAAAGCCCATATATTGTCAGGTATGTGACCTGTGCAGAAGATAAAGATTTCTACTATCTTGCAAACCAGCTTTGTGAATATGATCTAGTGGACTACATGGAATATCTTCGTCAGCCAGAGCAAAAGGACAGAAAAGAGACCACGTTGAGGAGAATAGTGAAGGAGATGCTTCTTGGCCTTCAAGTTCTTCACCATGCTGGAGTGGTACATCGTGATATAAAGCCTAGTAATGTTTTGATAGGTATAAATGTACATCTATTTTTTCTTTTCACAGATGAACATAAATGAATCTACACTTTTGACAAAAATTTTAATTGTCATCATTTACCCATCATGTCATTCCAAACCAGTCATCATCCACTTTAAAATGAAAACAATTTAACTTTCATTCAACATATTCAAAACTAACAGTCCTACTCTTATTAGATAAAGAAGAAAGGGCAAGGCTGGCTGACTTTGGTATAAGTCGCAAACTGGAGGACGGGAAAACCAGAGTGTATACCGATAGAGCTGGCACGCAAGGCTGGGAGGCAACGGAGATCCTGGAACAGTTCGAACAGGGCAATACAGAGCTCAAAGCGCATTACAATCAGAGCTCTGACATTCAGGTTTGTGAAATACCATCAACTGCAATCCTGCCAACGTGAGATCATCTAAGAGAGGATTTTATGGTTGTTTGTGATTTCTTGAACTTTTCCTATTCTAATCATGACCAGTAGTTAGTATTGTGCATTTGCTGTAGGTTGCGGGGATGTTAACATATTACATCCTCTCTGATGGGAAACATCCTTTTGGTGATGGTATCCGCCGTGAGGTGAACATTTCAGAAGGGAAATATTCTCTTGGCGATATTCAAGACATTGCAACAAAGGATCTCATAAAATGGATGATTAACAAAGATAAAGATGAGAGACCGACCATCAACAAAGTCCTAAATCACCCTTATTTCTGGGATGATAAACGGTAAATTATAATTTATGTTTGATCCTTTGGAAGAAATAATTTGCTCCTTATTCTGTTCACTGTTATCCATATTATTTTCTGCCTAGTCTTTCACTGAATCCTTTTACTCTTTTACCTCTTGCTCCTTTCATGTGTTTGTTTCCAGTATTTCAGATGCTGAATCTGAGACAAAAAGTTTCTCTCTCATACTGAGCCACTGGCGGTGTCTTGTTTTTCTGGGCTTTTTATTATCTTGCATCTATCCTGAGCTGTCGGTCTGCATCAATTCTGATCTTCCTTGAGACGGCTCTACAGTGTACTGCTTTGCTCGCTGTTAGTAAGATTACATTGTTAAATTTCCAGTCGGGAAGACCATGTTGGGAAAATGTTTTAATCATAAATTCCCTGACTAGCCTTCATATTTATGCCTTTTTTTCTCTGAAAGAATAATTAGATCATTATTATATTATTGATCTGTGCAGAAACAATGTGAACTCACCTCTGAACATGATATTTGCCTTCACAATATTGTTTTTCCTTCAGGATAAGAGAGGTTCTTCACAATCTGGGTAATAAAGAGGAAGTCCAGGATTACGAGAACTATAAAAACAATGAAAAGCTTAATGACACTGTAAAAAAATACACAGAGGGAAAAACCTTTTCTGACTGGAAGACAAAGGTGAGCAATGACTTCTTCACCTAAACATAAGAGATGTGTTTTCCTCTCCTTGCTAAATTGCTGATTGGTTCAGTTAAGGGTGTGTTTGAACTATTAACAGCACAGCAATTAGTATTTCTTAACTGGTAGGTATTAGTGACCCCAAACTGGGTTGTCTCTTATGTTCGGACAGAGGGGAACAATCAATGCTGAATAATAAAGTGCATCTAACCATATAATCGTGCACTTTTAGTACAGTAAAATAAAAAACAGTCAACTTTTAAAGGAGAGGAAACGTTTTCCATTGTTGTTTACATCTGTGCTTCTTACAAATGTATGAATCACAATTTAGGGTGCTTTCACACCTGTAGATCGATTGCTTTGCTTCTGAAACAGGGATTAAAAGTATTACAATGTTGCTTTTGTGGTTCACTTTCACACAGCAAAGTTTCTAAAAGGACCAAATGTGTTAATACAAGTCACTCGTGAGTAAATTGTCCTCTCATTGGTCAAACTTCCATGGTTTATTTTCCGGATTCCGCTCAGCTGTCATCCGTCAGGATGAAATAACAACAGCTTTGCGGGCTTATTGTTGCAATTTTTGTAGCTGTCGTTACGTTAAATTATAATTTTAAGCAGGAGTCCAGGATTTGTCTGAAAAAAAAAAAAACATTTAAAAAATGCACCTACTACAAAGAGAGCAACAGGACGCCATTATAAAATGAAAATGTGCGCTTTGATTTTAAATAGCGAAGACATGCCCACACACAGACATTCACAGGTTCATTTTAGCAAAACAACATAGCTACTGCTTTTCACTGAACGTCTAGGTTACGTCTGTAACCCTCGTCCCTGAAGGAGGGAACGGAGACGTTACGTCGAGTGACGTATTTGGGATCTCACTTGGGAGCCCAATCACCTCTGAGCTAAAGAGAAAAGGCCAATAAAAATTGGCGAGTGGAATTTGCATGCCAAGCCACTCCCCCTGTACATACAGGTATATAAGATGGCGGCGTGCACCCACTTATTCAGATTTGTGCTGAGAAGCCGAGCTGTAACCCAGCATTCAGCGCAGCTCAGGACTGTGGCAGGAGGACGTAACATCTTTGTTCCCTCCTTCAGGGAACGAGGGTTACAGACATAACCCGTAAGGAATGGCACAGCAAGCCGACACCGAGCCATCCTCTCGCAAATTACCTGATGTTACCTTAACACACGGGAGGACACTGGCTCTATACAAAGATTATAGAATCTTGTGAAGGTGTTGGCTGTTGCCCAGCCCGCAGCTCTACAGATGTCTGCTAGAGAGGCGCCATGTGCCAGTGCCCAAGAGGGGGCATGGCTTACCCTGGCATTGGTATGCCTAAAGGGTGGAGTCGCCATTTGCCAGGGAGAGTGAGTTGTCATGACAGCGCGTCGGCTGCACGATTCAGCTCCCCCGGGATGTGAACAGCGCGCAGCGATCTGTGCTGCGTCTTACTCCAGAGGAGAAGATGGTGGGCGACATGCGTCGGGAGCAAAGACCACTCTGACGCTTGATGTACGTCACTGTCGCGATGTTGTCCATGCAGACTAGCACGTGTCTGTCCCGCAGCATCGGTAGGAACCAGCGCAAGGCAAGAAGCACTGCTAGCAACTCGAGGCAATTGATGTGCCACTGCAGTCGAGGTCCTGTCCAAGAGCCCGAGGCTGCCTGCCTGTTGCATACGGCACCCCAGCCTGTCTAAGAGGCATCTGTCTGGACTATCATGTGCCTCGACACACCTGCCCATAGGAACACAAGGTTTGACCAAGGTCTAAAGGGGCAGCGACACTCTGGGGTAACGCCGACCCGGAATGTGCCACAGTGCCATGCCCATCTCGGGATCAGTGCTGAAGCGGTCTCATATGGAGCAAGCCGAGCAGTGTCAATGTGGCTGCAGCTGCCATATATCCCAGGAGCCTCTGAAAGTATTTGAGATGGACCGCTGTCTTGTGCCTGAAGAGGTTCAGGCAGCTCAGCACCAACTGCGCGTGCTTGCTCATGAGGCGCGCTGTCATATTGACCAAATCAAGCTCCATAGAGAAAAGAAATGCTCTGCACAGGGGAGCGCTTGCACTTCTTCCAGTTGACCCGACGCCCCAGATGGCTGAGGTGCTGGAGCACCAAGTCCCTGTGCTAGCACACAGATCTCGCGAGTGAGCTAATATAAGCCAGTTGTTGAGACAGTTGAGGATCTGAATGCCCTTCTCCCAAAGTGGGGCGAAGGCACCCTCCGCGAGTTTGGTAAAGACACGCAGAGACAGGGCCAGCCCAAAGGGGAGGGGTTTGTACTGATAAGCCTGACCCTCGAAAGCAAACAGAAGAAATAGTCTGTGTTGAGGAAGAATCGAGACATAAAAGTACATGCCATTCAGGTCGATGGCTGCGAACCAATCCTGATGGCAAACGCAAGAAAGAATGTGCTTCGCCGTAAGCATCTTGAATGGAAACCTGTGCAGGGACCAGTTCGGTTCGGGGCTTGAAGATCCAGGATGGGTCGTAACCATAGACTGTAAAAAAAACATGGACGTAGTGTCCGTGATGTCACCCGTAGTTTTCTGATGAGCATTTTTGAAGCTCTTAGTGGGCGGGAGTCAGCCGTCACCATCTTGGAATCGCGTCACTGCACGTCACTCCACGTCACTCCCAGATAATCAAAAAATGGACAAAGAGTCGGGACGTGGGTGGAGCTGGTTGCTGAAACCACGCCTGTCTAGCGCGACAGTGGTGACAGCATTGGCAATCCACCTGTCACTCAAGTGGCCACGCCCTAAATTATGCAGAACTTTAAGGCTTAATATAATTTAAACAGATTTATAACCTGCTCCAAAGCAGAAATCTGAATGAGTGGATGCACACCGACATCTTATATACCTGTATGTACGGTGGGAGTGGCTTGGCATGCAAATTCCACTCAACAATTTTCATTGGCCTTTTCTCTTTAGCTCAGAGGTCCCAAATACGTCACTCGACACAACATTGAACGTGACTGACTGGGGGAACTGTAATTACCCATTATACACTGTGATATAGCCTGGTTCATTGGGCCGTTGGATCGGATTGCTTTCTTACTACAACCGAACTGTTCCAGAGTTCGTTTTCAATCGAGCCGAGACCACCTCGTTAAGGCGATCTCGGACCGTTTGATTGCTGTGTTCACATATGCCCAAATGAAGCGAGCTAAGCAGAGAAACACGCCAGGTTCCGAAACAAAGTGCCAGGTGTGAAAGCACCCTTAACAAATGTCAGCATGGTGATGTGATGCCCTCACAATTCATACAACATAAGTAAAGAAAAATACAAACCAGACTATATTAAATATAAGTTCAGTTGCAACATAGCTAAACCTAGTTTGTGCTGTGTTTATGTGCTACATCTGAGATTCATATTATTTTTAATATTATATATTATTGTTTTATTATTATTTTAAGAAAAATTAAATTATATTGATTATTTTAAAAAAATCGGTGTTGTATTTTCCTGCACTGAGATTTCCAGGTGTAAGTAACTTTGTATTTGCAGGTTCCTAAGACATGGACAAAAATTGGCAAAAAGCTCCCCAATGACTTGCTTGGCCTGTTACGGCATTTGCGTAATGCGCTAGGACATCAGTAAGTGTACAGAAAAAGGGCAATATGTAAATTTTGCATTTTGCAGGATACAAGTTTAACAAAGAAAACCTCCAGTAGTTTCTGCATACATGTTTACAGTTTTTTACTTAAGGTTTAATGTATGATTTTTGTATTAAGTATCATATATTATATATTACATATTGTAAGATCTGTTTTTAATTTGTTTCCGATAGGGAAAAAGAGTTCTATAAAGAGAAAATGATTGATGAGTTCCCAGATTTCCTCATCAGTTTACACCGGCTGGCTATGGACATGGGATGGGAATACTGAAGATGCTGAGAAATTGCATGTAGACACCTGTACATAGTCTTTGTTTTTGTCATTTTTATAGTTTTGATCAGGGGTGCCCAAACCTGTTCCTGGAGATCGACCTTCCTGCAGAGTTTAGTTCCAACCAGTGTTCAAATTGTGGGGGGCGGTCCCGGACCTCCCATAAGCATTAAGGGACCCCTCATAACACCCAAAAAAATATACTTCAGGGGTACCCTGGTTTTTCAATAAATACATAATACGTCAAACATAAAATAGTGAAAATGAAATTAAAAGATTTGATTGCTGTATTAAGTTTAGACCTGCTCACGTTAAATCATAGTTTATTTTTACGCGTTTTTACAGCGTTGCGCATTATAACCAATCACACACGACTCTGTTGAGTTTAGAATGCAGTGGCCAATCAGAGGCGTTCAGAATAGTTATTGCTGAAACCTGGAGTACAGGTGCGTTCACGCCATATCGAAATTCCCGTAATTACGAGATTCCAACTTGTAACAAGCGTTCACGTCCTCGTATAACTCGTAATTACAACTTGTGAACTGGGAGTCTTCTGAGAGTTGTACCACATGACCAATATAAGCTCTGTTTAGGTGTTGATAGTGTTGCCATAGAAAAGCATAATTCCAAGTCTAAGGACGTGAACAGCTCCGAGTAGAACGTCACATGTTGTCATCTCGAAATTACGGTAATTACTATATGGCGTGAACGCAGCATTTTGTTCAGACTGAACTCGCGAATTCCCCCATCATAAGCAACAAAGTGCAGATATACGAACTATGTAAGTAAGAGATTCATTTATCATACAGTGTGTGGACAGCTTCACTGATTATAAGAGGAGTTATGAGTGCTTGAGCACTAGCTAGACTGACTGCTCATTTAGAGTGCGTACAACAGTTCAATAAACTAGAAGTTAATATTAAGAGACTTACGTTTTAGACACCATATTGCATATTTTTGCTCTATTTCTGCTCTATTTCGCTAATAAAAAAATAATTCCAAACACAGCCACAGCACTTTGCGTCTCTAAACAACGTGACGGTGTTTTGTTCCTGAATCAAATGATTCGGTTACTGACACCTGCTGGCGGTTGTAATTCCACATTTAAAGTACCTTTTCATTTTTTTAAATAATTGTGACGCGATCTAGGAAAAACCTAATCAAACACACCTGTCTGTAATGATCAAGTGCTCCTTCAGATCCTAATTAGCTGGTTCGGGTGTGTTTGGTCAGGGTTGAGCACCCCTGGTTTTGATCATGCCCTTTTTTGGAGACGAATATTTGACTTTATTTCAGTTTTTGCTGCCTCAGCTGTGTTACACTTAATGTTGAATATTAATGTTTTTATTAGTCCCTGTTGCCTTTTTAAACTTCTGTTATTGATTTCAGTTAAAGACTACTGAAGATGATTTCAAGGCCTGTTTTTGACTTAAGTCACTATAGATATTTTGACTTGCTTGCTTGTTTATATTGACTGAATCAGTGCTGTAATGCTAAATAAATGTTATTTGTATAATGTGAAATGGTTTGTAAAGCAGTGAAAGAGTGTCGTCCAAAGATCACGTATACAATATGATAAAGGGATAGATAATACAAAAATGATAATTCTGTAATCTTTTACTCATCCTAATGCCAGTCTAAACTGTTAAACAATTTAAACAAAAACTGTAAATCATTTATTTTATTTTGTTTAGAATTTCCAAGAGATGTTATTTTGAATAAAACTTGAAATTAAAAAAGTAAAATTTTTAGACTTAATTATGAATCTTAATTGTTTGTGTGTGTGTGTGTGTGTTTTACCTTTAAAATATTGTGTTAGTATTCCAAACGTTTGAGTAAACAAAAATCAGGGAAAAAGATCTTAAAGTTAGAGACGCCCACTTTTGTTCTCCAGAGACTCCGCACTCACAGATCTCGTGTTGTTGCATGCTATCGATGATTGGTTGTATGGTTTTCCTCTTCCGCCCTCATCGCATCTATCAGTCTGTATATTCCGCCTGTCTGAAGTCCTGATTTCTGCACGAATGAATCCGTGATTATTAGCAAGCTACAGGTATGAAGCACACATCTGTATGTACATGACAGCAAATGCGAGTGTTTAGCTTCTAGATGATCAGTTTGCCTGCCTGACTGCGCTGTTGGTCAGTTTTGCAAAGTAATTTCCTTTCGATTTCAAGTAGTATAGCATAGTATAGTATAGTTTAAGCATAGCTTAGCTTAGTGTAGTTAAGTATAGTGTAGTAGAGTACAGATAGTATATATGGTAGGTGTATGTCACGGTTTATTCCAATAAATATTTTATCGGGTACGTCGTCACAATGAAACTTGCTATTAAACAAAATATTAAAAATATCACACTATTTAGCTGACAGTAATTACAATTTATGTGACAAGTTGCCCCAGACTTATACTTAGAAGTGCCCTTGTTATCAAAGTTAAGCAGTTGAAATGGACTTTGACTATGACTTTGCAGGCATTTGTTTCATTTAAATGATTAAGAATATACACTAATTAATATAAAGCATCATGTTAATATTGTTGTTTTCCTTTTTTCTTCTTAGCAATTTCACAGGAACTGAAGAAAAACAATGGAACATCGGCGTAAGTTTTGTATTCACTTAAGTGCACATTTGAAATAATATTGGTACAGATTAAATTCACTTGACCTAATGTGTGTACTGAAGGTGAAAAAAAATTGGACACTCTTTTCTAATTGATAGATATTTCATTTTTACTCAGATGCTGAGTTTGTGGACACACACTATGATGCTCTCATTCAGAGAGTTACATCTGTGATGCCCATCACTGATAAGATGTATGAAAGCAGAAATCTTACCTGGGAAGTGTATTCGAAGATCACAAAGGCAATATCTAAAAAGTCCCAAATAAGAGAGCTCTTAAACGCTGTGAAATCTGGAGGGCCTGCATTAAAATCAGCTTTTTACAAAGTACTGCGAGACGTTCAACCTGAGGTCATTCAAGAACTTGAAGGTAAGGCTAGATTGGAAAAAAATGAAGAAAGCAATATACATAAGCCTTATGTATTTTCAGCTTTTATCTTATATGGATGTTGCAGGGTCATCCTCACAGACAGACCATGAAAAACAGGTAACTGAGTCTCACCATCAAAAAGTAGAAACGGAAAAGGAGGAAGTTAAGACACACAGACCTGAGAACAATATCATCAGGTGGAACCCATCCTCAATAAAGTACAGAAGTGAAATAGAGGAGCTCCGGAAAGATTCCTGCAGGAAGAAAGTCGGGAACCTCTACTTTTCCAGAAGTAATAAATACATTATTGGCTCTGGAGGAAGTGGCACAGTATATCTTGGCCTGAAGGAAGATGGCACTGAGGTGGCCATTAAACGAATAACCAAGGACCAACAGAAAAGCAAAGACTTTGAAAATGAACTGAAGCATCTAAGAGATTTAAATCTGGAGAGTAAGAACATTGTCAGGTACGTGGACTTAGCAGAGGATGAAGACTTTTATTATCTTGCATTACAGCTTTGTGAATATGATATGGAGGATTACATGGAAAATCTTC
Source organism: Labeo rohita (assembly GCF_022985175.1). Lineage (NCBI taxonomy): Eukaryota > Metazoa > Chordata > Actinopteri > Cypriniformes > Cyprinidae > Labeo > Labeo rohita. Next base: position 3,035,160 of record NC_066871.1, read on the forward strand.
GTCAGGAAGAGCAAAAAGACAAAGCTTTGAGGAGAATAGTGAAGGAGATTCTTCTTGGCCTTCAAGTTCTTCACCAGGCTGAAGTGATACATCGCGACATAAAGCCTGGAAATGTTTTGATAGGTATTAAAAATAGCTTTTACTTACTTACTTTGCTTTGTGGCTTTACAAGAATGCATAGATTTTGTATTTAGTCAAGATCACAGGTGACTTAAAAACATACTCTCAACAGATTCAGGAAAAAACGCAAGGCTGGCCGACTTCGGCTTAAGTCGCAAACTGGAGGAGGGCAGAAGCACAGTGCATACTGCTAGAGCTGGTACACTTGGCTGGGAAGCAACGGAGATCCTGAATCAAGATACAGGTTACAAGAAGAGCTCAGACATCCAGGTCTGTGAAATACCTTAAACCGACTACAGAGATCGTATAGCTGTAGGAAAGATGAATTTATCTAACTCTAAAATTTTAAGTTGCTACTATCTGAAAATCTTAAATCAATAACAATGATTTTAATATGCATGTTTTTATTGTTTTTGTTTCTGAAAATTTCTGAAATATAATACAAATTTAATGAAACACTTATATTATACCTTCATATATCGTTTGATTGTCTTTTTGGAGCTTGACGGCCCCATTCACTTTTAATATTTGTAAAAGAGTGACCAGAATATTTTTCAAAAAAATCATATTTTGTGTTTCTAATAAAAGAAAGTGTATGAAGATAAATAACGACAGAATTATTCCTTCAAATCAACAGACAGAAAATACAATTTCTATATTAAATATTACTGATAAAATGGCATGTGATTGTGGCCACAAAGTTCAGATTTCTTTATCAGCTTGTTTATTTATTTCTGTCCTATGGTTAGCATGTGTTTCACAGTCTGCTCTGTTTATTTCAGGTTGCTGGGATGTTGATGTACTACATCCTCTCTGACGGGAAACATCCTTTTGGGGACATAAAGGATCGTGAAGAGAACATCAAAAAAGGGCAGCACTCACTTGAAGATTTACAAGATATAGTAGCAAAGGATCTCATAGAGTGGATGATCAACAAGGAACCAGCAGAGAGACTGACCATTGATGAGGTCCTACGACACCCTTATTTCTGGGATGATGACAGGTAAATAACAAAATTATTATTTTTTTGAACTAAAAGCGAGTTAATCTTGTGTATGTATATATATATATATATATATATATATATATATATATATATTTATTACATCTAAAGATATATTTCACAGTTCTACTTCTATCTAGATATATTTCACAGTTCTACGCCTACTTCTATCAGATCTCATGCATGGTTCTCCACTACAAATTCATAATTTCTTCATATCTTGCTTGCTTGAAATAGTTTCTTCTGTTTGTTTCCAGTTCTTCAGATGCTGTTCTTTCCTGATACTCTGACAAAATTACTCTTGACTCTCCTCTGAGTCACTGCCAGGATCTTGTTTTTAGATTTTGGACTCTTTAGGCTGGCATCTATCTTGAGCTGTGAGTCTGAGAATCATAAAGAAATAGTTCTGTCATTATTTACTCACCCTCATGGCGTTCAGTCATAAGAACCATTTTGATGATGCCATTTTGTCATTTTGGAGCTGGACAGCCTTCATTTAGTTTCAGTGTATTGACAAGTGTGGCCAAGAATATTCATTGTTTTCATATTCTGTGAAAGAAAGAAAGAAAGTCATAATGATTTGGAATAACATGAGGGTGAATAAATGATGACAGAATTTTATTTTTCAGTGAACTATCATAGATAGTACTTCATAGAAACATGCATATAGTGTATTGTATGTTGTGTTTGACATGCATGTCCTGGATGTACACCCTTGTTCTGTTGCTGAACTGACCTGCTCAATGCCTGCATGTTTTTTCTGTTCTTCAGTAAAGATGCAGTCCTGAGGAAGCTGGGCGACAGGCCTGAAATCCAGAACTATGAGATTTTAGCAAAACTTCACAAACTCTACATAGAGAAAGGGAACACTGAGGAAACAGACCCAACAGTAGCACTGAACATTAATGAGGCCTTCAGTGAACTGAAAATCGAGAATGAAAAGAAGTAAGTTTTAAGTCTCTTTTGCTCATTAAGGCTGCATTCATTTGATCAAACACATTAAAAATATTGTGAAATATTATTATAATTTAATACAAAATGTTTCTATTTAAATATATATTTTAAAAAGCTGAGTTTTTAGCATCATTACTCCAGTCTTCAGTGTCACATGATCCTACAGAAATCAGTCTAATATGCTGATTTGCTGCTTAAAGGGATAGTTCATCCAAAAATGAAAATTCTGTCATTAATTACTCACCCTCATGTTGTTCCAAACCCGTGAGACCTTCATTCACCTAAGGAACACAAATTACGATATTTTAGATGAAATTTTTTATTTTCTGATCCTGCATAGACAGCAGGTGAAGGAACAGAAAGGTAGTAGGGACATCATTAAAATAGTCCATGTGACATGAGTGGTTCAACTGTAATTATATGAAGCTACAAAAATAGTTTTTATACACAAAGAAAACAAAAATAATGACTTTATTCATCAATTCTTCTCCTCTGCACACTAGGGCGCCTTTATTGTGCATATATCAATAAATTAATGTTATATTACATGAGAGTTTACATGAAGTGTGGATCATGTGCAAGGCTGCTTATTTTTTGTCCTTTAGGAGAAATGACATCCTTACTATAGTGGGTGTGGATTTAAAGAACCTTTGGAAGCTCTTCAAGACAGCGGAGGAGATCACAGAGGGAAAACATTTTTCTAATTGGAAATCAGAGGTTAGTAAATGTGCAGGACTCACATAAACATACAACAGGAGCCTTCCTCTGCGTGCTTTGTACATTATCTTGGTTTATTTAGGAATGTGTTCGGACTGGTAGCTATGTAGCACACTAGATGTTCTGTGCTAGCCAAATGCCATAAACACTGTATTTTTTTTATTTGCAGCTTTTAAAAATATGGCCAGATATTAACAAAAAGCTTCCTGAAGATGTTCTTGGGCTGCTGCGGGTTTTGCGCAACAAACTGGTGCATGCGTGAGTGAGACAAAAACGTTCATTCAGATCTCAGTCGCATCTTCATTTCTGTAATTTGACCCTTTTACTCATTTCAGTTTGCTTTCATTGATAAGGAAATGTAGGTAGTCAAGTGTTGATGCATTTATTTTTGTGACTGTAATGCTTATATTTTGATATCTTGCGATGAATTCACTGTCTCTTTTGTTTCTAACAGAAATGTCAGGAATGAATTTGAAGAGAAGAAGATTTTTGACCTCTTCCCGGATTTTTTCATCAGTTTACACAGAGTGGCTAAAGTCTTGAACTGGAAATACTGAAGATGCTGAGAGCACATTACATCACAACACGGCATGAGTGTTTACTGTTTAGTAGACATAAAACGTATTATTTTAGATGGAGCAGACATTCTTGTTGACAGATTTAAACACTTTTCTCAACTTAATTCCTACATTTATTAAACTTTTGTAGTTAAGTAGATAAATTTACAGATTAAAGCTAAAAAATATATATTTTATTTTATTTTATTACAAAAGTTTGTTTTAATAGACTAAAACTGCTGCAGAGAGTCAGTGGGTGTATATTAGCAACAAAAACACATTTGTTTGACTTTTGTTTTATGATTTCACTGTAATCGACCACTACTCAAAACACATGATTATGAGTAAATTATTATGAAATCAAGATTTATCAAATCAGGGATGTAAAGATATTGTCTGTTTCCATTAAAGTGCAATATATTCATATGGCTGGTGAGAGAAGTCAATGAGTTTTATTTATAAACTTGTTTGGAAGTTATTTGGAATAACCGAACTTTGGGAACTATTTGAAGAGAGATTTGATAATATTGAGAATGAAATGCGATAAAGAAATCAATTCTCAGAGAATATCCAAGAAAACTACTACTAAAGCTCAACAGAACCAGTACAGAGGTCCTCCAGCCCTCACAGTGTATAAGAGCTCTCTCATTCTGGCCTGATAACAATCTGAGCTCTTCAATGACTGGACTAAGGTGTGGCATTCAGATATGTCAGGAACCAGTGGAATATGTCAAGAATGTAAGGTGACTGCTTGCCTTTCTTTTTATTTTCTCGGTTTTACCTTATTTTCATTTGAATTTGTTTAAATCACAAATAATCTAAATGATCAAATTTTGAATGCCTGATGTCAGTATACTCTTGGCAACTGCCTTGACTGTCTTTAATGCTGACTCCATCTTAGTACGAGTGATGCAACATCACTTCTCAGATCAATTTATACCTAGGGCTGGCCAATAGCTAAAAATATCTCACAATATATTGTTTCATTCCGTACTGGTAATTATGGAAATTAAAGGTTTAATTTTAACCACAAACATTATTTTAGTTTTAACAGTTAAACAAAATAACATTTAAACAAATATATCTTTACTTATATTTTCTATGCATATTAGTGTTAAGGAAAAATGTTGGCCTTTCCCCTGAACTACAGGAGGGTGCAATGAGCGAAATAATGCACCGCATTAAATTGTTTATTCAATGCAATGAGAAATAACGACTACATAAAGCAAATATAATTTCGTGGATTGCAAAAAGGAATTATGAACAAAACAGAATCATGTATTTATGCATAACTTAATACAAAAAGCCGAAGTGCCGGTCATACAGATTGTATTTAATTCAGATCACATGAACACATTAAAATGAGTGCTGTGCCTGCCTGCGTTAAAGAGATTGTGAATAAAAATATTTATGATGTTAGATGTTATCAAGTTGAAACCACGAGATGCGCCGCTGCTGCGTTTTCATTCAAAATATTTGACAAATAGTAGCTCAGCGCGGAGAAAGCCACATAAAGTTAAAAGAGGTTCATCTTCTGTCTCAAGAATTTGTGGGGGTTTTATTCAATTCCACTGCGTTTCTGATGTCACAACTTGACTGTCTGCTTGTCACTCATATCGCCAGGCCTACTTAAAACTCCGAAACCAGAACAAAAAAGGCCAGTTACATGGCATATTACGCAAAAGCAAGTCAAAAGCATTCGGAAACTAAATGGACAACAAATAATTTTATAACGAATAACGTACGCTGTCACTAAAAAGTAAGTAAATGAAGAAAAATAAAATACAAACTGAAACATTAAATATGCACATGCTACACACAGAAAGTCTAGAAAAAAATTAACATAAACATAGAATAACCAAAATCAGTACGTTTTTAAGACCCTTTTGAAAATCCCCGAGCTGTCAACTGTGACAGGAAAGGGGAAAAACTTTTGGGCGGGTCTTAAATTTGGCTGGTAGTTTTTCTGAGATCTGTGAGCCCCAAGCTGTGTCCCAAAGTGGAGTGCGCGGACCCCGAAGTGCGTATTTAAAGTGCGATTGCGTCCCAGCTTCACGACGTAAGCTGTCCCAATTCAGGATGCACCTTCCGTGTGCATTCCAAGGCCGAATGCGTCACCGCGGCCCGACGAAGGCTGCCGCAATTCGAAAGTGACTTCAAACGCGGCCTCCGAATTCCAGGAAAATGAAGTGTACATCTGCGTGGATCTGAAGGACTCGGCCCGGCTATACAGAGCTCTGTTCAGGTGTTACTGCTGCCGCTGAACATTGAGATGAACAATGCAGAATTTGTTTTTATTTATTCACAGTTTTATTTTTATGGTTACTTGACTGCCTAAAATCAGGGTTGCAAACCTTTCTAAATATGTTCACCATCATGACAATAAACCAGGGCCGTGCACAGAACCCAACCCCCCCCTCAAAAAAGTTTTAGAGTGACTTAAATCTCACAACGTGGATTACACGTAGTGAGAGATGAATATAAGATTTCTAAGTATAATTGTAACTGAAATAAGAGAACAGTTGAATGATTTAATAAAAATCAAAACTGAATATGGGGACTATACGATGCTGTCCTGCAATCAGAACATCTTTTAAACAGTCCAGACTACTCTGGTATACTTGGCATCGACAGCAGCTGGACTTCAACAGTTTTAACTGTGCAATGTTCTAAAATGTGTACTTTATGAAATACGTGCTCAAGTTCTGTCTGAAGATAAAGCACAAGACAAGCACATTATTGTTGTTAATTGTTGTTGTTATTATTATTAAAATATTTCTGGGCATTTTAAGCATATTTTCTGACTCCCTTTAATGCATTTGCCCTGTTTTGATCCATATTCCTTTAAGGAGATAAAAATGGTCCTTATCAACCTTGATTGACATGGCAATAAAATTCCATCACATTATTTTGGTAGTAAAAATTTTGGGCTGGTTTTTGTTGAAGTGGGCGGGTTTTGGTGAGCTTTTGGGCTGGAAATCGTCAACCCGATCTGGCAACACTGCTTGTAAAAAGCATTCACGTCCTCGTAGAACTGGTGTATGTACAAGTGTGTGTGTGTGTGTGTGTGTGTGCCACACTCTATTCTAGTGAATATTTTCCCGTGTAGCTGTTTCATTTGAATATGTAGATCATAGAAAAAAAGTTTAGCTGCGATGACTTTTGTGACAACATTATAGAGGAGCATATCATCACAGTATACAGGGTAGGTTGTCACAACGTAACCTGCTATTAAACAGCTTATACTGGAAGCAAAACAATTATTAAACATACACAAAAAAAAAAAAAAAAAAAAAAAATGCTTGATGCTTAATAATAAGTGCCCTTGTTGTTATTGTAGTTCATTAGTTTAACCTTTCAGTTTAAATCTACTTTGACAATGACTTTACAGGCATTTGTTTAATTTAAATTATTAAGAATTTATATATATATTTTTTTATATAAAGCAGTATTTTAATATTGTTGTTTTTCTTTTTTTGTCTTCATAGCAATTTTACAGAAACTGAAGAAAAACAATGGATCATCGCCGTAAGTTTTATACTTACTTTAACTTAAATGCACAACATTTGAAAAATAATGGCACAGATTAAATTCACTTGACCCAGTGTTTCCTGGCTTACTTTGATTATGTTGATTTGATGGTTTGTTACCATGTACTTGAAGATAAGAAAATTTTGAAATTTTTATTTATTTTTTTTTTTGACTGTTTGATGTTTGATATTTACACAGATGCTGAGTTTGTGGATACGTATTATGCAAATCTCATTCAGAGAGTTACATCTGTGATGCCCATCACTGATAAGCTGTATCAAAACAGAGTGCTTACCAGAGAAGTGTATTCGAAGATCACAAATGCACCTACTCCACAAGCCAAAATGAGAGAGCTCTTGTACTCTGTGAAAGCTGGAGGACCTGAAGTAAAATCCGCTCTGTACAAAGCACTGAAAGAATATGAGCCTTATTTAACCCAACACCTGGAAGGTAAGGCAATAGTGGAAAAATGAAGGCTATATGGGATACAGCTGCAGCTACTGGGCATGCGCACATCAATAATGCGTAAAAATATTTTTGTCACGCTAAACAACATTAATTACTGTATTTGCATTAAGGGGAAGGATTAGGGTTGTTGTAGGTGTAGACATTATTAAAACCAGGGCCCTGAGCTGGTTGAAATGAGGTTTTCAATAAAACTTTTTAATAAATGGATTTTGCAGGGTCATCCTCACAGGCAGGCCATGAAAAACAGGTAACTGAGTCTCACAGTCAAAGAGCAGAAGTAGAAAAGTATCAAGCTAAGACACACAGACCTGAGAACAATATCATCAGGTGGAACCCATCCTCAATAAAGTACAGAAGTGAAATAGAGGTGCTCTGGAAAGATTCCCGCAGAAAAAAAGGTCGGGAACCTCTACTTTTCCAGAAGTAGTAAATGCATTATTGGCTCTGGAGGAAGTGGCACAGTATATCTTGGCCTGAAGGAAGATGGCACTGAGGTGGCCATTAAACGAATAATCAAGGACCATCGGAAAAGCAAAGACTTTGAAAATGAACTAAAGCATCTACGAGATTTAAATCTCGAGAGTAAGAACATTGTCAGGTACGTGGACTTAGCAGAGGATGAAGACTTTTATTATCTTGCACTACAGCTTTGTGAATATGATATGGAGGATTACATGGAAAATCTTCGTCAGGAAGAGCACAAAGAAAAAGCTTTGAGGAGAATAGTGAAGGAGATTCTTCTTGGCCTTCAAGTTCTTCACCGTGCTGGAGTGATACATCGTGACATAAAGCCTGGAAATGTCTTGATAGGTAGCCTATTAAAAATAGGTTTATGAACTATTTCTTTTTTATTTCATAAGCATAATGATTGACTTTGTATTTATTCAACATCACAGATGTTTTAAAAACTCTGTAACATACTCCCAACAGATTCAGGAAAAAATGCCAGGCTGGCCGACTTTGGCTTAAGTCGCAAGCTGGAGGAGGGCAGAAGCACAGTGCATACTGCTAGAGCTGGTACACTTGGCTGGGAAGCAACAGAGATCCTGAATCAAGATGCGGGTTACAAGAAGAGCTCAGACATCCAGGTTTGTGAAATATCATGCATTAGCTGCTAAGATCATCTATCGCGGGGCAGTAAAAAATTTTCAAACGCTAATATTTTAAGTTGTTTTAATCCGAAAATCTTACATCAATAACAACAATTTTAATAGTATTTTTTTAATCACTTCAAATGAACAGACAGAAAATGTTATTCATTAATTTAATATTACTGAAAAAATTGTCAGACTAGTCACAAAGTTCAGCTTTCTTTATCAGCTTGTTTATTTCTCTCTGTCCTGCGGTCAGTATGTGTTTCACAGTCTGCTCTGTTTATTACAGGTTGCTGGGATGTTGGTGTACTACATCCTCTCTGACGGGAAACATCCTTTTGGGGACGTGAAGGATCGTGAGGAGAACATCAAGAAAGGGCAGCACTCACTTGAAGATTTACAAGATATAGTAGCAAAGGATCTCATAGAGTGGATGATCAACAAAGAACCAGCAGAGAGACTGACCATTGATGAGGTCCTACGACACCCTTATTTCTGGAATCAAACGTGTTTTATGCCTAATAACTGTATGTTGTTATGTGCAGTTAAATGAAAATTCATAGCTATGGTTAATGTACTTTTTTCTTTAAAGATTATGTACACTTCTTTCCTTTAATCAGATGTTCCGTAACTAACCCCTAAGTTTATTTTATTTGTGCTTGTGTCCTAATCCTTATTTTCATTTGAAACTGTTTCTCATAAGTAGACACGTTTCTCAAATTCATACTATTTAAAAAAACAACTCTTCTGAAAGAAAATGGTGCTGTAAAAGCATATATTGTGTCATCTGGCTTGATGTCTCTTAATGTGCTCTTTGTCTGCTATTTCCTTTAGGAAAACTAAAATGCTTAGGATGCTAGGAGAGATAGAGGAAGTCCAAAACAGAAATTTAGAAAATCTTTCTAAGCTTTGCGACTCTGCAAAGAAATTTACGGAAGGCAAAACATTTAATAAATGGAAATCAGAGGTGGGTAGAAATATCCAATTACGTGACTTTATACTATATAATATTATAGATTTTTACTTGTTATTGTTATTTTCCTTGTAATTGTTATTTATAAAATATCTATAAAAAGTATGTCATGACATCTAAATTAACATCTGAGGTTGATGACATTCCTGTGATCACAATCATTTTGTAATTGTTTACTACTTGCATTGTATTTGCAGCTTATAGATGAATGGTCCGACATTAACAAAGACCTTCCGGAGGACTTACTTGGCCTGCTGCGTGTTTTCCGCAACAAACTGACACATGGGTAAGACATAATTAATTAATAATTAATTAAGATCAAAGATCTCAGTTATCTCTCTATTATTCTTTTTTAATTTTCCTCATTTCAAGTTGGTTTATTTTAACCAAGCTATGATGTTTATTTGAAGCTACAAATTATTGAAATCAGGATGAAAAAAGTTGAGTTTTGATTTTAAATGTAGTAAGAGATTTCTTACATATTGCAACTTTCTCTCCCAATAAGTATGTATTTTGTATCCAATAGGGGATTTCATGAAGAGATGTTCGACCGTTTTCCAGATTTCTTCATCAGCTTACACAGACTGGCTATAGACATGGGCTGGAAGTGTACCTGGTCTTAAGATAAGCAAGGAGAACATCAGCACCATGGACAAGAATTTTTAGGCTCTAGTTTGTCCATGGAGGGGTGAAGAGACACATGTGACCCATCAGGGAAGCATGTGTCACCACTCTCATTTTCACACTTCTCTCCTGCTCTTTAAAAGAACCGAACCCAGACCCCTTTAAGTGGACAAAGAGGTGGACCAAGTGAAAAAGGACTCAGGACTGTTCACACTGTTGCTGTTCCTGAAAGAGGACTCAGTTCCTTTTTTGGTCCACTTTAGCAGTAATGGTGTCTCAGACCTCTTTGTGTTCTATGGAGTAGAGAGGGGATGAGCGCTTTTTTCCCATATATATAATGGTTTCCCCAGTAATGGCAGTACACAAAGCAGTGCAGCACCTGACTTTGAAACATGCAGCACTCAAATTTATTCAATGAAATCAGATGGCCTTTTTAAATTTTAATAATCACATTACGCTACACTCTTAAAAATAAGGTGCCAGAATGAACCAAAAAGGGGGTTTCGCGGCGATGCTTTGGAGGAACCATTTTTGGTTCCCTGAAGAACTATTTTGTGAAAGGTTCTTTAAAGAACCGGGGTTTTACTTGGTGCCATAAAACACATTTTTTATGACAAAAAAACCTTTTTAAAAGTTCTTCAAAGAACCACTGAAAACAGGTTCTTTAATGGGGAATAGGTCCACATTTCTTCCAGATCAGCATCCTCATATTTATCGTACTATACATTTTCTTTAATAGGATTGTTCATGAAATAATTTTGGGGGGAAAAGACCCCAGAAGTAACAAGACAACGAGATATATGATTAAAACGTTTATTGCTTTTACAGTATACATCAATGCAGCACATACATCATACCTTGATACTGTGTGTGCCTGTTTAATAGGGATGTGCACGAGTACTAGGGTAGCCTACTCAGTAGTGTTGGGAAGGTTACTTTGGAAATGTAAGAGGTTACAGATTACAAGTTACTTGATTGAAAATGTAATAAGTAGTGTAACTTTTCAATTACTTTATTAGAGTAATGTAACATTACTTTTAATTACTTTTTGATTACTTTTCTAAATTTCTAATATTTTCAACTGTTAATCATTTTAAGATTATAATAAGGGATAATATACATCTTTATTTTGCGATAACAACTGGCTGAATGTACATTATCTTACTTATTACACAGCTGCTTGATAGATTTAGATGTTTCGTGTCAAAATTATTAGACACAAAACACTGATCTGAGTTGAAATATTTGAACGCAAAGCTTCCATGAAGAAATCAGTTGCTAGCAAACGGCAAGTTCAAACTAGACATTTTAGGGATACAGTGCAGTCATACCAGTTTTCTTACACCACATAAATAATTAAGTAGTAGTACTAGTTTGTTAGTTATCTTATAATCCATTATAATGTACAAAAAAAAAAAAAAAAAAATGGCAGCAGCTGCGTTTGTATGAAACAATAGAGCAAGTCCATGATACCAGGATGACAGAATTAAGAAATTAGTATATTATAGACTTTTCATTAAGACCCTAAAAACTCATATCAACTTGTGGAAAATGGGCATCCGATGACCCCTTTAAATAAAATAAAATAAAAACACACACACACACACACACACACACACACACACACAAAAATGTCCATCCCTAGTGTGTAATACACTGAATACAACAGGGTAATGTCAGTATCCCTAACATTCTATGCTCTTTTTTTCCATCGTGTGGAAACTGCCACTGGTGGTTCAAAGAGTTCCCACTTTTACAGTACTTCTGATCAATGGTTGAGGCTGGGTACACAGGATCCTGTTAAAAAAAAAACTATAGGCAGCGTCCGTGTTCGTGCTGTTGCTTAAGTTAAAGCACCATTTCTCTGTAGTTCCAAATATTCATCTTCATATTATTAAATTGTATCTAACAGTATCTAAAATTATTTTATGTATGGTGAAAAAAAAAGACGAGTTATCTTTCAAGTATACATATCTTAATTTGATGTTCTTTTAGTACATTGCCAGTTAAAATGTATTCATTTTGTACAAAAAGTACAGAATTTTACATTAATTCGTTTTGGCTTAGATTATATTTTCATTCTTGTTTTGTTCTCAGTTCTGTTCTACCATTAAATTTAAAGGATTTGTTGTGGAGTGAGGGGAAGTAATGGTTTTTCAATATGTTTGGCTGACTGTATTTTTTCATGACAATGAACAGGTTGCGTTTGGTGAGTTAGAGGCGCTGACACGATCACTTGATTTTTTTCAATCGCTTATAGGAGCTTTGTCTGTAAGTATTAAAATGTTTAGTAAACATAAAGTACTTTATGTCCATCTTATGTTCAGTATTTTCTTTTCATTTTTTTCTATAGCAACACTATTCATCTCTAAACAGAGCCTACATTGGTCAGATGGTACAGTGGTCATGTGGTTCAAGTTGTTGCTCTCAGAAGACTCCCAGTTCACAAGTTGCAATTACGACTTCTACGAGAATGTGAATGCTTTTTACAAGTTGGAATCTCGTAATTACGGGAATTCCAATATGGCGTAAACGCACCTATAAAGAAGGGGAACTCTTTTATGAGGGCAGAATAAGAGGCCATTTTTATGGATTTCTGTGGAGAAGTCTTCACTATGCTGAATAAACAGCTTTTTAGAGGAAACGGCTCATCATCATGTAATGAATCAACCGCCTATCTTCAACATGTTTTACACTAAACAATACTTTTGGATTAAACTAGTTTACCATGAAAAAAATGCTGTTTTCATTGATTTTTTTTTTTTTTTTTTTTTTTTTTTTTTTTTTTGAGACAGGTGGGATTTAGCTTACAGCACTTCTCATTGATTCCTTTGGTATCCGTAAACAGTCACTGAGTGTTGTACAACTCTGACTGAAATTCAGTGACATCAAGGCTGTAATGTGAAAGTGCCGTTACGCTTTATCTAATAGTAAGTAATAAAAACCCTCTCATCTCTCTATAGTAAAACAGACTCTTGTACGATGATGATACCTATTTACTTGTAGACTACACTGTAAAAAACAATTTGTTGAGTCAACTTAAAATAATTTGTAACCTGGCTGCCTTAAAATTTTAAATTCAGTCAACTCAAAAAAAAGTTTATTCAACTTGAAATGTTAATTTATACTAAGTTACAACTTAGATATTTGAGTTGAATCAACTTATCAACTTAAAATTTTAAGGCAGCTGGGTTACTTACCCATCTGTTAAGTTTAGCAAACACAAATATCTAAGTTGTTACTTAGTACAACTTAACATTTTAAGTTGAATAAACTTATTTTAGTTGACTGAACTTAAAATTTGAAGGCAGCAGGGTAACAAATTATTTTAAGCTGACTCAACAAATTGTGTTTTTTATTTTTTAGAGTGTATGACGCACGTTACTAGAAGAATAAAACATCAGCATGCGCTAGTGGTGAACAATAAGTGTTGAATATGAGACACAGAACCACAGATTAGGAGCCATGATTGTTTCACGATGCCAGTCTTTCATCTGGGACAGCCAAAAATCATGCAGTGTGTTTCAAGCTTAAGGCAATCTTTCAAGCATTTTTCTTACTCTCATTCTGATTTCAGCCGAATTAGTTTAAAGTAACTAGTGATCCAATTGCAGGACATTCTGAATCATTGAAATTTTACCTGCACATATTTTCTTTGATAAATGATGCTTGACAACAATCTCTCACCAAATGTCAGCAAGGGCAAGGATATGATTGTGGCCAACAAAAAGTCACAGAGAGGTGGTCGTGTTCCCATTCACATTAATGGGGTGGAAGTAGAGAGATTTAAAACTAAAAGTTCCCTAGTGTTCACATCTCTGAGGAACTTTCCATAGTGAGATGGGAAGACTACTTTCTGCAGGGGCTAAGGAGTTTTGGCATCTCCTCTGACATTGTGTCAAACTTCTACCTGTGCACCACAGAGAGCATTCTGACAAGCTGAGCTCATCATGGCAGCCCTTTAGAGTGGCCTCTGAAGCATACAAAGAGCAGCTCTACATACACTCTATGCTTTTAAATATGCTTTAGAAACAAATAAACTAAACTAAACTAAAAGTGAACTGGGACCCTGCTCAGGAGGAGACCATTCCTCTGGTGCCACTATTGTGGGGAGGGCTGAAAAACGTCATCAGTGAATCAATGATAAACTGACTTTAAGTGAACAAGTGAGTGTTGTTGAAAGTGCTTGTAAACTGCCCACTCGCTTGACCAACACTAACACCAAAAGAAGTGGCTCAAAGGGAGTATGAATAAATCCCAAGTCAGCACTGTATGAGTCAGATCCAGTCTCTGAGCTTTCCTCAGGAGCTTAACTACAAGGTCGTTTTTGCCAACTGAATGGCCAGCCACAAGTTTCATGATATGCAGGTGATGGCTGCCATGACACTTTGAGTGTGGAAGGAGTGTGCCCCTTATCCAACAGCTCTTGCAGAAAGGTTAACATGGATGACATGTCACAAGAGGACAGGTACTTATTCTGTGCTGCACACCAATCAGAAAAGACTGACCATTTAAGGGCACAGAGGCATCTCACAGATGGGGCTCTGGCCTCAAAAATGGTGTTAGTAAGTCTTGTGGGAAGCTGTAAAGGGCTTGACCATTGACTCTTCGAGGGGCCAAGCATGAAGGCTCCACAGCTTAGGCCAGGGATGCCATATCATGCCACTCATTTGAGAGAGGAGGTTCGTCCTCAAAGTGGTTGTCCAAGGAGCTGCAGGTAGCAGCTGAATTAACTCAGCAAACCACATCTGACTTCTCTTGAGTGGGGCCACCAGGAAGACTGAGCACCTGACTTCCCTGACCCGTCTGATGACCTGAGGAAGCATGGCAAGGGGGGAAGGCATGCAGGCAAGTGCTGGACCATTAGTACACCAGGGCTCTTGCTCCTTCAAGAAATAATTTGGGCAGTGGGTGTTGTCTTCTGAGGCAAAGAGGTTCACCTCTGCTCTCCCAAAGACAGACCAAATCATTTGAACCATTTGGGTGTGTATTCTCCATTCTCCTGGAGCTATATTGCCCTTGGACAGCATGTCTGCTCCTTGGTTCAGTCTGTCCAGCACATGAACTGCCCTCAGTGAAAATAGGTTGCATTGTGCCCACAGGAGGAGGCATCTTGCCATCCTGTAAAGGAAGCGTAGCCTGACACCACCTTGGTGAATTATAAAGGCTATGACCGTCATGTCTGAGTGGACCAGGATGCCCTCTCAAAGCTAGCAGGAAGGTTTTTAGAGCCAGAAAATCTGTCATCATCTCGATGCAGTTGATGTGCAGGTGTTGCTCCAGGTTGGACCAGGAGATAAATGCCAGTATGCCCTTGTATAGTGCTCCCCAACCCGAGTTGGAGACATCTCTTGTAACTGCCTTCCTTTTTGAGGTCAGTCTCAATGGGACACCTGTCTGAAACAGGCAAGGGGTTTTTCAAGGGTCCACAGCTCTGATGCTGCAATGGGTTACCCTGAGATAAAGACATCCCAGGCACCAAGCATGGGGTGGTACACAGGCTTTGGGCCAAAATTGGAGGGGCCGTATGTAAAGCAGCCCCAAAGGAATCACAGAGGAGGTGGCTGACATGAGGTTGAACATCCTCTGGAAAACCTTGAGGGAATGTGAAGTCCCGAATCTGAATGAGCTGGTAGCCACTGAATTATCAGGAAGCGTTATTGCATAATCTGTGCCCGCATCTGGGCCAAGTCGATAACTGTCCCCAGGAAGATAATTCACTGATCGGGATGATTCCCAATATTACAAGCCAATTACAAGTCAATCGTTGAGGCAATTCATAATGCGGATTCCCATCTGCCTCACAGGAGAAAGAGCAACGTCCACATACTTCGTAAAAGTATGTGGGGCCAGATACAGTCCAAATCAGAGTTTGTATTTACAAGCCAACCCTTTGAATGACAATCTCAAGATCGGTCTGTGATGAGAAAGTAAGCATCTTTCAGATCCATGGAAAAAAAAACGTATCTAGAGCATATTTCTGCTATGATCTGTTTTAAAGTCAACATCTTGAACTGCCATCTCATAAACATGCGGTACAGATGCCTGAACTCGAGGATTGGCCTGAGCCGTCCAGTTTCCTGTGCCATTATAGAGGTCCCGATGACCTCTTCATTCTTGCCAGTGGGAAGAGAGTTGATTTTTATCACCTCTGACTAAATCAGATGTACTGATGAACTGCAGACAAAAAGTCTTTGTTGTAGTTTATTTCTTGCAAGAAAGGCCAAGTAATCATACAGAGGTTCTGCAGAATGTGTGACAAAGAGGAACACACTGACTCAGTATTTATATCCTATATTTATTTCTACCTCATCCAATCATAATGCATACTTAACAGAATGTCTCCTTTTAGGGTATCAATGTTTTCTAAACATTCAGTGCAATGCATCTTCCTTGAAATCAGGATGTAGCCATGCTTAGCTGCACAACCACATTTTACACATTTCCTGTTGTTCTTTAACACATCAAGATACCTCAAGTATACTGATGAAGCATTTAGGAAGTTTAAAGAACGCTCTTCAGTAAAGCAAAAAATAATACAATTTCCTGTACAGTCCCTACCTTTCAGCTCCATCGACCCAAGCCACACCTTCAACAGCTCTTATTTAAAACTCTTGTTGAAAGGCTATCGTCCATGTTACGGTAAGTGTCGGTAACAACTTTCTGGTGAGTACATTACTTAATATATTAAATATATATTTAATCAAAAGTACGTAAGCAGCACTTTATTGTGTATATTGGTATCAGTTCTTGTGATATATAATTTAGATTTAATGTCGATTTAATTTTAACGTCGACAGTATTGATAGCATTACGGTAGTCTGTGTCGTCACTAAGTTTTATAGCTGGTTTAAACTGGTTTTCAGACAAGTCTGACTAGAGTGATACGAAGACCAGCAACCCATCTTAGGCTTTAGCAAGAATTGAATTCAACTATTTAAGATCACACTGAAGACATGAAACTGAAGTTCTGGTATAAATTTAGGCGCAAAAAGAAACTTAAAAATAGTCTTTTTGATCATTTTTTTAACAAAAACATTGAAATGCTTAGAAATACTCGAACAAAAGAGGCCATTTTGGAGCTCTCTAAAGATAAGTCTAAAAGAAAAATTGGAAACTTCTACTTTTCTAAAAAAGAGAAGTATAATATTAATCCTTCAGGCCCAATACCAGTTTATATTGGGTTCATGAAAGACGGCAGTTTGATAGCTATTTATTGTTTTCATAAGAGTAGCTACAGTGCCTATTTAAAATATCTAATAAGATGTTTACAAGATCCAAAGCTTGAGGGCAAGATCATCAAATATGTCGGCTTAGAAGAGGATGACAAGTGTGATTATCTGGCAGTAAATCTTTGGGATTACAATCTGGATGAATACGTCAGAAACCTTCATGACTCACAAATAGTCTCACAGATTAATATAAAGGAAATAGTGATGGAGATACTTCTTTGCCTTCAAGTTCTTCACCGGGCTGGAGTGATACATGGTGATATAAATTCTAGAAATGTCCTAATCGGTATTAAATATTTATTTTCATTCTTACTTTTTACATAATTACTCAGAATATCATAACATATATATTTTTATATGTAAATTCCAAACTATTATCTATTCCCAACAGACTCTGAAAACCGCGTTAGATTAACTGGCATCAAACTAGAGGGAGAAACAACAGACAATACAGATAGAGCTGGTACACAAGACTGGGACGCAACAGAGGACCTGGGCAAAGAAAATAAATACACAATGAGATCAGACATCAAGGTTAGTGAAATTTCCTACATAATTACCATAATTCAACTTTTTTGTTTCGACCCCAAAAAAAACTATTCTACGTGGAGTCTACAAATCTGTATTCAGCTAGGCATGTGATCTCAACATATAGCCTTTCATCTATGTGGAATGAAGTGTCTTCACATCATCAAGAACTGATCAAATGTTCAGTTTAATTCAATTCAGTTTAGTTTAACTGAATTCAGTTGAAGTCACTTTAAATAAATGCATCTGCCTAATGCATGACTGTAAATGGAGATTTGCATGTTCGTCACAGTCTGCTCCATTTATTGCAGGATGCTGGTATGTTGGTGTACCACATCCTCTCTGGTGCGAAACATCCGTTTGAGGTCTTAAAGTATTGTGACATGGAAAATGATGTGCAAGATATTGAAGCCCGGAATCTCATAAACTGGATGGTCAACAATGCCGTAATTGATGAGGTCCTAAAACACCCTTTTTTCTGGAATAAAAAAAGGTATATATATTGTGGCGCTGAGGCCAGTTGCTCCTCGTTATAAATGTGTTCACTCATCTGCTATGGGGGGAGGCGTCTGGGGGGGTAGTTTAGGGGAGGGGCGAGGTGCACGGAAAAAAAGGAGGAGCGCGTTGGTCAATTCAGAGTGGAAGGAAAGAGAAAAAGGGGGAGCTGGAAGAGAGCTCATGGAGAAACATAAAAATAATAACCCTCTGCGTTTTCTTGTGTTTTGCGAAGTTAGGACGCCTCCTGATACCCTTTGCTTTAGGTTGTAAGTTCAGGAAATAAAAAAAGGCCGTTGGCTGTTTGTTGAACCGGATCTCCGTCTCCTGCCTATTTCATCTGGGAAGTTGCACGACGCTACAATATATATATATATATATATATACACTGTATATATGTGTCAATAACTGTATGTCGTGCTGTGCAGTTAAATGGAAATTTATAACTTTGTTTTGTTAATGTATTAATTTTTTCTTTAAAGACAATGTATACATTTATCCTTTTTATCAGGTGTTCCCTAACTACCCCTTTCAATGAAACAATTTGTGTTTGTGTCCTAATCTGAAAGAAAAATACATGTATGATGAATGTTGGGCTTAATTTGTATTTATGGAAAATGTATGCTTGTTCTTTTGCTAAATTTACTTGCTCTTTGCCTTCAGAAAAGAGGAAGTGCTTAGGAAGCTGGGTGATCAACCTGAAGTCCAGTACTATATTGATATTTCAAAAGTTTGCAAAACTAGAAAAGCTGAAGAAGGCCTAACAGCGAGAGAGGCCGTAGAAAGGACCTTCAGTAATAAAAAAGACAAGAGCAGGTAAATTGTAAAAAGTGTTTGATGTGTAGGGACAAAGGGGCTTTGGTAATCTTGGCTCCTGCCATAATATATAAACTTTTGTTATTTTAACTTTAGTTGAATTTGATACTGTTTCTCACAAGTAGACGCGTTTCTCAAATTCGGACTTTTCAAAAAACAGCTCTTCTGAAAGAAGAAGAAGCTGTTGTTTATTTTTTGCCAATGCTGTAAAAGTATATATGAAGAGTTCAGATGCAAAACCAGCTAAATCCATCTGACATTTTTCTTTCAAATGAGCATATCTTTCTGGCTACTTTGTATAGGTTTCTATGTAAATACTGGCACTTCTGTTTGGGCTGAGGCTGAAATTTTGCGAGTTTGAAGTAAAAGTATTTGATGGACGTATAATATGTGTCAGAAGCATTCACTCAGTATCATTATCTCATTTTTGACCGAGATGGCTTTTAGCTGGTTTTGCATCTGAACTCTTCATATTGTGTTGTTTGGCTTGATGTGCTCTTTGTCTGCTATTTTCTTTAGGAAAACTACAATCCTTACGATGCTAGGAGAGATAGAGGAAGTCCAAAACAAAAATTTAGAAAATTTATCTAAGCTTTGTGACTCTGCAAAGACATTTACGCAAGACAAAACATTTAATAAATGGAAATCAGAGGTGGGTAGAAATATCCAACTACATGACTGACAGAATATTATAGCTATCCTTGCTGAATTGTTATTTATAGAATATCTATAAAAAGTATGTCATGACATCTAAACTAACATCTGAGGTTGATGACATTCCTATGATCACAATCATTTTGTACTTGTTTACTACTTGCATTTTATTTGCAGCTTATAGATGAATGGCCAGACATTAACAAAGACCTTCCGGAGGACTTAATTGGCCTGTTGCGTGTTTTCCGCAACAAATTGACACATGGGTAAGAAAAACCTCAATTCAAGTTGGCTTATTTTTACCTAGCTATGATGTTTATTATTGAAATCAGGCAGAAAAAAAGCTGAGTTTTGAATTTGAATGTAGAAAGAGATTTCTTACGTATTGCAACTTTCTCTCCCAATGTGTTTTGTTTCCCATAGAGGATTTGATGAACAGATGTTCGACCGTTTTCCAGATTTCTTTATCAGCTTACACAGATTGGCTATAGACATGGGCTGGGACTGTACCTGGTCTTAAGATGAGTGAACATCAGCACCTTATTGTAAGTAGGAGATGAGAGAGCCTCTACCATGGGGACTAGAATTTTTAGGTTCTAGCTTGTCCATGGAGGGGTGAAGAGACACACGTGACCCATCAGGAAAGCATGTGTCACCACTCTCATTCTCTTTTAGAGACCCCACTGGACCACCATGTGATATTGGAGCTCACATCGGCCTAAACCAGTCTCAGACACTTGTCTTCAGGGCCGGCCCGTGGCATAGGCAGAATAGGCAAATGTTAGGGGTGCCGTCAATCCCTAGGGGCGCCAAAATGAGTGAAGTTGTTATTTTATTTTATTAATTTTTAAATTACCAATACTACTTCAATACTATGAATTTAAAATATAAAAAAAAAAGTGATCAGCCACCAAAAAAAACAAAAACAAAACTATTTTATTACTCTCTGACTCACCCCGGTTCGACACGTGATCAATCTCCCCTGCAAAGCCGCACTTTCACATACATCAGTCACCTGATCACCTGATTATTTTATTGATTTATATATATATATAAGTTTATTTCCAATCTGCCTGCAATTTTCAAGACTTTTTTTTTTTTTAATGAAAATTATTGGTGGAATGGGCTGTGAAGCAAGGGGCACCAAGTAAGATCTTGCCTAGGGCAGCAAATTGGCCAGCACCGGCCTTTCTTGTCTTTTCTGCTTTTTTGTAATTTCATAATAAATATAATTACATACAGCAGTATGTATTCCGAGAGTTTCATTTCTAATATTGTTTTATTGTGTTGTCTTATTCTCTTTTATGGCTTTGCATGAAATTACAGAAGAGTTAATACTCTTCTCCTAATACTAATAATTCTTCTTTAATAAGGGTATTTAGGATATGAGGTTTACAATAAACTCCATGTGAGCACTAGATTTTAACTGGTATATATCTGCAACACTCAGTACTAGCATAACATATCATTTTGTTTGAATCAACCATTCAAACTTTTTTGTAATGATTTCACATTACTATTTATTTGTACTCAAAATAAAAAAAAAAACATATATAGAAATATTTAGTCTAAAATATAGGCATGATAATGGAACAAACGATAATATTAGGGAATAGTTAGAAATTAGGTAGAATCAATAAATTATTAATAATTTACTGCCATTTTGTGAATAGTAATGTAAGTGATGACAGCAAACAATCAATACAGAATGAAGTGTTTTGAAAATCAAAAATGTGGAAAGTTTGCGTGAGAGGTAGGTTTAGGGTAAGGGGATAGAAAATACAGTTTGTATAGTATAAAAAACCATGATGCCTATTGAATGACCACATAATGTGTGGACTTATAGTTGTGCACTAGAAAGTATAAACCTCCCTTGCTGAAAAAAAAAACAAAAAAAACAGCTAAAACCAGCCTAAGCTGACTGGCTGATTTTTTTTTTCAGCAGGGTCGTACCTCTTGACAATAACGCGTGGCGCTTCATCATCGTGAATAGAGAAACTTTGCTAAACGCTAAAGGTCTTAGGAGGCTGTAAGTACCACACTCAAAATGGCGCCCTGAACTCTCCATCTCTCACGCATTCATATTCCTTTTCCGCCCTCCATGCTCTGTCAGTCTGTAAAAATCCCACCTGTCTAACGTCCTTAGCGCTGTACGACACTGTGTTTTAGTACCGTGCATTCACAATTCGTCTGGTTTCCAGGTATGTTAAGTTTCATCTGTTTGTATGACAGTTAAATGGAGTGTATTATTAGCTGGTGGATTTTACCTGTGCTTTTGGGTCAGCTGCTATTTATGTGCACGACTGTGGCCAAGAACTGTGACGCTTTAATGTTTATGCATACAGATTACCTGCTTGAGGACTTGTTTACAGTGACTGAAACTCTACAGCTGAAGGAATATTATTAAATCTGTCATACCTCGAATATCTTGTTTTAACTAGAGTTTTAACCAGTTACTATAGCATAGTTTGCCATAGTTTCATAATTAGTGCATGAGCCTTTTATCTTCTCTGAGGGGACAAACCTGGTGAAATTAAGATTTAATAATAATGATGCATGGAAATGTTTAAGGCGTTGTTGTTTGTTTTGATACATGCATGCTTTTTAAGCTCTATGGCATGCATTATTGTTTTTCAGGGGCTCATTCATCATGGCATTAAGGAGTGTGAGTCGTCTGCTTGTGAACAGCCAGAGATGTGTCCTTTTTACAGCTTCCAGATCACACAAAACTGCTGCAGCCTCTCCACTGGGTCAGAACAGCGGTTTGTTTTAAATGTCTCTCTCTATATAGGGATATAATGCACACATATGGACCTCTGTGTTATTCCAGACCTGTATATTTTTATGTAATCTTTATCAATGCATTTTTAATTTCACAGCTCAATTATAGAATTCAAGTCATGTTTTTCAAGCACTTCAATTTGCACACTGCATGCGTAACATTGTAAATATGCACAAATGTACAATTCTGCTATTTTATCTGACGCAGAGAAGTCTGGCGAAAAGAAGCAAGTGAAAACACGTACGTTTACTTCTTTTGCAATATTTTTTACTCTAAACTTGTGAAGATCTGGTGATCACTAACCTGCATGTCTGTTTCTAATCTGCCATATAAACCTCAGCTAAAGTGCAGTTTAACTGGCGTGATGCTTTGGAGCTGGAGGGTCTTTTAACAGAGGAGGAGATCATGATTCGAGACTCTTTTCGCACCTACTGCCAGGAGAAACTCATGCCGCGCATCCTGATGGCCAACAGAAATGAAGGTGTACATACATATATATCACATTGACAGCTAATAGTTTACATTGATCTAAAGCACTTTTAAACCAACTGCCCTTCGCTCTCCACTAGTTTTTCACCGTGAGATTGTGTCTGAAATGGGGGAGCTTGGTGTTTTGGGACCCACCATTAAAGGTATGCACAATGTAACAGTCTAATATTGGTTAGCAATCGATATTAGAGTAGGGTTGCATGGTTAATTGAAATAAAATCGAAATCTGCAATGTAATTCAGTAAATATATGCACTGCAAGTTTCAGAGTAAAGTGTGGCACTGTGTTTATTTTAGAGATTTTTTTTTAAAATATACCCTTCTTGTCAACTAAGTGTGTTTGTTCAAAATTTAACTAGCTGTACTTTCCTGTAACTCTCTTTCACCCATGCACATTTCCCAATCAAGGTTACGGCTGTGCTGGCACAAGTTACGTGGCCTACGGTCTCATTGCTCGTGAGGTGGAGCGAGTGGACAGTGGCTATCGCTCGGTGATGAGTGTGCAGTCCTCACTGGTCATGCACCCCATCAGTGCTTATGGCACTGAGGAACAGAAGGAGAAATACCTGCCCAGACTGGGTATGACTACAAAATCACTAGCCAAACATTCAGAAAATGTGTCAATGCAAAAATCGTAATGGTTTATATTCTTTATCTATTGATGTTGGGCTTTAGTTTATAAGATTTATTCACTAATGTCTATGTGTTGTGCAGCACGAGGAGAGATTCTAGGTTGTTTCGGACTGACAGAACCAAACCACGGCAGTGACCCGGGCAGCATGGAGACCAAGGCCAAGTACAATCCGTCCAGTCGTACCTTCACCCTCACCGGCTCCAAGACTTGGTAGGTTCTGTACAGCGCTTATATAACACACAAGCTTTAAAACTAGCAAAGTTCACAAATGCATGGAACGGCATGGATAAACTCAAATCACAATTCATTTGTACAAAATGAGAAGGTTAAAACAGTTCACTTCCAGAATAAAAGTTTTCTGATAAGTTACTCACTCCCGTGTCATCCAAAATGTTCATGTCTGTCTTTCTTCAGTTGCAAAGAAATTAAGGTTTTTGAGGAAAACATTTCAGGATTTTCTCCATATAGTAGACTTGGGGATCACCGGGTTAAAGGTCCAAATTACAGGCTCTACACGATCCCAGCCGAGGAATAAGGGTTTTATCTAGTGAAACAATCATTCATTTTTAAAAAAACAAATAAAAATGTATGTACTTTTTAACCACATATGCTTGTCTTACACCAGCCTGAGCTTGTGCATTACATAATAAGCTCACACGTGACGTAGGCAGAAGTACTGACCAATGAAAGTCAAACACCCTTTACAAAAAGGTAAAACAATGATATCGGATGATTTTGAAGTTGGAGGAGAAAATGAAATTGAGTTTTTTGCCCAACCTTTTTGAATGAGCATTTGTGGTTAAAAAAGTATAGAAACATAATTTTTTTTAGAAAATGACCAACCATTTCGCTAGATAAGAACCTTCTTCCTCGTCTGGGATTGTGTAGAGCCCTCTGAAGCTGCACTGAAACTGCAATTTGGACCTTCAACCTGTTGATCCCCATTAAAGTCCACTATATGGAGAAAAATGTTTTCCTCAAAAACCTTAATTACTTTGCTACTGAAGAAAGAAAGACATGAACATCTTGGATGACATGGGGGTGAGTAAATTATCAGGAAGTGACCTCCAGTAAGTAACATTTTCTGATATTTACAATCTGTGTCCACATGGTGGTGTCATGAGCCTTTTTAAAGACTGCATTCACTTAATGGGCAGTTGCTGCCACTGCGCAGTGTTGACGTATTTTTGTAGGCCAACCCTGAAGTTAAAATCACCCTGTTTCTCTTAAGAAAAAGCCAATAGGATTTTTTTCCATTGGCTTTTGGATTTTTGCAGAAAATGGGCTATGTAATCAATGAAAGCCTGATTCCTACACATTTGTTCATCATGATAAACATACACAGATTTTAAATACAATCACCATAAGTAAAAAGCTAAATGTAGGCTATAAATGAACAAATGGCTGGATGACTTCAACATCACTATTTTTAAAGGAAAGGAAAGGAATGAGTGACATGTGGCCAAGTATGGTGACCCATACTCGGAATTTGTGCTCTGCATTTAACCCATCCTAGTGCACACACACAGTAGTGAGTAGTGAACAAACACACGCACGCACACACCCCGAGCCATATCGCTATCGCTGCGAGCGCCGGGGAGCAGTTGGGGGTTCGGTGCCTGTTTGGCGTGATGACATTTAATGTCCCAGACAACTTCTGTTACCATTTAGACACTTCTTGACAGTCACCTTTTTCAAGACATCATCTGAAAGCTGAATAAATAAGCTTTCCTTTGTGTTGTTAGGATAGGACAATATTTGGCAGAGATACAATTATTTGAAAATGTGGAATGTGAGGATGCAAAAAAATATATATTTCTAAGTATCTTCATGGAACATGATCTTTACTTAATATGATTTTTGTGGTCCAGGGTCACATTTTGTAAAATTATTTATATTGTGGATGACATAAGTGGCAATCAGTCTCTTCTATCATTTTACACTCGTCCCCACCTCTCACACAGGATTACGAACTCACCAGTGGCTGATATCTGCGTGGTGTGGGCCAAATGCGAGGATGGGAAGGTACGTGGCTTCATCTTGGAGCGTGGCATGAAGGGACTGTCCACCCCCAAGATTGAAGGCAAGTTCTCCCTGCGGGCTTCGGCCACCGGCATGATCATCATGGATGAAGTGGAAGTACCAGAGGAAAACCTGCTGCCCAAAGTTACAGGACTGGCGGTGAGTGAAAAAGAAACTCAGTCACCATCAAGAAACACTGGCTCAGGGTTTATTGGCTTTACTACAATTGTAGTATTCTGTTGATTTCAATTATCGTTTATATATCAGGGGCCACGGGAGAAGCAAATTTCCTCAGACTTTTAGAAACAATAAATTTTATATTCAAATGATAGCAGAGGATTTATTTCCAAGCAAATTAACTTATTTCAGTTCTATATAAAGGACACAATTCTTAGAATCCAACCAAAATCTCTTCAGGCTGACTTCATCCACATGTCTAGGCCTCCACAGTGGATATTATCTTCAATCATTTAAATAGTAATCAATTAAAATTGTTAAAAAAAAAAAAAAAAAAAAAAAAAAAAAAAAAAAAAACAGAAACAAGGATGAAGCATGATCTTCATGCAACTGCCCTTAAAAGCACCACCTACAGGGACCAGAGATAACAAATTAGATGCATGTGCATCTTTACATGTCATGCATATTTTTTTGTGTAGGTTTTTTATTTTATTGTCCTTATACAAGTAAACGTTTAAAACAAAAGGCCAATATACTGTATATCGCTCAGGCCAATTCACTGGCCAGTTGTTGACCATTTTGAGATTTATCAGCTGAGTCATAATCAGCTCTTATTTCAGTTCCCAATTCTACTGACCACCTTCTCAATGCATAATACAGTTTTGCTTTATTTTTTAATCAACTTTCATTACATAATGCTAATATACTTGATTTTTTTTTTTCCCTTGTTCACCAGGGTCCATTTGGGTGTCTAAATAATGCTCGATATGGCATTGCTTGGGGAGCTCTGGGAGCCGCAGAGTTTTGTTTCCACGCTGCACGACAGTACACACTGGACAGGTCAGAGCACATCTGTTATCTAATGACCAGCTATACCTATAAATGAGTGACTGGATAATGTGAGAAGTGTGGTAGAATTTCAAAACATAAATCTTCCAGTTTATTGCTTGCATGCTAAGACTGGCTGTCGTTGTGGTTAAATTGTTTGTGTAACATAATCTGTAATGTCCCCATTAGAATCCAGTTTGGAGTTCCTCTAGCCAGAAACCAGCTGATCCAGAAGAAAATGGCAGACATGTTAACTGAGATCACCATCGGCCTGCAGTCGTGTCTTCAACTGGGCCGACTGATAGATGAGAAAAAGTGAGGTTCATCTATATGCTGCTGCAGTTTTGACTACATTTATAGATTAGAAAATTATTTTTTGAGGACGCAGGAATTAAGTTTAGAACCAAGAAAGACAAATGCAGTTGAAGTCAAACGTTTACATACACCTTGCACAATCTGCAAAATGTTAATTATTTTATCAAAGTAATTGTGATCATACAAAATGCATGTTTATTTTTTATTTAGTACTGCCCTGAATAAGATTATTTCACATAAAGGACGTTTACATATAGTCCACAACAGAAAATAATATTTGAATTTATAGAAATGACCACGTTCAAAAGTGTACGTACACTTGATTCTACACTTAAGTCCCTTGTTTGTCCTTAACAGTTAAACTGCCTTCTGTTATTCAGAAAAAATCCTTCAGGTTTCACAATTTTTTTTATTTTTTTTGTTTTTCAGCATTTTTGTGTATTTGAACCCTTTCCAACAATGACTGTATGATTTTGAGATCCATCTTTTCACACTGAGGGCAACTGAGGGACTCATATGCAACGATTACAGAAGGTTCAAATGCTCACTGATGCTCCAGAAGGAAAAATGGTGCATTAAGAGCCGGGGGGTGAAAACTTTTGAACAGAAAGAATATATGTACTTTTTTTTCATATTTTTTATCATATTTTTTCATTTCAGTACTGGCCTTCAGAAGCTACAGAAGATACTTACATGTTTCCCAGAAAACAAAATAAGTTAAATTTAACGCTGCTGCTGGCTCTTAATGCATCGTTTTTCCTTCTGGAGCATCAGTGAGCGTTTGAATCTTCTGTAATAGTTGCATATGAGTCCCTCAGTTGTCCTCAGTGTGAAAAGATGGATCTCAAAATCATACAGTCATTGTTGGAAACGGTTCAAACACGCATAAATGCTGTAAAACTAATATTTGCTGTCATTTTTTAAAAATTCAACTATTATTTTTCCTTGTGGACTACATGTAAACATCTTTTATGTGAAATATCTTATTCAGGTCAGTACTAAATAAAAAATAACATGCATTTTGTATGATCCCTCTTATTTTGGGTAAAACAATAAACATTTTGTAGATTCTCCAAGGTATGTAAACTATACTTTGTGCAGTTACAACCTGCTACAGGGTCACTGAAAACCAGGAAATGTCATTTTAAAAATAATATATGAGAAAAATGTTTAAATTATTAGATGTATACTTTAGATATTAGATATATAATTATTAGATATATATTTTCAAGCTACTGATCTTTACTCTCTGAACTACACTGACAGAGCGGCTCCAGAGATGATATCTATGCTGAAGAGGAACTCCTGCGGTAAAGCCCTGGATATCGCTAGACAGGCCCGAGATATGCTGGGAGGAAACGGCATCGCAGACGAGTATCACATCATTCGCCACGTCATGAACCTGGAATCCGTCAACACTTATGAAGGTCAGAGAGAGTAAAGGAGACATGAATAAAGTGATCAGATCACACATTACAGAGAAACCCATCTGTAATCCCTGATTTGAACTTCCTGATCCTGGTCATGACACAGGCGGGAGTTTTGTAATGCTTTGAGCTCTTAGAAGAGTTCTGAAGTTGGATATTTTTGGAGGATGTTGGAAAGCTTGCATTAGAACATTTTTTACATTATTTTATGTCTCATAAGTTATTCACAAAATCTACACAGCACTAAATACTGATTGTGTTCTTTTGTAGGTACCCATGATATCCATGCCCTGATCCTGGGCAGAGCCATCACCGGACTTCAGTCCTTCACAGTGGACAAATGAGCTGCTGTCACATCATGTCCACTGACTGCTGCTGCCTTTGACTTATAGCTCATACAGTTCCTGAATGCTTTTAAAGATTGCATTATTTGCCATTACAACTGACTTGAAATTGTCACTACAATATTCTGAATCTGGTGTTTAAAGGTGAAAGTAATGTGTGTCATATATGAATGTCTGTACTTTATGTAGTCATTGTCAGAGATCTATTTTTCTATGTTCTAACTAGATTGCAATATTTTAAATTAAGGTTTGACTGCAGGTTTTTCAATTAGATTTGTAAAGAAATGCACCAAGGATCACAGAGATGAAAAGTGCATGCTGTTGTTTGTACATTGATGTATTATAGAAGGATCTCGAAGAAGTGTTGAACAAAACTATATTCACTGCAGTTGAATAAAAGGTGAAATATTTTAGCGTTGGTTTTTATTACACAGATGGTACTGAGGGGCTCTAAGGCCTGTTATCAAATCCTCATTTTATAATGGTGTTGTATCTTGCTATCTGTATCTATTTAGAGCAGCTCATTTGAACTGAGAAAGCCATAAAGAGAATTGGCAACAGATTAAATGAGTTTTCAATAACTAATGCTGTGGGAAAAAGCCTTAATCCTACAGAAGCTCAAACCTTAGCTATTGAAACACAAATAATGTGGTTACCCAAACCACATTTGCAGGGAGTTGGAAGAAATGATAGTAAAAGTCCTTTAGGTAAGCCATGTAATCCATCAAAAATTGATTTTACTTTTTACTTTACTTTAAAAACATGTAAACACAAATCAGATTAGTATATCAATGTGTATTTGAACTTTCTTTAACATACTATTGTAATAAATGTTTATATTTTGAAATGTTTGAACAGTTTGTCTCTAAGTTTTAAGTTAAATTAAACAAGACTCTGTCTCTGTTAGGACATCTGTATATACCATGAGCAACATGCAAATCATACGTGTATTCCACCTCAAATTAAGTTACAGTTTGTTTGGTTTGGTTGTGTATCTACTGCTCTGAGCTGTGCTGCAGGCCTTTATTGATGGCGGCCAGGGTTTGACTGGCTCCCTGTAGCTCCATACTCAGCTGACTGCTTCTCTCCAGCACCTCCGACAGCTCATTGATGCTGGCCTCCATGCCCTGACTGTGCTGCTCATAATACTCAAACATCTGCTCCTTCACCTGCTGACACATCTCACTCACCTGCACAGACATACACACAGCATTAGTTCATCCAAAAATGCTGAAAATGTACTCTACCTCAGCCCATCCAAGGTGTAGAATTTGTTACTATCAGACACGACATTTACAAAACATTAACTGATGGACTGGAGCTGTGAAAATATACTTGTGGAATATTGTGATGTTATTATCAGCTGTTTGGACTCGCATTCTGATGGCACCCATTCACTGCAGAGCATCCACTGGTGAGCAAGTTAATTTTCTCCAAATGTGTTCTAATGAAGAAACAAACTCATCTACAATTTGGATAGCCTGAGGCCGAGTACATTACAATGTTTGCATTAAAAAATAGGAAAGTTTTGTATATTTTAGGCCAGTTGTTGCTAAACTGTATTGCGTAATTATTTATTAACAATCACTGGCTTTTTATGCATACAGTATGTGACCCTGGACCACAAAACCAGTCTTAAGTAGCATGGGTATATTTGTAGCAATAGCCAACAATATATTGTATGTAATTATCAATTTTTCTTTTATGCCGAAAATCATTATGATATTAAATAAAGATATTTTGTAAATTTCCTACCTTAAATATATCAAAACTTAATTTTTGATTAGTAATATGCATAGCTAAGAACTTCATTTGTACAACTTTAAAGTCGATTTTCTCAATATAATTTAAAAATAAATTAGATTTTTTTTTGCACCGTCAGATTCCAGATTTTCAAATAGTTGAAATAGCCATATACTGTCCTATCATAACACACCATACATCAATGGATGTATAAATCTCAATTCCAACAAATTGTTTCTTATGACTGGTTTTGTGGTCCAGGGTCACATATATGCAATAAAAACAGAAAATTCTTTTAGCTCTGGTGGATATTAATAAAAAAATATTAATTCATTTTTTTTTAACCCCAATACCCATAAAAGGTAAACCTTTAAAATGTGTATGCTTGTTAAAAAAAAATCATCAATATAATGAATATTCAGGCATACATCGGATTGCCTAGACAAAATATAAATTGAAAATAATAATAAATATAATTATTTATATTATTTTAGAAAATAATAATAAAAATGATTAAAAAAAACAGTAAAAACTGTTTAAAAAAATAAAACTTGCTTAGTTTAACTAAATGTCAAAAATGTTTATAGTTTGAAATGTATTATGCATATAAATATGTACAGTACACGTAATACGTAAAAAATATAAAACAAAAATGTGAAATGAAAATGTGCATACACTGCATAAAAAATCAAAATGCTACAAAACTTTCATTTTTATAATCTTTTTAAATGTTTAATGATACACATATTCTGATATATCTATATTTAGATATTATGTTGGTATTATTTCAGCCAACTGCACTGACTACTTACAAACACAATATCAGCCAAGCACTAATGTTTTTTGTTTTTTTTTCGGTTTCCTTGCATCAGTTTTAGTGTTGAGTACCTTTTTAATGAGCTGTTCCTCAAAGCTGTTCATCACATGTTGGTCCATGGCCCGTCTCTCATTGATTTTCTCAATTAGGTCCTGTGCTTTTTTCCCAATCACATCTATTCGTGAACTCGTGGGAGCCAACACGGCAGCTTCTTCCATAGTACTGCTGCCCGGCGAACTAGTCGAGGTTTTTGAAACACTCACACCCGAGTCCTCACTGTTATAGGCGAGAAACAGGTAAAATGTCTGTAAACGTAATCAGCCATCGCTAACAAGCAAAAAAAGTTTTCTGTTACTGGCTCACCTTTGTGGTTCATTGCTGTCATCCAAACTAACAAATGACAGAGTTTCACCTGTTGAGTTAAAACCATCATCTGGCACCTGAACCAAAAGGAAATTCACTTTAGCAGCAATACTAGATCATTATCAGATTTTTGACAATTTTAGTATAAAATCACATGTACTTTTGCTGATGAATGGTAATGGCCAGTTTTGGGTGTTGACTGCAATGTCATAGAGCCTGAATTTCCAAAGAAGTGCTGAGCCATGGCCTTAAAACATAATATATGACACATATGTTAACATTAACATGACAGATACAGGTACGTATATACTTTAACATGACAATTAACCTGCGTCAACATACAAAACCTAACTATACAGTCATAGTAACATCGTGTGGTGATTTAATGATTATACTTTGAACTCCAAAGTACGTCAAAGAATACCATGGTACTATTATCGCACATGTAATTCCTGTTGTACCAAAATAATGCATAATTTCATAAAGTCAAACTTTCAAACTTTTCATAAAGTCACTTTGCGTTAATATTAGCATGTTAAATTCTCATACTGTAACTAGCTCGTTTCTTATCAAATCTGAATGACTTAAACTTACTCTCTTTAATGTGTGACCGTCGAGTAAAGTGTCTCTGGGGTTTTTCCAAGCCGTAAAAGTAACAAAGTAATAACTGAGTGGTAATTTTGTTCGTTTTTATCGGAGTTGTTTACAATTTACTCAAATCTACATCGGGCAATGATGCACGTGACGTGCACGCGCGCGTGATTCTATAGGAAAACGACAGTTAATTATATAATTTTACCACACATATTTTTATTTTATTTTTATTTTATTTTTTTTTTTACATATCGATAGTTTACTTTCCAGAAACTTCTTTCTGAATAAATAAGTATTTATTGAGATTAATTTAAAAATTAGATAAGGGCCATAAACTGCTCTCCCACAACCAAAAAACACATTTAAAAGCATTTAGTAAATAAAAGCAAGTATTTAAATCTTGATGTTTATGAAGATCTTTCTATGATCTGTTGAAACCCACAATAATAAAATATCTGTAAGCTTAATATATATAAAATCATCAGTTATTGGATACTTTTAACTAGGAGATGGTCCCATACCCTAACCCATAAATTTCAACTTATGATCCTGGTGAAAAAACCAGCATATGCTGGTAGGTATGTTTTGATGCTGGGATGCTGGTTAGGTATGTTTTGATACTGGTTTAAGCTGGTCCTTTGCTGGTTTATGCTGGTCCTTGACCAGCAACATGACCAGCTTAAACCAGCATCAAAACCTACCTAACCAGCATATGCTGTTATTTTCACCAGGGGAAAATTATATTAATTTTTTTTTTTAAATGTTTTTCCATTGTTGTTTTGATTCTTTTAAAAAGTGAAGTTCAAAAAAAAAGGCTATTTTTTTAGGCTATTCAGGCTATTTTACATTTTCTTTGTAAATTACTTTGTAAAAGTGTGCCACATTTTTCATGTCACCACTAAAACAGTGTATGTTTTAGTTGGCTGAGACTGATTTTAAGTACACCCCTATATTTATAATCAGGAACTATTCCTGTGTCCCTCCCTCTAATAGCTACAAGGTGTGAGTAGATAGGCCCAATCATTTTAAGGGTAAATTTAAAAGTCTGAAAAATCTGTGTGTAACTTTAAGGCACGTCACTACTGAACACCTTTTTTTTTCTGCAATTAAGCACACTTTTTTGGGAGTTATTTCCTAACATTTAAGTTTTTATATGTACACCACTGTTCAGAACAGTGCTAGCTAACCATGTGCTGATTAGGATCTCTGAGCTAGCTTCAAAAGTGTCTAAAATTGTCACTACCAAAACAGTCTGACTTGGTGGCGCTTCTGTATTGACATCTTGGTTTTTTGGGTGTTATCCCATAAAATTGTCACTACCGAAACAGTTTCAGAACATGTAATCCCAAAACTAAATTTCAGTACAGTTATGCAAATTTTTAGTATTTTAATATCTTTTAGTAGTGTTTTAGTATATGGGTAAAAATTCTGCAATGTGATGTGGTCACTACCAAAGCATTACTGTCACTACCAAAAATGTGCAGTCACTCCCAAAACACAGAATGTTTTGTAAATAAAGTATACTGAATTATCAACTAAGATGTTATGATAATTTTTGGTTCAATGTATGTTCAAACTAATGAATCCTTAACTTTAAAATCAGCAATATCTCAATAGTCAATATAACCCTTCTAATTACATTATTTTGGTAGTAACAAATTTGGGGAAAGGACAAATATTCCAAAACTTTCTGAAAATACAATATGAGAATTAACTGCACAATTACTAGAAATGTGTACCTTGGATATTATAGAATTTGCATATCAAATTTTTGGGGGAAAAAGACATTTTTTTCAAGACGTTTCCAACTCTGACTTTGGACTGGTTCTGTAGAATGGCCCATATAAGCCATGGTATTTTTGTTAGTGTTGTGTTATCCACTTTTTTTTAAAGAGAACGTAAGAACAGTATTTTTAACTGTACAAAACACTTCATTTTGCTGCTAAATATTACATATTGATGTGTCTTACCATGTTAATTTAATGTGTTATCTTAATTATGAACACACTGGTTTGTAGTGCAAACAGATTTACCGTTTGCTGCTCGTTGTTATTCTTCTCATTATTTTCCTATAGCGGCCAATGAACCGAAAGTCTCGCCCATAGGCTTACTTCTTTACTGAAGAATAAGGTGGATAAGACCAACAAAGTTTCTTCAAATCCTCTGTCAATTTGCAATCCAACAACAGTGAGTTTTATAGGGAGACCTAACCTCATAATTTGCACTGCAGTCTCAGGTCAGCATCTGAGGAGCAACCATTAATCCGTAAATGGAAATACATTCAGGCCTGGCCTCACTGGCTCAGAACATAATGGACTGTAATAATGAGATGAATGAGTGTCAGAGGACACACATAATCCCTGCTGTTGCCGAGCCAGCTGGGACAACCAGAAGCAAAGTACAAACATTTGCACAATGATTAAAAAAGGCTATTGTTCAACTTTTATGTAGTTGAGGTGAGTTTTTTTCCTCATTCAAACAGATTTGGAAAAAGTTGGCATTACATCACTCACCTGTGGATCTTCTGCAGTGAATGGGTGCCGTCAGGATGAGAGTGAAACAGCTGATAAAAACATCACAATAATCCACACCACTTCAGTCCACCAATTAATGTCCATAGTCTATAATAACACTTCCTCTCACAACAACATTGTCGTCTCACATTTGTTAAGACTCTCATTTGACGGCACCCATTCACTGCGATGAGGAAACAAACTCATCTATATCTTGGATGGCCTGGGAGTGAGTACATTTTTAACAAATTTTCATTTCTGGGTGAACTTATCTTTTAATGTTCATTAATAAAATTGTTTACTATGTAAAATTGTATACTATTTTATATTTATTGTTATTTCATGTCATGGTTTGGTTGTTTTATGAGATGTTAAATGACTCTTGGATTTCTAAATAAAAGTGTAAAATCACTGATTCAGAATAATTCCAGGACACTGACTTTTAGCAGGGACACAAAAAATAGGTGGACAAATGTTCAAAGTCAACCCAGGTGCCAGATTTCATTTAAAAGCTCATCCAAAAATAGAAAACAGCAAGGGACACGAAGAAGAGAACAGGATGTTGTGAAGGCATGATGTCAATCTACTGATGATTAGACAGACAGTATCTGTGCTGACACATTATCACAGAAAGATCATATTCATCAGTGTCTCATATCATGACTGCTCAGCTTTTGTTCACCTCAAAAAAGGCACAGTCTGGGGCTAGTTGTTCCATAACTGTAGTCAAAACGTTAAGATATGTGTTAATGCGTTAAAAAATTATGAATTAGAAGTAAATAGAAATTTGCTTTCAGAAACAAACCCACACAGGTGAACTGTGTGACAACTTGCCCTGGTGTCAAGACCCACCACACACATTGTCACATACAATAACTCCACATAAAAAACAATTGCAGTGCATGCAGTAGCATATTTTGTTGATTGATTTATGAGGGCTGTATAATATTACTGGCCTAGATATTTTTTTTAAGAATTTTGTGATATTGATATTCATAATTGCTAATTTAAATATCAGCAACTGCACTTAACTGCATATTTTGCTCAGTTTGGACCTCTGAATAAAACTGATCCTTAAGTATGAGCTTCATAATCCCATATGAACCCACAAAACATGATGTATCAAATATGATACTTTTTTTTCACTTTGTTCATCTCCCATAAGCACTCTTGCGCAATTATTCTTATGATTCTTATTGCAGGGGTCAAGCTAGAGAGCTTGAAATCCATCAGGAAATACACAGAGGAGATAAAAAGCCTTTCATGTAGCCTAACAGAACAACTAACACAGGCAGCTCATGATCTTCTGTCAAGCTATGTTGATTTTGAAGAGGGCCATTATGAAATCAACAAATCCTGTACAAGCTCAAATGGTTATGTAAGAGGAATACTGCTTAGCTGTAGCTTAAAATTAATTTGACAATACCCTGACAGAACTTTCATCTTTTGAGAGTTTTCCGTTGTCCCCTCATCCTGAATTTAGTCTAAAAGAGGACATGCTTTACTTTCATGTTACTCAGTGGCAATGCAATCCGAAATTATTCAACATCAAACTAGTGCTTTAAAAGTTCTTAATTAAGTGTGACAGAAACAAAAAGGAAAGCCTATCCACCTTTTTCTTCCCATAATAGTGACCATTTGTAAATTTTATGGGTCTGGCTTCAGGTCCCAACAGCATCCAGCTATTTTTAGCTGTACAAATCAGCTTTATTTGCTGCTTGATATTGCCAATTGGTGTGTCTTACCATATTATTTTAATGTATTATCTTAATTATGAGCACATTGTTTTTCATGTTTTTTTGTCCTCAGTGTGAAAAGATGGGTCTCGAAATCATACAGTCATTGTTGGAGAGGGATCAAATACACAAAAATACTGAAAAAAACAAACAAAGAATTTGTGGGACCTGAAGGATTTTCTGAAGAAGAGCAGGAAGTTTAACTGTTCAGGACAAACAAGGGACTCATGAACAGCTATCACTAAAAAAACGTGAATCATTCAGGTAACAACACAGTATTAAGAATCAAGTGTATGTAAACTTTTGAACAGGGTCATTTTTATAATCATACAGTCATCGTTGAAAAGGGTTCAAAAGCACAAAAATGCTGAAAAACTATTATTTACTGTATTTTTGTTTTAAATTCAACCATCATTTTCTCTTGTGAACTATATTTAACCCTTTAACTGTCACTCCCTGTCTGAAACATAGACATGAAAATGCACTATCCAAAGTTACATTTTTATAATTCATGAACGAAATCATTTTGTAATATGATTTTGATGTACGATTTCCATGGTAATGCAATGTCTGATTTTAAAATGGTTTTCAAAGGATGAATTTTGAGATTTTAAGTTTTCAGTTGATATATAATTTCTTAAGATTTCTTTGCGTGATTGGGAAAAAGGCAATGAAGAATGTCCTTTGCGACAAAGGTCAGAACTCCTGTTATGATGTAGATTTTTGAGGTGCACTCCTGTCATAAATTAATCTATTACTTTTCCTACATAATTTGTAAGACAAAAGAGTGGTAAAATATCTGTTTAGGAGTCTTAGACCTTCTCAACGATATATTGTTTGTCATGATTAGATTAGAATTTATTTGTAATACATTGTAAAAAACAATTTGTTGAGTCAACTTAAATAATTTGTAACCTGGCTGCCTTAAAATTTTAAGTTCAGTCAACTCAAAAAAAGTGTATTCAACTTGAAATGTTAAATTATACTAAGTGACAACTTAGATATTTGAGTTGAATCAACTTAAAATGTTAAGGCAGCTGGGTTACTTACCCATCTGTTAAGTTTAGCAAACAGAAATATCTTGTTGTTACTTAGTTGTTACTTAGTACAACTTAACATTCAAGTTGACTAAACTTATTTTAGTTGACTGAACTTCAAATTTTAAGGAAGCAGGGTAACAAATTATTTTAAGCTGACTCAACAAATTGTGTTTTTTATTTTTTTACAGTGTATGTTGAAGTAAACTTAGGCATCCCACAGAGTGGACGGTGACAGTTAAAGGGTTAAATATATTTTATGCGAAATATCTTATTCAGGTCAGTACTAAATAAAAAATAACATGCATTTTGTACAATCCCACTTATTTTGGTAAAAATAATTAACATTTTGCAGATTCTGCAAGGTGTATGTAATTTATTGTAAACATTCATAACATCTTTTTAGCTTAAGCAATTTACTATGTCCTTTAGGATTTGACTGTCATCCTGTAAATCTGTAGTAGGAGAATAGTAATAGTAGAAATGTACAAATGCTTCAGTATAAAAGTCATGCCAGTATTCATGTTTAAAAACAAAAGTTTCAGTGTGTCACACTCAGTGTTGGGAAGGTTACTTTGGAAATGTAATAGGTTACAGATTACAAGTTACTTGATTTAAAATGTAATAAGTAGTGTAACTTTTCAATTACTTTATTAAAGTAATGTAACTTATTTTAATTACTTTTTGATTACTTTTCAAAATTTCTAATATTTTCTACTGTTAATCATTTTGAACATTTAAACCAGGCAGAGTTAGCCTTACAGTAGCGTTCAACACTGATTACTGTCAGACTTTCAAAATCCTTTATCATTTGAATTAAGATTATAATAAGTAAGGGATAATATACATCTTTATTTTGCGATAACAACTGGGTGAATGTACATTATCTCACTTATTACACAGCTGCTTGAAAGATTATTTAGATTTTTCATGTCAAAATTATTAGACACGAAACACTGATCTGAGTTGAAATATTTGAAAGCTTCCATGAAGAAATCAGTTGCTAGCAAATGGCAAGTTCAAACTAGACATTTTAGAGTACAGTGTAGTCATACCACTTTTATTACACAACATTTCACCACATAAATAATTAAGTAGTAGAACTAGTTTGTTAGTTATCTTATAACCCATTACAATGTACACAAAAAAAAAAAAAAAAAAAAAAATGGCAGCAGCTGTGTTTGTATGAAACAACAGAGCGAGCCCACGATACCAGGATGACAGAATTAAGAAATTGTACACATAATATTGAATTAAGCTTTTTAATAAAAATATTTTTTTTATATATTTTATTAGCTAACCAAAAGCAAAGCTTCCGCCAAGAAAAATGATCAAGCATATAGCACTGACTTAAGTTGCCCTGAAAGAGTCTGAGCTGTGTAATAATTTAAAGCACAGCCACCACAAATTCAGACTTTTTTTTTTTTATTTACTTATATTTTTGGGCTTTTCATGCCTTTTATTGTGATAGGACAGTAGAGAGATCACAGGAAAGAGCTGGGAGGAGAGAGAGGAGCGGGATCGGCAAAGGACCTCGAGACGGGAATCGAACTCGGGTCACCTTGAGCGTAGTTGCGCTATATGTCATAAGATCATAACATAAATAACATCATAACAAGAAATAGTTTAATAGCTATGATACTGGGTTTGAAATCAAATGTTTGCATAGTTATGACAGAAAACACTAGCATCTAACAATGCCTTGGAAAAAACAATCTTAAAAAATAAAGTTTATGCACAAACCCAAATAGGAAATAAAACAGTTATCGAATAAGCATGTGTCCTATTCTGTGTCCTAAACTCCTGAAACATCGGTGTCTCATTTTAGAGCAGTCAATGCAATTTAAAAGAAGTCAATTAAATCTGTAAGTGGGGGTGGGTGGGTGAAAAAAATTCAGACGTAATCCCCTTTGTAATCACTGGCATTTTTCAAAAGTAACCGTAATTCAATTACATATTTTTTCTCAACTGTAACTAATTACAATTACATTTATTTTGTAATTAAATTACGTAATTCCGTTACATGTAATTAGTTACTCCCCAACACTGGTCACACTTACTCTACTGAGTCTTTACGAACTGTAAAATTGGAAATGTTCTCAAAAATAAAACTGTTTAGTAGTCAAATTGAGTATTTTCATCTGCTAAATAGTCGCGTAAACAAACGTCGCGTTCGTCTGAAGTGGTAACCATAGCAACGGACTATTGACAAAGCAACGTACTACTAAAATCACTTTTTATAGATTTTCATGAACGAAATTTCAGGATATTTTTACAATATTCATACTATTTTTGAATATTTTCACGTTTGCCGAAAAATATTTTTATATTTTTCTGTTTTGTAAACAGCGCTATATAAAGAATTTGAAAGTGAATTATAAATGCCATTGTTTCAATGACATGTCGGACTTGTCACGCACAATGATTTATTTTCGCCCAAAACAACGCCAAGATTAGTTTGATAAACTGGAATTAACAGGTGTCAATGAGAAAACAGGTCTTTTCGGAGGGATCACCATGTTCGCGGAATCCCCGACTTAATTAAGCGAATTAAAGGACTTGGGACGCGGCCAGCGGAGGCATTACGGTGACTTCTTGGAGGCGGGGTGAAAGGAATTCATCTACCTCTCTCCAGTGATTCAAACCGGCGGAAAGTGGGCGGTCCTGGAAATTTACTCCGGTCTGATTGATAACGTTGGCTTCAACGGACGGTGAGAGGCTTTAGCACCACGGACAGCGAACGGACGCGCATGCGCAATACGCCTCTGTGAACCTTGGACTTGTATGAAGACGAAGTGTAAGCTCTGTACACTCTCAAAAACAAATCTACAGGCGATGTCGATATAACAGATGAACTAAAGCAAACAACAATGAAGGTGAGCACACAACTTCTAATATTTAATTAGTGACGAAGTCATTTGGATACTGAAGTTTGAATAAACAGACTGTCTCACTTTTCCAGATTGTTATAAAGCGAGGAGTTTTTAATCAGAAATCAAGGCAACACTCAGTGGCGACAAGTTCGTGAAAGAAACATCAAACATCTTTATATTTGGGCGGATTTTGGAAAGGCTGGTAATGAATTCTCTCAACGTATCAAGTTTGAACTTTACGGATAAGACTGGACATGCTTTTCAGTACTCTTTTCCAAACGAGGACCCGATGTTCAAAGACTACAAGCCAGTGACCCGCGACCTCATTCCCTTGCCAAAGGGGGTTTTGTACCTGTTAATGGCTGCGCTGGTGATTGTTGCAGTCGCCTATGCCATAGTGGGACATCTAATCAAAGACCTCGCAAATGATGTAGTAGGTAAGATAAAGGTTATGTATGACCTAAAAAACTAACAGAAGCTTATACTTGTGGTTAGCTGTTCCAGCCTTTTCTAATGTATTTTGTACAATGATAAAGCTTTGGTATTCTTTGAAGTATTTAAATGTAACATGGTACTATTGCCATGGTACGTTTTTGAAGGGATTTTTTGTTGTTGTTGCAGAGTTTTTTTTTTTTTTTAAGTTTGGGGTTTATGAGGTTTCTTAATAATATAATAACACAGTAATATTATGAAATATTTTTGCATTTTTATTATTTAATTATTGCTGTGATGCAAAGCCGAATTTTCAGGATCATAATCTTCACTGTCACATGATCTTTCAGAAATCATTCAAATATGATAATTTGCTACTCAAGAAACATTTCTTAATATTATCAGTGTTGAGAGCAGTTGTATACTGCTTAATAATTATGTGGAAAGGTGTGAATAGAAAGGTCAAAAGAACAGCATTTATTTTAAATAGAAATGTTTTGTAATGCATTATAAAGGTCACTCTTGAGACCAATTAAATGCATTCTTACTGAATTAAAGTAGTAAATATTTTCCAAAAAAAAAAAAAAAGTACTGACCCAAAACTTTTGAATGGTAGCATATTTAAGCCAGTTAAATCCTATTCAGTGTAAACTGTATAGTAAATGGCCACAACTATCATCATTTGCTTTGCTGGTGTGAATAAATGCCTCATCTACTGCAGCAGTAGGACATTGGTTTCAGCATAAATGTGACCCTGGAGCACAAAACCAGTCATAAGGGTCAATTTTTAAAAACTGAGATTTATACATCATCTGAAAGCTGAATAAATAAGCTTTGTTAGGATAGGACAATATTTGGCCGAGATACAGCTATTTGAAAATCTGGAATCTGAGGGTGCAA
The DNA here is from genome assembly GCF_022985175.1 of Labeo rohita. Lineage (NCBI taxonomy): Eukaryota > Metazoa > Chordata > Actinopteri > Cypriniformes > Cyprinidae > Labeo > Labeo rohita. Next base: position 3,076,951 of record NC_066871.1, read on the forward strand.
AAAAATCTAAATATTGAGAAAATCTTAAAATCTTTAAAGTTGTCCAAATGAAGTTCTTAGCAATGCATATTACTAATCAAAAATTAAGTTTAGATATATATACGGTAGGGAAGTCACAAAATATCTTCATGCAACATATTCTTTACTTAATATCCTAATGATTTTTGGCATAAAAGAAAAATCGATAATTTTAAAACATACAATGCATTTTTGGCTATTGCTACAAATATACCTGTGCTACGTGAGACTGGTTTTGTGGTCAAGTGTCATATAGAAAAATGTGAATAAATGGATTCATTTGTAAAATTTATGCACAATTCGTATTATGTTTTTAAGAAAATCTCTGCTCCTCACAACGGTCATCACTTGATTTTAATCTTAAAAGCAAAAGCCAAAAAAAAAATTACTGTTACTTTGAAACAGAAACTTTCACTCAAGTATGGTTTTGACTGGATATTTTTGCTTTTTAATACAGTAAATGTCAATATTCGCACCTCAACTAAAGTCAAACTTTTACAAGTTTTCTACCATAAAATTTTCTTCTCTCTTATTATAGACTGTGTGCTTGGCCCTAACGAAGACGATGCAGAAAAAGATGACATATCGAGCATCAGACCCACCCGTCTGCCCGCGGCTCTGTCCCTATCCCATTCTAATGCCTTCCATGTGTGGGACCAGGATGATGTGGTGATCCCTTTACCGTCGGACGACAGCCCCCAGATGAGCCCTCTGCTGCTGGCCGCTATCCCTTACATCCCCTCCTTCTTCCCCACATCCAGCTCCAACAACAGCCCCTCAGTGCCCAACAGTCCCGGGCCAACATCTACCATCCCACGGGACGTCTGAGAAAACAAATGGAAGGTAAGACGGTGAAGCTCAGCCACTTTCTACGATTTTTTTTTTTTTTTTTTTGACAGAGTGCAATGGGTTGAAACCAAAGAAAACGGGAACATTGAAGGACAAGAGCCGTGCACCAGAAAAAGACTTTGTGCATGTTCTCGTCATGCAGATCTGACTTTTCAAAACAGACTATATTGTGCTGATATTATGAATATAATAACATTAACATTCATGCATTTCATAGACACTTTTATCTAAAGTGACTTCCAGTGCATATATATACGTTTTACCTTTCTTATTCCCTGGGAATCAAACCTGTAAGCATGACATCACTACACTGGAAGCCTCTTCCGTTCATTTCCCGAAGTTTTTGGACTGAAGGGTCACTTGGAAATACATACTTTTGGATGGACTGCTTGAGACATATTACTTTTTCCTGTTGTGTAAGACGATTTATGGAGGTTCTGTTATGAGCGCTGTTGAACATCATTACGACTCATCCCCAAAAGGATTAATTTGAAAGAATCCGAGCTCAGAATGACTCTGCATTATATATTCGGTTGGTATTAATTACATAACAGCTCAAGTCTAGACTTTCCACGCCCGTGCAAATAAACCTAAAATTTCTCCTCTGTGTCGGTTGGTCTCAAAGGAGCATCTCTTTACGGGAACCAGACTGTTGGAAATCAGAGATGTGCGGGGTGAAGGATAAAAAAGGAATGATGTTTGGACAGAGGCTCGAAGCAACAAAACTCAGCAGATGCCCTTGAAAGGATCAAGAAGCTTGTTGGATGATTGAAATTTTGGATTTATCAGAATTTAAACGCTGGATCTAGATGTCAATCATTTTGGAGACCACATTGGGGTTGTTCACACAGGACATGTTCTTGCATTGTTTTACTGTTCATTGTTTAAATGTTGGTTTTCGCCATTGGTATCACAGCTGTTTTTTCACCATCTCAGGTTATGAGCATCCTGTTTTTAAAATAACACATTGACACATTGTTTATTTTACGTATATAATATTGACATTATAGTAATACAAAGCTGGTGGAAAATGGTGAACTTACCCTTTAAATCAGAGGTGTCCAATCTTGCTTCTGGAGAGTCAGAAGATATATAGAAGATATATAGTGTTTGCACGTCACAATTTGGTCAGTTACCAGGATGCGCGGCCATATTGGAGATACTCATGGATTGCATGGTTAATGTACTACTGAATATATTGTTCTGCTAATTTATGCTGTCTAAACCACTGAAAAAACGAGTGGAAGCTGCTAAATCATATAGAGAAGGATTTAGTTTAGAAAGGGCGCAATATTTTGGCAAACTAAAGTTAATAGGTGGTAAATGTATGTATGTATATTACAGTAGAGGAATGTGAACCCATGACCTTGTGGTTAGGCTTTGTTTTGGCACAAACTTGCACTATGATATGGATATTTTCACCAGATATCCCACTTTTTTGTCACATTGTGAATGTACTTGTAGTGGAACACAAGAGCGTGTGCTGTGTGAACGTTCCCATATACCTATAATGCAATATTATGCTAAAGTGGACTGACTTGTTTTTTTGCAAACCTTTTAGGGTCCATATTGGTTAACAAGCATTAACTAATGCTGTTACAATTGCTGTAAATAAAGAACTCTGCTAACCCTAAGTTGTTCTTTGAAAAGTAAGTTGATTAACCATAAAACAAGTGTATAGTGTCTTTATAAGAGTGAAATCACAAATTGAAGTCAAACAGTTGAAGTCAAAAGTTTATGTACTCCTTGCAGAATCTGCAAAATGTTAATTATTTTACCAAAATAAGAAGGATCATGCAATATGCATGTTATTTTTTATTTAGTACTGACCTGAATAACATATTTCACATAAAAGACATTTGCATATAGTCCACAAGAGAAAATAACAGCATTGAGAGCTGGGGATGAAAACTTTTGAACAGAATGAAGATTTTTATTTTGCCTAAATATCTTTTTTTTTTTTTTTCATTTAGTACTGCCCTTCAGAAGCTACAAAAGTTACTTACATGTTTACCGGAGGATAAAACAAGTTAAATTGACCCTGATCTTCAAACTCAACATGTTTTAACAAACTCAGACAAGTTATTTCGAAGCGATAGGGGATTACTTTGACTCGGCCACTTAAGATGTCACGACAGCAAGTAAACAAGATGTAATCCTTCAGTGTCACAGAGGATTCCCTCAACCTCTCCTCCCCCAAAGGGCAATCGGCGGGACAGCAGATTTTCCATACGCTGCTGACGGCCCTCTTAAAACAGGATTGTGTTCAAATCATCTAAATTGTTTTTTGATGGCAAATGTGTCTTGCATAAACTTCTATCATGCTTCTGTCCCAGATTCAGAGCCTGACAATTTAATCTTAACGTCCAGCTCACATCCTCTCTACATGTGCTTTTATGTAATCTTATGTGTGCCAACAACACAAGACTTTGGGAAATGAAGAGATTACGAAGCCTGTGATCAAATCTGAATGTCCAATTCATTAAAAAAAACAAAAAAAAACACTACTGTTCAGAAGTTTGGGGTTAGTACTTTCTTGAAGTCATTACTACTTTTATTCAGCAAAAATATTAAGCAACAGAACAGTTTTCAAAACTGAATAAAAGAAATGTTTCTTAAGCAGCAAATCAGCATATTAGAATGATTTCTGAAGCATCATGTGACACTGAATACTGGAGTAATGATGCTGAAAATTCAGCTTTGCATCACAGGAATAAATTATATTTTTGACCCCAAACTTTTTCAACAGTAGTGTACATCCATGTCATTTTTCTGAGGCTCATATGCTGTAGATGCCTAGACATGAAAAGATGAGGGAAGCAGCTTTAACTCATTTCCAGCCATGAGTTTTGCTGAAAGAAATGGAATTAGTGCCACTAATCTTATTTAGTTTGTTCATGGAACTCGGCTGCAATGTACAAGTTTCCCCTTGAGACACAAACATACTGCTTAACATTTACGTCAGTTTCAGTGAAAACAGAATCAATGCCGGCAGGAAATAATATTACTTTGAAAGGACAGAGAACATCCAAAGAACAGAAAAAGGACGTCGACTGATGGCAGAAACATTAGTCCAATTTGACTGGAGTAGTACAGCTCTCAACTAGGGGACCGGGGCCCACTAGGGGGCCTCAGCAAACTTTAAATTATTTAAATTAATTAAAATAAATATATTTAAATATATACTTTAAAAAAAAAAAAAAAAACTTAAAAGCTTAATTTAAATGCCAAAACCACATGAAATAATTTTTGTTATATTTGTTTTCCCTTAATTATAAATAATATATATATATATATATATATATATATATATATAATTTTATGATTTTTTTTAAATATTGGGGGGAAAAAGAACCTACTGTTCTGGAACGTTCCGGAATCAAAAAAAAAAATTCTGGATACCAACACAGTTACTAAAAAACAAATTGAAAATTAGCATTTATGTCCGGAAGAAACACCTTCAGCGTCTCCGAATATTTTGTTATACAGGACAATGGGTGGCTTTTGAGTCAAAAAGGTTGACAATCACATGTTGCTTTGCATTGTGAAGCCCCGCCCCAAAGACACAGTGAAATCTAATTGGTCCCTACTTAAGCCTTTTTGTTTTTAGCATGGACAAAAAAAAATTACGTGTTCCAATAAAAAATGCAACAACTCCTGGTAAAAATGCTGTGGTCAAACATAGAAACAATAAGATCAAACGGATTTTCCCATTTAACAAGACAGAGATTTACTCTGCCTGAAGAAAGCTTAGCCCCCTTCACTGGATTTATACAAATGACTCAAGACCCTTATCCTAACCTTCTGAGTGCTACATTTACAACAGTACACATGCACAATGAAGATAAGTGTACGCAGTACAACAATTTTTGTAAATTAAAAAAAAAAAAGATTACTGGAGATATGTTTTACAATAAAGTCTATTTCAATCCAATTAAAATTTCAATATTTAATTAAATAATATATATTTAATCATTTCTTGGTATCTTTTTGTGAAATTTAGCTATTTGGAAAATGACAAGTGTAACTCTAACACCGAATGTTTCTAAGTGTACTGGAATATGATAATGCAGCCATGGAAAACGTCCAGCAAAAAGACACTGCTTTAACTGCATACCCTAAATTAACACCGGTTTCATAATAAACAACCATAAGTAGGTCATTCTGGAGATTTGAAATATTTTTAATTTACCATTTCTACATTATGAGGACTTCAATTATTTCCATTGCATTCTGGGTTGTGAGAACAGAGTGGGTGGCTGTTTTTACAGAGCTGTCATGAAAAAAAAGGCAGTGCAAAAACTATCTATATATATGGAGCAGAAATTAAAGAATTAACCTATTGAAAAACGTAAGTAATGTCTTGATTGAAGTTGGAGGCCAATAGGGATTTCTATATTGGGTGTTGACTTGCAGGGTCAATGTCACACTTCTCATGCAAAAGACGTGACTTGTTTCCACTTTGACGTCATCCTGTTCAACACGGCCTTTGTAACTAATGCCCGAGCAGCAAAGTGTAGTTCAGGGTGTGTATTATGGCTTAAATAAACAAAAATGCAGACGAGTCATTAGAGCACAAATGAATTCATATGCTGGGCCTTCTGATGGTCATTTAAGAGTCCAGTCGACATATTGGGCTGTCGTACACCATCTGTAGGTTCACTTTGTGGCCCACGAGTTCTCGGATGTTGTTGATTCCGTATTTGATCATGGTGGGTCTGAAGATGGACGAAAAGAAAAAGAGAAACAATCAAACAACTCTGAAATTTTATATGCTACTGATGCTATTTTATACGTGTGTGTTGGCGTACCTTTCCAAGGACAGACCCCAGGCTATGACCGACACCCCTTCGGGTAAACCCATGGGAAGCAGCATTTCAGGCCTGAAGGCCCCAGAATTACCCACCTCCACCCACTTCTTCAGACCTGAGAGAGATTCAGAAAGATGGGAGATTTATGATGCTACACTGGTTGAAAGAGTTAATTTTCCGTCTATAGAGTGTACAAGAAAGCTTTTTCAGCGGCCTTTGTTATGAAAGTGTTGTTTTCGAGTGGAAACAGAAATTTCGTGTTTACGAGTTGAATGCACATAAAAGCCAGCACAAAGTGGAAAACATTGAATTGTCTTGTCAGTGCCAGTGAGAAAATGTTGCACTTAAACCAGTCAAGCTGCATACACAAAATATAATTATATCAAACAATTACGTTAAAATATATAGCGATTCAATTTACAGTACTTTCACATATTGAACAAAAATGTAAAAATATGTATTGATTATTTTGTAAAGGTTGTGTTTTCTATTATTTGTAGAAAAGTTAAATTGCCATCTTAAGTAAAATTTGACTTGATTTGAACACAGCTGAGATGGTAATTATGACTTTCCAATACAAAATACAAACTTCAATGAGGACATAAATGCACCAATATTTTTCCCCTTCTTTTTTTTTTTTTTTTTTTTTTTCCGCATAGTGATTTTTGAAGTCCTTTTTAAGGCGAATCAAAACATTACCAACTTTGATTTGAATCACAAAAGTATTTTGTGTATTTAATGTTGGCTGAGCGTCTATAACTGCAAGGCTATGAAGAATTTATTTCTTGACCACGTTAAAGTTTTATCTCACTTCTGCAAAGTGTTTTTGTTATTTCAAAGAGCTTTACAGACCACCAGAGCAAGATAAAAAGACAAAGGCAAACTAATCAGATAAATATGACAACTTTTATATTTTTCATACAGTTCTTTTAAGTCACTATGAAACCAAAACTGACAAATCTTATTATTTGTAAATGGAATATTGCAGTGTTTCTAACTAATGATTTATCTGGGCACATCATTTTTTTAAAATTCAGGTCCCATCCTATAATTTTTCTTGCGTGAAAAGCTGTTTTACTCAGATGCGCACCACAGTGTGAAAGAAAAGACTATTGCACTTTTCCTTTCATGTTGATTTCAATATCAATGCCATTTCGCTACTTAAACATTTTGCTTCAAAACTTTTTTTAGATTCACTTTTTAATCATTTCACAATCCATTTGAACTTATTCTATACTTACAGAATAGCAGGCTATAAAAGACATAGCACATTACATACATGCATGCATGACTTTATATGGAGAGTTTTACCTTCGTGATAGCTGAAGACCTCCATGCTTGGCTCGGTGTAGGGGTTGTACGCAGGCTTGAAGCGCAATTTAGTGATTCCTGAAATAAAACATCATCAAAATCATGATCAAAGTCGTCTGGGATGTCTTTAAATCCAACACTGAGCTATTTACCATGTTTATTAAAAACTTAACTGAACATTCCTCTTTCACTGTAAATACATTATGCTGATTAAAAAGTAGAGTCTTTTTACACACACTCATATCTTATTCTTAAAAAGCGAGGAGTGTAGTACCTAGTTTGGTGAAGAACTGGTGTAGGATGCCCATGAGGTTTCCCAGCGTAAGGCCGTAGTCGGCCACCACACCCTCGATCTGGTGAAACTCCGCCAGGTGAGTAGCATCCAGAGTTTCATTACGGAAAACTCTATCGATGGAAAAGTACTTCACGGGTGTGAACTTCTCCTGAAAGACACCACACAGACAAGTCAGATCTGAACTAAACTGCGGTGACACTGTGAGAGAATGTGTATGTATGTTTTTTCACCTGCTGAGCAACTTTATACAGCATGCGAGCGCTGACCGCTGTGGTGTGTGTTCGCAGGAGGTTCTTCTGAGCTTCTTCAATCTTCCAGTCATATTTGTATCTTAAAATTGATTTGAGATGTTAAAATGACATTGATCTACATATATAAATTATTGTTCAAAACTTTGGGGTTGAAAAGATTTTTAGGCTGCATTTATTTGATAAAAATATAGTAAATTCAGTAATATTGTGAAATATTATTGCAGTTGTTTATAATTTGGATATTATAATTATAATTATAATTGGATATTTTAAATGTAATTTATTCCTGTGATCAAAGCTGAATTTTCAGCATCATGACTCCAGTCTTCAGTGTCACACGATCCTTTAGAAATCATTTTAATATGCTGATTTGCATATTATTATTTATGGAATATTATTTTTGTGGAAACTGTTATGGATTTAATTTTTTCCAGGATTGTTTGATGAATAGAACATTCAAAAGATCAGCATTCATTTGAAATAGAAATCTTTTATAACATTATAAATGTCTTTACTGTCACTTTTGATCATTTTAATGCAACCTTTCTAAATAAAATAAAAGTGTGTTTATGTATAGAATATAATACACGTCTTGACTTACCCCTGTGATCCGTAACCTCCTTCAGAATGGACCTTCTTCACTCTCTCCAAATAGTCCTGAGGAAACTCATGAGCCAGTGCTGGGTCTGCAAAACACACAAAATATAATTTGAAAAATATGCTTTGAAAATAAATGGTACAAACGGTACAAACAGGAGGATTAACAGGTCAGTGAAAGCACAGAGGTGGATATTCCTCACCTGAGATGAAGAAGGTGTCGTGTTGGTCTCTAGCTGGGTGCTGCTGGGGCTGAAACAGAGAATCGAAGTTCCAGAAGGAGCTCTCGACGAAATTATTGGTGGGCATTTCTGTGAATCTGTGAATGAGAGACATAACACTTAGGAATATGCTTGTAAAGTAATGATCTAAGAGTAAAACACTTATGGAGTTAAATGGTTTGTATGAAGGCATAACTGATTCAACTATGGTACTCCAACTCACTTCAAATCAGTATCATTGCAACTGTCGTATTGATTTTATGAAATATTAAGTATTAGATTTCAGACACAATACTGTCACACTGTTCTGTTTCAGGTTTATTTTATCAGTGAAAAGTTCCAAATGAAACAACAGGAGAACAGTTTTGTATCTTTGAACAACACAACACAGTTCTTCATTACTGAATGAATCTGTGTTTTGAACGAATTACTGTAATGAATGATTCAACAGCCGAATGAATCATCCAGCTGAACAAATCGTTTGAACGAGTAACTCAATCACTGACAGTGACTTTCTGCCACATACTGGATGTTTTATATTCACTTTTAAAGTGTCTTTCCATTAAAAAAAAATCTAATATTTATTAAAAATAATAACTGATTAAAAAGTATTTTTAAAAAAATTGACGTGACCCACCTATATCTCTCTCTCTCTCTCTCTCTCTCTCTCTATATATATATATATATATATATATTTTTTTAAGGATGCAACGATACACTTAGTCCACGGTTCGATACGTACCTCAGTTTTTAACCATGGTTTTCGGTTTGGTTCTGATAGCTTGCCACATCATTTTTTGTTTTTTTTTTTGCATCTAATTAACAACAAAATACTCCTGTACACCTCTGTACACTGAAAAAAGCGTGGATTATTATAGGTCTGCTTAACATTTCTTTTGAGAGAGGTATTATTTTTCTGATTTTTACGCAAAATAGGATGGGTTTCATTTATACTGGCCCGGGTATTTTCATAATGATTAAGTATATTTGTTAGCCATTGCTAATCGACATACAGTATAGAATATATTGTCTGCCTCATTCTATGATTAGAAGCCACATCAGATCACAAAAGCAAGTTATTTCAAACACTCGACTGATGCTGTGAAGTAAAAAGAAGTTACAATGTTCTCTTTTGTTGGACGACAGGTTTAGAAAGGCTTATCATTGCATTTCATTAGAAGGGAAGATGCTCTGCAAGTGTTGCTTTTTCAGATATAAACGGGGAGGTGCTTCCTAAATCACAGGCACACACACAGCAAATTTCAAGAGAAATAAAACAAGGAAATTATTTAAATGCAAAACCCGAAAAAAACGCAATTCACAAGCACGTCTTGAACCGTGGATGTTGTACCGAACGGTTCGTCCCTGATATATATATATATATATATATATACACACACTGCCCTCCAAAAGTTTGTAAACACCCCTGGCAAAGTGTGGTTTTGGACGATATCAGGATATATGCAGATGTCACTCCTAAAACTTGCAGCATGTACGCCACTTTGCCCCTCTCAGCAGCATCAAAAACAACTTTTATTCAAATTATATAGACAAGAAAGTGCGCAAAGAGCGCTTTATAACGAAAGGATTCACGAGATTCCAGAACGCAGGACTGAACTTGGCGAGTGGACACGAAACGTCTCTGATTGGCCACTGCATTCCAGAAATGAACACATATGTCTGTGATTGGCTACAAGGTTCAACACTTCAAAAACAGAGCGCAAACAGGTGGCTGCTGCTTACTTTCGTTTTGCTTATTTAGTTATTCAAGTTTGCTGGTTCCCACTTCCTTCCTCCCTGAATCTTGAAATTTGTAACATAAATATATACAATTTCCTCAAATAATCCTGGCGACCCATTTTTTAAGTCTCGCAACCCACCTACTGTGAACTAACCAACACATACAGAACATGAATACAAAAGCTTCGGGAATCATCTGTCCATGATAGGCCGCAACCAGAAAAAAGGTACCAGCACCAAAACACACTTAGCACAATTTTGCCTAAGTATCATTTTGGACAAAATGTATAGGTTAAGGGCATGCTTTATTTTTAGTCTTTATTTAAAATTATTTACTGCTCCAAAAAAAACACCAACTAAGCATGTGTGAAATTCTTTTGTCCAAACAATAAATCTGATAACTGATCTTTTACCAGCTGAGGCAGAAGAGTATTCTGTAAAGATAAAGGACTGACCCCATCTCCAGGAAGATCTGCCTGAATTGCGTCCGGACCTTCATGAGCGGGTGCAGGTGACCACTGTCTGGAGCGACACCCATTGCCTCGAAATTATACGGCTTGAACTTCTTCTCCTTCCAGCTTCCACTGAGAGAAACAAGATTTAAAAAATAAATAAATAAAAACCAAACACTTACAAAGCATTTCATGAAACCCAGTTGAAAACAAAGAACAAAAAATGCTATCAAAATGTGGTGCTTTTTAGTTTTAATAAGAACAGAAGTGGGACAGTCTTGTATTTTAAAATTGCATCACTGCAACATGACGTTGTATAAAATTTTTAGGACCCCTTTGCAAAATTTTTAGCCCTTTTCCTGACACTGATTGGTCTCACCTGGCGATCATCTCTGGAGTGAGTTCTGTCTCTTGTTTAGTGATGGTGGTACTAAAGCTGCTGCCTTTAGTGATCCAGTATGACTTCACCGTCCTGAAATCATTCATTCATTCATTCAAATTATATACAGACAGATAGATAGATAGATAGATAGATAGATAGACAGATAGATAGAATACATTATATAATTTGTTAGATGAGACCGTTATTGAGCTGTAGCACCACCTAGTGCTCATGTGTCAACATAATAAATATTAACCTGAGTAACACCAAAATATATTATTTTCAGACCAAACAAACACTGAATAAATCAAATTGAACAACTTCAGAAAGTTAAAGCCAAACACACAACACTCTCTCTTACACTTCAGATAGCAGTTTGCGTTTCTTCAGTTCATTCTTTTCTTTGTCTTCCAGTTTTGCGGACTGTCCCTTTTGCACCAGCTGTAGTTTTCCCCTTACTGCATCCTCAATAGTTTCCACCTGAAACACACACACACTACATTAATACCACATTAATTTGGGCTTAATTCATAATCAGTGCAGCACGTAACTTACAGTTTTGAACACTCTTGGTCCACCCTCATGAGCTTTATCCAGACGGATCCATTTGTTAGACATGGCTTTGCTGAAACCAACCTTTCCGCTTGGCATTTTCTAAAAGAATCATAAGATACATGGGATATCAGCTGCAAAACATATACAGTTGAAGTAAAAAATGTACATACACCTTGCAGAATCTGCAAAATGTTAATTTTACCAAAATAAAAGGGATCAAACAAAATGCATGTTATTTTGTTATTTAGTACTGATCTGAATAAGATATTTCACATAAAAGACGTTTACATGTAGTCCACAAGAGAAAATAATAGTTGAATGTATAAAAATGACCCTGTTCAAAAGTTTACATATGTTTGATTCTTAATACTGTGTTATTACCTGAATGATCCACAGCTGTGTTTTTTTGTTTAGTGATAGTTGTTCATGAGTCCCTTGTTTGTCCTCAACAGTTAAACTACTGCTGTTCTTCAAAAAGATCCTTCAGGTCCCACAAATAATTTGGGGTTTCCAGAATTTTTGTGTATTTGAACCCTTTCCAACAATGACTGTATGATTTTGAGATCCATCTTTTCACACTGAGGACATCTGAGGGACTCATATGCAACTATTACAGAAGGTTCAAACGCTCAGGCTCAAACAAGGGACTCAAGAACAGCTATCACTAAACAAAAAAACACAGCTGTGGATCATTCAGGTAACAACACAGTATTAAGAATCAAGCATATGTAAACTTTTGAACAGGGTCATTATACATTCAACTATTATTTTCTCTCGTGGACTACATGTAAATGTCTTACGTGAAATATCTCATTCAGGTCAGTGCTAAATAAAAAAAATAGCATGCATTTTGTATGATCCCTCTTATTTTGGTAATATTTTCACATAATAAAAACAGGTTTTCGCATTGTAAGCTACTGAGAATGTTTAAATATGAGAAAGCTAAAATAAACTTCATGAGATTTGTCCAAATGACACTCATTATAGTCAAAATACATCATGTTTACTCCAGTACGAGACTACAGAAGACTCTTTCATCTCTCACCATGAGCTCATTCTGTGGCAGGCCCTCATCAGGGATGGCTTTAAACACTCGGGCTTCATGACTGCCCTGCTCTGCGATCTCACAGCCCTCTCCTGTGAGCTCCCAGCGTTTGGAGGACTTCTGCTCTGCCGAGATCACCTGAGAACAGGATTCAAACAGGTTAAGACAGAAAAACAGTTGAATATTTACATATACTCATAGCCTCAGAGAACTAAACAGGGGTCCAAAAAAAAAATAAAGGAAAGCTATTGCCATGTAAAATAATACGCTACAAAACAGGTGGAGATTAATAGAAAGATATGACAAAACACAGACAGACAGATAGATAGACAGATAGATAGACAGATAGATAGATAGATAGACAGGCAGACAGATAGATATCATAATTGTGAATCGCAGTATTAAGAGACATTTCGGCAGTATGATAGTCTGTACGATGATTTCTTTATAACGCGCTGGTCCGCACGATTTCAGCAATGTACACACATCATCCGGATTGAATGGGTCTGGTTTACGCCGCTGTTGCATCAGTCGGAGCGTGTCGGTGCTGCGATATTTCCTCACCTCTCCAAGCGCCTGCAGGCTCTTCACCGCCCCGACGATCACCTGATGATCCACCCCGAGATCCGCGGCCACATCCTGGCTGTCAATGCCGTCGTCTACCTTCTCCAACAGCCGTAGGAGTGATTCCAAAAGCCCGGTGTCAGCCATGCTGGAGTCGCCTTGCGTTCTGATGGGGAAACGGACATGACGTCACATCAGCCGTAAGCTCACTAACAGAAACGCACGGCGATTATTTTACCGTAAACCTTGAAGAGCGGTTCTGTATTTATTATTTAGAAACATTACGATTTTCATTAAGGGGTCCCCAATCCTTTATTAAAAATATGTAGTACATTTACAGCGGCTCTGTGTTTATTACTACACTGAGAAACAAAGATTTGCATTTACATTATTATTAATTTGTTGTTATCGGAGCTTTCAATCATGGGGTCTACAAACCTTCATTAAAAATTACTATTATAACTACTATTATTGTTACCAGAGCTTTCAGTCGCAACATCCATAAACCTTTTTTGTTTTTGAATATTTATTACACCTTCAATCATGTATTTGCATTATTTTTACCAGCATTTTCAATCATAGCATTTGTTAAAATAAAGATTATATCCATTATAAAATTATATTCTAAAACTTTATTTTCAGGTTTCAAATGACATCATTACAATTTAAGACCAGATTCCAATGTGACGTTTGGACCAAACTGTAGTAAAGACAAGTATAAGCAAAATACCTGGAGAAGTGCATTCAAAAACACAGCAGATATCAGATATCCTCCAAAATAAAATCCTTTATTACAAACACCACACATTCTTTAAACATTGTTCGGAAAAAAATAAAGGTCCCCCACCCAAAACGGCCAATGCTACAACGACCTGACACATCACAACTTTCACAATCACATAACCATTTAAAACAATGTCACATGTGCATTCATAATTTAAAAGAAAAGCCTACAATTACAGTGAAAATCATGAAATGTTGCTGGTCAAATAGAGGAAAAAAAAAAAAGAGAAAGAAAAATCATTAATGATTTACAGCTGGAGATGCATCTTATATTTATACAAGTCAGAATGGTTAAAATCACTCAAGGACTGAACGTCCTGTCACTGCATATTAACAAATTATCAGGTCCTCACATGCGACGCTTTGGGTATATTTCACTTCTCTCTTCTGAGAGCAGTAGTTTGGGGGAGTTCACAGATTTTAAGTAACTATAAAATAAAAAATCCACAAACTGCAAAAGAAACGTGAAAGTACACTATTTCGCACAAAGTTTAGAGACTGCTAGAACTTTAGCTCAGCTGATGGTGATAGAAACCAAAAATCAAGAACGACAATCAAAACAGATGATGCTCCTTGTTTGGAAATGATAATGATGCAGGACTGCGCACAGGAAGGCAGGTTTATCGATACTGGTAGTTCATATTGGGATCGCCCCGGCCGTACCCTGCTGGTCCGCTGTTGTAGGAGGCGGAGTTACCACCAAAATTCTGGTTGGCTCCGCCCTGTGAGCTGTAGTTTGACTGGCTGTTGTAACCTAAGAGACAGACCAATCAGAATTAGTCTAAATAAATAAATAAATACATACAGAGTTAATGCCCATTCACAACAAGGATGAAAACTAAAGTTTTTCATTCAGATCCACTTGAAATGTTGACTAATGTAGTTGTTATAGTTTTTGGTGTGAACAGGCCTTAAAGAAACAGATCACCCAAAAATGAAAATCTGCTGAACATGCATTCATCCTCAGGCCATCCAAAATGTAGATGATTTTATGTCTTCATTAGAACAGATTTAGAGGAATTTAGTATTACATCACTTGCTCACCAACAGATACTCTGCAGTGAATGGGTGCCGTCAGAAGTCCAAACAGCTGATAAAAACCATCACAATAATCCACAAGTAATCCTGACTCTATTAAACATGACTCCAATGAATGTCTTTTAATGCAAAAAGCGTTATGTTTGTAAATAAATTAAGATTTAAAAAAAAAAAAAAAAAAAAATCTTTAAACTATGACTTTTGGCCAAATTCATCATAATTCCATAATTCATCAATGCTTCCTCCAGTGAAAAAGTGCATCCCCTGTTGTCCTCTCACATCAAAATCCATCAACATGTTTGTTTAGAACAGTTTCTGCTTGTAAACGGTGCTTGATCGGTGCTCATTTCTCTCCTGATTCAGACGAGATAACTTTATAACTGGGGAAAGCAATATTATGGACTCGTATTTTAGCCAGAAGTAGCAGTTTAAAGTTAAAAACGTGTTTATGGTGGATTTGTTTCTTACAAACACAGCCTTTCATGTCATAAGATGTTAACTGATACACTTAAATCATTTGGAATATTTGTGGACTGTGATTCATCAGCTGTTTGAACTCTCATTCTGACGGCACCCATTCACTGCAATGGACCCACTGGTGAGCAAGTGATGTAATGCTAAATTTCCACAAATAAGTTCTAATACAAACAAACTCCTCTACATCTTTAATGACCTGAGGAAGAATACATTTTCAGCTAATTTTTCCTTTAAAACTCCTAGATTTGTAACTCAGAGTGTTTTCGTCACCTTCATAGTTGTATTCTTGTCCTCCGGTCACCTGTGAAGGATAAGCAGTGCTGTAGTTGAAGTTTCCACCTCCTGCTCCTCCACCACCACCTTGAGCCTGGCCGAAGTTCTTCTTTTGTCCGAAGCCCTGGCCGTATTGACCAAAGGAACCCCCTTGGCCCACTCCGGGTCCTGGAGGTTTGGTGTTTTGGTGCATGGGTGGCTTCTTACCAGCCGGTTTGGGGGTTCCGGTAGGGGACGAGTAGCCACCGTCACCCTGATAATATGAACCGAAACCGCCCGCCCCTGCTGCTCCACCCCCAGATGATGTGTTTGTGCCTGGACCTGATGATCCAGGACCTGAGGCCACCGGTCCACCATTAGAGCCTCCATTATTATAGAAATCTAAAGAGGAATATACAGTAAATGTTAACAGATTAGCACATACTTCTAATTCAATTCACACTATAAAACTAAGATACTTATACATCAACATATTACCGGCTTTAAGTACTGAATTCAAGAAGTTTCTGCTGTTCATTGAAACCTGATACAAAAATATACATCCACACTGGGTAATATTTAATTTTATACCAACAAAATTTAAACACTATGGGTTATGATACCTTGAAGTTCATCCATGTAGACACAAGTTACTGACCCAAGCTTCAATAAAACCACTATTTTTTTTACTTTGAAATGGTAAAATGTATCACACTACACTTTTCTCTCCATTCACTTTCATTTAAAGACATTCACACAAGAGCAGAAATGCAAGCTTTTGTTAAAATGTTTTGCATTTCTCTGTTCTACAAAGTTCAAGTTTAGACCTGAAAATTTGTATTAAGTCAAAATGTGACCAATAGAAAATCAATATGGTTGAATTAAAAGAAAAGAGACTGTTTTTTGCATTTTGGATTTATGTTGAGTTTATCTTTAATGTTTGTCATATCATGACCTCTGCACTGTCCGAAACAATTTTGCATGCTTAAAATTTAGTGACCTCAGCTTATTAGCAATTTAGTTTCCTAAAACATGGTACAAATGGTGCGAAAGCAACTGCAGTAATAAATACCGACTTTGCATATCTGTATACAAATATTTTTTGGATTAAATAGAGACCAAAAGCTCCTGACAAAATACCAGAGTGAAAATGGTTTCAATCATAATACTAGCCAAATTTCCCATAAAAAGAGACATTTACAAATAAATCCCTAAACCTAATTTGTTAATAATTAATAAATAAATAAATAATAAAATACAAATTTACATAGATAATCACAGGTTTGTAAATTAACTTGAATTTATTGCAAAATAAGACGTAGTCCACAAACATCATTTTAAAAACAACAACAAAAAAAAAATGCCGCAAATATACCCCATTTAATCAATAGTTCACAGAATTGATAATATTCTGATATTAAAAATCTGTGCCTACTCCTTACAAGCCCAGTTTCCTCACGATCAATGGCATTCACCACATTTAAAAAAAGAAAATAAATAAACTTTAAAACATTAAAGACATGGCAATGTATGGAAGTGACAATTAAAAATTCTTTTTGAACATTATTCCAGGAAAAACAACTAAACTGTTGGCAAAAAATGGCTTATACAGTGACTTGAGAGCTGTAGTGAAGATACAGCCATTATGAAATATCAGTCTGCTACAGCTACTATCAGTCCGACTGCACTGATCACAGCACAAATAATACGTCTTGCTTTTCTTGATTTCCGTAGGCAGAAACTCCCGTTCACATCCACAGTGTTAGTTGATCGTTGGTGCAGGTTTTTTGAGGTGAGATTGTGGGCGGTACATCACAAGGAAACGAGTTTATAATGTGGGTAACCAGTGTTTTTTTTCCCCCTCGGTCTGAATTTTTCGTTTCACATTTGCGTGCTTATTGAAAACATTGGGCGGTTTATGTCGCAAACTCGTGGTAGCCATAGGAGTCTGAGACAAAGTCACCTAAAGGGTGAGACAGAGCAGAGAAGCACAGAATTAGACGTCTTCTGTGTTGGGCATGCCATGACAAATGTCACCGGGCATGAGTCAAGGATGTCAATCAGTTATCATCAAGGTCAAAGATAGTTTGTGTGTTTTTTTGTTTTTCTTTTTAGATTTCTCTGCTCCGGTCACCCTCAAGAAGGTCTTTCCTCAGAAAGTGGCGTTGGCATGTTGGGAACATTTCTCGTTTTTCGCCGAGGAAAGTTTGCGTCCCATGGCACAACAAAGCAGAGAAATGTAAAATCAAAAAGGAAAATACAATAGCGGACACTTACACATTAAAATGTCCCCAAAACTATCAGAGTAGAAGTTTAAATAGATCCAGAGCAAAGTGCACAGACTACTTAACTTGAGATGAACTCAAAAACAATTAACGAAACTTAAAATGGCAACAACTTATGCCATGAAGACAAGTCTTGCAGTTAAAAAAAAAAAAAAAAAAAAAAAAAAAAACTAGCCAAAAATGCTAAAAGGTATTAAGAAAAGAGTAGAATCAATGGCACCAGTGAGAAATAGGAAAATACTCACTGTAGCCAGAGTTGTTATTGCCACCATATCCATAAGTCCCGTATCCACCTATAAAGAGAATATAGAGAAGAATATGTACATGTTCATATGCAAGATTACATGAGTTTTGTTTTATCAGATCTGAGGTATAATTCATGATCATAGCACAAGGGAGCCTAAAAATAGAAGAATGTGCACTATTCATGTGTCTATGCGGAGTGTGGAAGCGGAAATGTAGCATGCTCGCTGCATGAGATGGAGGCTCTGGTGCACTCACTTGCACTTAAAATACTCCGCCATTTTTGCTCAGAGATAAAAGTAATGCATCTTTCGAATCTGTAAAGAAAATTGCGTGCACTCACAATAAAACGTTGAACTTTTGTAAAAAAAAAAAAAAAAAAAAAAAAAAAAAAAAAAAGAATACAGGATGCTCTTTCTGCTGTCTCTGTCTCTATGAACAAGCGTGAAATGTTGAAACTGTGTACTCTTGCCTTACAGACATGACAAATATCTACAGAGTGAAGGGTCTACTTTTAAATGAACCGATTCAAATAGAAAACAAATATTCTAAAATAATGTAATCCATGTGAAACTTGCATACAGGTAGACCACTAATAGTCGACTAATGCTTAAAATGAACAACTACTAGTCAACCAGAAAAGTCTTTAGTCAAGGGCATCCCTAACAATGTGTCATTTGTTAACATTAATGTATTAACTAACATGAATACATTACAGTATTTCATAATCTTTGGCAATGTTAGTTAATAAAAACACAGTTGTTCATGTTAGTTCACAGTGCATTAATTTTAAAACAAGTTGTGATGTGCAACCAAATTGTAAAGAGTTACCATTATATCAATGAAGGCGGCAAAGCAGCACTGAAAAATTGCTGAAAATGATATATATTGCTGGTACCATTCATTAAATATGCTTAAATGTGTAAGAATAATTGAAAAGCTTGAGCCCTAAAAGCCATCTCACATTTATGGTCTTAAATTTGTGCATTCATAATTTCAGGACATTTCAAGCCTTTTCCCCCCCCAATCACTACACAATACAGTTTTTTTACACAATACTTTCCTTGCAAATAAATAAATTTGTTCTGACTGTTAAGAATTGCTGCAGTTAATAATCAAACAGTTTTTTCCCCCCACCAAAACTGATGACAGAAACTTCAGTGTCAGCTACTGTTGTGTAGTTTTTTTTCCCCCTCCATACTTAGTGAAACTTGGGTATTAAAATGGCTTATTCAAACACTGCAATTCAGGTAGATCTCTGAGTGTTAAGGTTTGTTCAAATGTCTAATGCAAACTGATTCTTTCAGAGAGCACTGGAACTGTACCTTGATTGAATCCTCCTCCATTGTTAAATCCCCGGCCTCTGCCCCTGCCACGTCCTCTTCCTCTGCCCCTGGGATTGACTGCCATGTCAGCAGGTGGCCCAGCCACCATCCCAAATCCGGGGTGCTGAAATGAGCAAATCAGACAATTACACACTGAATACATAAGTGGAGACCAAAATGACACCAAAAACAAAAAGAGCCAGGCGTACCATTGGAGGCATTTTCTTTTTCTTGTTTGCATCGGAGTTGGAGCCTTCTGGGAAGAGCTTCTCCAGGGCTGCAAGTGCTGCGTAGGCCTTCGCCACCTTTTTATTGGATCCGGTACCCTGGAACTTCTGTCCGTCGATCTCCACCTGAAGGCAGGAAGGGAGAAAGGAAAAAGAAAAAGAAAAAAAAAAAAAAAAAAAAAAAAAAAAAAAAAGGGAAAGAAAAGCAGCAGCTATTATTATCTGATCTGCTTACAATAAGATAAATTTTACCAAATAAACAACTAGATTGTGTCTCTGAAATGGTGTCCTTACCTCCATGACAAAGCGTTTGTCATGGCTTCCACCGGTCTCAGAGATGAGCTCGTACTTCAGTCCTCTGCGTTTTTCGTTAAGCTCCATAACAGGGTTCTTTCCATGTTTGGTTAGGATAGGTCCCTGCTGTCGAGCGCTCTGAAAGACCAAAAAAAAAAAAAAAAAAAAAAAAAAAAAAAAAAAGGGGAGCAAGCTCTTAAAAGACTGAATAACATACATTAGAGGTTTGGTGAGACTAACCAGTCAAAATTAAAACATTTTTTGCAGGTTTCTGCATGTATAACAGTACGTGCTGTTCTAGTCATTCTAACATGCTAACTGGCGGCTTAAAACAGTCTATTAATGTTAAACAGTTGTGCTGCGTAATATTTTTGTAACATTATACAAGTTTTTTTCTATCACTTTTGATCAATTTAACACACACAAAATAAGTCTTACAGACCACAAACTGGTGCAACACAATGTCCTTGTGATGTTATTTACTTGTTTTATTTCTTAAGAACTATTTGTGACCCTGGACCACAAAGATTTTCTACATCATCTTGAAGCTGAATAAATAAGCTTTCCAATGACAATATTTGACAGAGACACAACTACTTGAAAATTTGGAATTTGAGGGTGTAAAAAAAAAAAAAAAAAAAAAAAAAAAAAAAAAAAAGAAAATCACCTTTAAAGTTCTTAGCAAATCAATGAAGTTGATACGTTTACGGTAGGAAATCTACAAAATATCTTCACTGAACATTATCTTTACTTAATATCCTAATCACTTATGGCATAAAAGAAATCAATAATTGTGACAAAGTATTTTTGGCTACTGCTACAATTATAGCCATGCTATACAAGGTTTTGTGGTCCAGGGTCACATTTGATATTCATTTATTTATTTATTTATTTTTTTTAATAAAACATTTTTATTTGCATCATAAAATCACCCACAAAGTTGTTAATCTATTACAGTCTGTAATATTATATTTTTATCTTCATATGCCACTATATGGATACATGTTGTAAAGAAACATCTTTGGTACCTCATCAGTGGGGCTGTCTGAGGTTGGAGCTGGTTCGGGCTCCATTTGGGTCACAGCAGGCAAAGTCTCCTGTGTGGCCACCGGCTCCTCTAGTTTGACCAGTTCAGCTACCTTTTGGTCCAATCCTGTTGGCAGACCCATATCTTGCAAGACCTGGAAAAGAATTTCAGAAAGAAAATTCAGTTTCTGCCATTTCAGACTAAATCAGTAAGCCAAATAACTCATCGTCTGCATCACAGCCTCTTACTTTGACAGCTACGTGTAGTTTCGCAGTGCGTTTGGATGGACCAGAAGCTTCAAAGTTCTTTCCGTCCACCTCTACAGCCATAGTAAACACGGGCACATGGACGGGTCCGGTCTGAGAGATGAGTTTGTACTGTAGACCCGGCTTCAGCTGGTTCAGACGCATCAGGGCATTCATGGCCTGCGGTGGCTCTGCCTTCTCCTCTGGAGCTGAAGGCCAGAAAACAAGGTATGTTTTATGCGCACTGCTATGCATAACTCCACTATAAGCAGATTAAGAACATCTGAACAGCATTTACATTTCTTCTGCAATTTCTTCTTTTTCTTGTTTGGGTTCTTCTCATCAGTAGCCTCCTCCTCCTCCATGGGGCGTTTCATCGGGGGCACGTAGGTTGTGCTGGGTGGGATTTGAACTATGGCGATGAAAGACATTAAAAGTCAAGTTTCTACCTACAACATAACATCCTTTAAGCAATTAAAAACATCCACCTCTACTCAATTTTACCTGTGTAGTCAATAGGTGTCTCACTTCGTGGTTTTCTGGGCATTTTTGAAGGAAGCGGGTCCATGCCAAGTACTTTGTGCAGCTGTCCAAAAGCTGAAAGCCTCAAGGCATGCTGTTAATCAAAAACATAACAGCAACCATAATGCTGAAATGAGATACACAAGCAAATCAAGCGCAAACCTGTAATAAAAACAGCAAATTGTGGACAAACCTGAGCACTCTGGGTGATGTCCTCCCGCTGCTGGCGATCCACGTGACTGATAGCATCTGTTGGCTCCTTTTCGCAAGGGTCACAAATGCCTGAACCATCTAAAGCAGATGGAGTCACATTCAAATTTGAAAGAAATTTGAAACCATCTTTCTGGACTTCTCAGCCCTACATAATGCTGATTTGTCAATAATTTGTCAAATACAGTGCACTCAAAATGGTATCTCACTGTATTTTGATATACTGACAGGCAGTCATTTTGTAATTTTAGATATAAAATTTGGAAATGACTTACCAGCCATTAGGATTCCAGATGCGAGACACTCGAGAACTCTACGAAGAGCTTCTCCTGCTCCCATTGGCCGATTCCCAGTGCCAATCGCCTTCTCGCACAGCAGTTCTAAGGGCTACAAGAAACGAGATACATCACATGCATGCCAACATATAAAACATCTGCTTATCGTATTATTTGTATCTAAAAAGTAATAAAAGTGGGGAAAAAGAACCAAGTTTTTAAATCATTCTCAAACTGCCATTAGGAACCAACATTTTAGATGGAAAAATAAAATCAAAACCTAACATTTTCCTCCTTGAATATTCATGTGAATTGTAATTAAAAAAAAAAAAAAAAAAAATTCATCAAAAAGTAAAATCAGAATATTTTCAGAACTATATAGCAGGGCCGTTATTTGATTAATTTTTCAAATAATTGCATGACAACTTGCATAATGTATCTGGAATTACACAAGCACTCTTGCTTGATACATCTTAGGATAAATATTAGGGATGTAACGTTATCAATATCGTGGTATCGCAATAGCAAAAGTGTCTTGATGTTATTGTGGTCACGCGAAGCTGGAGCTTTCCTTCAAAATAAAAGCTCTACTGCCATTTGCATCAAAATAAAAGGTTAAAAGTGTTGTATGAATTGCTGACAGCTAGCAGTTTAAACTGGTAATGTTATTGCAGTCCAAATTCAAAATATATTTTTCAAGTGTAGAAATTGGGAAAGTAGTATAGTAATATATCTGTGTAAAGCAAATATAATATACCTATTAAAAAAAAAAAACAACACTCATTTTCATTTTACAGTGCAACAGTTTTAAAATACAATACAATGACAGTCTATAAGCAATCTTTTGTTGCAATTTCAATATCAGCCACCCCTATATTCTCTACTTTTTATTTTTGGTACATACCCAACCTCGCAGAGGGGCCCAGGTGGGAACACGAGCACAGAGGTCCCTCAGGATACGGATGACAATCACACAGGAGCGTAGTCCATTAGCCCTGGCCTAGAGACAAAAGCAGGAGGGATACAACCCAGCGGTTTATCTCATGCACTCATAATGTGGCACACCACCAATAAACAAACAGAAGGGGTGAGATTTGCCGATTACTGAATAATGTGTCGATAAGCATTAGCAATGTAGAAAGGGTGGCAAATGGTTAAGAGTTACCAAAAAAAAATAAATAAAAAAGCAATTACTCAGTTGAGAAGCTACATATGAGACAGATAATAGAGCAGATTAAAAAACGTCAAGCTCAAGAGATGAGGAACACAACAGGGCCTGTGTTGGTAGGTGGCCTTCTGATTAAACATTAAAAATCAGTTGATAAGGGAGAATGTGCTAGAAGATACTAGATGTGGATTAAATCTGGGAAATGCAGCTGCATTTTTAAAGCACTGCAGGGTTTCAATGAAAACCATGAATAGATTAATATGGCGGAAAAGGTGCAATATTCCTTTTTGGCATGAACCTGACAAACATTTTTTTGCAGGGACCTGCATTAAACACCTTATAATAATGTTCTGTGTTCAGCACAAGCTTTAGATGCAGCATTTATAAAATACATGTATTTTTAAAGCAAAAACAGCAATATTGTAAAATTTTACAACCCTTTTTGTATATTATGCAAGTTAATTTATATAATGTATTTGTATATACAATTACCATTTAGTAATTATGAAAAACAATTGTGCTGCTTAACATTTTTGTGGAAACAGTGATACTTTTTTTTTTTTCTCTCTTTTTCAAGATTCTAAAAAGTTCAAAAGAACAGCATTTATTTTAAAAATCTTAATCACTTCTGATTATTTTGTTTCCTTGCTGAATAAAGTAGTTATTTATCATTTTTAAGATGCATTCTAAATATTTCTATTTTTTTTTTTCTATAGGGGAGAGAGAGGGAAGGAAAAAAAAAAAAAAAAAAAAAAAAAAAAAAAAAAAAAAAAAAAAAAAAAAAAGGCAAGTTACTATGATTTTATGCTGTCATTTTTTCCTTACTAGCAGCCAAACAAAAACCCCTCTCTGGTTTCCTTCCACACCTCATACAAAATCTACAAGGTTTGTTGGCATTAAATTAAAAAGACAAGAACGTAAATACTAGATATAACTGTGTGTCATGGCTACGCTTTTTTTTTTTTTTCCCTTTTTCTTTTATAAAAGTGGGTGTATCTAACTGTTGGTTTTCTGCCAAATATAGTGTCAATTATAACACTATAAGTCATAAAAATTAATTGGCAATCAATATTATGTCAAAAGGCTGATGATTGAAATTAAACTGCACTGAACCCAGAACATTTGCAAAAGAACAAATCGGATGATATCGGAAAATATTCTATAGCAAAGTGTGTCAAACTGTATGGCTGGCTGTAGAAATATTGCACCTGCCATTTGCATTGAAATATTTAAAATTTTAAATGAAAGCACTCAAAAATGTCAAATATTAAGCGAGACTGTAAAAGCAGCAGTTGGTACTGGCAATGACGTCTCAAAAAGGTAATAAAAAGGTTATCGATGCGATAATACGCTTAAATTAGCCAGGCAGAGGTCAGACAGCATTGACAAAGATGTCCTTGGCAACGCAATTCAAAACCATCCAGCAAGAATATGACATTCTACCGGAGGCAAATACACTCCCACAAATAAAGTCTACACAGAAAAAAAACATCCACACAAACAACTGAAAAAATAAAATAAAATAAAACAGCATGAAATAAGGTTAACACAGAAACAAAAAAAACAAACTCAACTACTAGAAGACAAATAAAGACAAGATGCAAACCTGGAACCACTTGGCGTGGCGGAGGGACGCCAAGGCAGTCAGGCATTTCTGCCTGTCCAGTACATCCGGGGGATCGTTGACTGATAGCGTTTCTATTGGCAGGTGGAATAAGAAGACAAGGTACAGTTTGACCAAGGGGTTTTT
Source organism: Labeo rohita (assembly GCF_022985175.1). Taxonomy (NCBI): domain Eukaryota; kingdom Metazoa; phylum Chordata; class Actinopteri; order Cypriniformes; family Cyprinidae; genus Labeo; species Labeo rohita. Next base: position 3,102,163 of record NC_066871.1, read on the forward strand.
CTGTCTCACGGCCAGGGGGGGAGGAGGCAGATGACCCCTACCAAAGGCAGTGGAGGGGAGAGGAGGGGGAACCCCCCCCCAAACCAGAGCAACCCTTCCTGTGCTAGTACACAACAGCAGGACAGAAATCTACAAGTGGGCGGAGCATCAGCCTCTGTTCCAAACCCAAGTGAGGCTACACTTTCACAATAAAATGGGTCAATTTAGTCGTTTCCTAAGTACTATTTTCTACACTAATACACTCTACTTGACTTTGAGTCAGCCTTTTGCATAATTAAAATTGCTTTGAAACATTATTAGAAAAGAGATCATTTAAATTAAACTTAAATTTTACATTTAAAGTAAAACAATGCATATAAATGCACACGGTTCATTTTAGCGTGACCCTGGACCACAAAACCAGTTGTAAGTATATTTGTAGCAATAGCCAAAAATGTTATATAGGTCAAAAGTATAAATTTTTCTTAGGATATTAAGCAGGATATTAATGCTCCATGAAGATATTTTGTAAATTTCCTACAGTAAACATCAAAATTTGGATTAAGTGTCGACTGTTTAAAAAAAAAAAAAAAAATCTGTGAAAGAGTTTTCATAACGCTTTGGACAAAAGTATCTGCTAAAATGCATAAATGTAAATTACACGCAATGCATTCTAGGCTAACTACAAAGAATTTTCTGTCACAGTCTTCATCTATGATGCCTCAAGACAGCGTCTAGGTAGGCAGCTCACTATGATTTGGAACAGAGCCCTTGTGGCTGTATTTTGTGGCATTAGGGTGTACAGTGAGTGAGTGTTTAGGAGAGGTTTTTCTATGGTGTAAAAATGTGTGCATCAGTGAGATCCTAGTACATTTGTGCATTCATGTGACATGGGGGAACCCCTCCCCCTCGCCCCCTTGTTTTTTTTTTTTTTTTTCTGGGTGCACTGCCTTGCCCCTTCCGAGACAGAGAGCGTCCAGTTGGTCAAAGGTCCAGCGTCCCTAAAATTGACAAACTAGAAGGCTTGACAGAGAGAATCAGATTTTGAACCACAGGCAGCAGTAGTCAGATACACAAGAGGTATGATCAAAACGAGTCCACACTGCAGCAAAACTGATGGCTCGTGATGGTCTAAGGCAGGCGTCACTAACCGAGGGGGTCACAGATAGGGCTAGGCTTCGAGTTCGGCCTCAAGTTTGCTCTCGATTGACCCTTCGCTAAGCCCCCGCCACCCTGCGGTTACTGTTGCTTCACTTAGACAAGTAGAAACCAACCAGAAATTTGCATTAAGTGTTATTTGAGTAAAATATGCTCAAATATGGGTAGAACTTGATTGCATATTATTTCACATGAATTGGATTCAATTGTGACAATGCATCATAATCAGCCATTTTTACAACAGAAGTTCACATTAAAATAACTAAAAACTGTAAGATGGTTCAAATGGTTCTAAAATGTTTCTATAATCAAGATGTAAAAAAACATGGCATACCATTATTAACGTTAATTAGGAACAAATGTAGATATTACTCATGTTTTACGTTTTCGATTGGGGAAAAAGTCCACTGTATCTGCACATTTTTAAAGATTTAGCAGCAGCATTTTACCATATTTCAGGTAAAAAATTTCACAGACCAAAATGGAGAATGGCAAAATCTGCCAAGACTGTAAAAACAGGGTTTAGCCAAAGGTCAATTGCTTTATCTCACCGAAACTAGTTTTAATTTCGGCATTTTCTCTATCCAATACTCCAGCCCTGAAAAGTTATTTACTCAACTTAAAAAGTTGCCCACAATGCTCTAAACTACAGATCCATTAGTTTACTGTGACCATGTATTATAATGCCAGGTCTAATCTATTCTTTACACAGTGTCCTAATGTCTAGCATTATCTATAACCCTCCTGCCCTCCGTCTAGCCTTTTTTGTGAAAGGCTGCCAACAAGTCCTGGCAAACAAACCAGAACTCGACAATACTTCTGCTTCTCATTTTTGCTGCAATGCAAACCGTTCCATTATACGAACACATGCAAACAACAAGGTTTGTGATTTTGTTTCTTAATTCTCAGTAAGCCTTCAGTAAACTCTCCTTTTAAATACCTTAAAGGGAACTGGGTCTTATTTACAGCTTTACCCATCACTTAAGTTACTGTATATTGGGCCATCAACACTCTAACATCAGGCTGCATGGAACTGTGAGACTTCAGGTGGCAGTAAACATAATCTGTTACATGACTAGTCTGTATACAATATCCCCAAGCTCCATTGAAGGCCCAATAAACAATATCCCTGCCTGAGTCCATCCCATCTGCATCTGGGGTTGTGGGGTGGTTAGAGGTACCACAAGGCACGTGATTTCAAACCTACCTCCGGCAGCCTGCTTCTCAACCTCCTCCCTCACGAGAGGTGAAGTCAGGTGAATGGTAAGGGTCAGCGGGGGCTCCTTGGAGTTCTTGATGACAATGGTGGCATCGCGGATGCTCGATTTAACGTCATATTTTTCTTCCGTGATGAGCTGTAGAACAGATCATTGAGGTTCGTGCATGTTTTTTTAGTCTGCCAATATGTAACATCAGAGATGCTGACATACCTTAAGCTGCACCGCGAGATTGTCAGACACTTTCTTCAGCAGGGTGATGGTGGGTTTGTCTTTGCACAACAGCACGAGCTCCAGATCAAGATCTCCCTTCAGCAGGAGACCTTTAGCTACTAGCCCCACGCGCATGACTCCACGCAGTGAACGAGTGGGCTGCTCCATTGACTTTGGTTCACTGGAGGACAAAATATGAGGGGCAGTTACATAACCCACACCAATAGCTAATCAGTAAAGTTACATAGCGAACAGAGCAGAATTAAATTCTTACGTCTCTTTCTCGCCATCTCCATCAGAGTCCAAGGCATTCGGTTTGGCATTGCCTTTCTCCTGCTCGTCCAGCCAATCAGAGACAGCCTTGAGAGCACGTTCGGTGTGGGACACCATGTTCTGCACCCCTTCCAGCTCCTCCTGGGTGGGATAGATTGCAGAGTGTTTGGCCATCACATGGCGGTCGTCGTTCACAAAGATGCGCATGGAGCGATGACGAATTGGAGGCGGCTTCATGGAAACAACAGAGAAAAATATTACTATACATGACAAGTTAATCCAAAAGGTTATGCACAGCCTACAGTTAGTAAAACTTATACTTTAAGAAATTAATACTTCTATTGCACAAGGATGCATTCAACTGATCAAATTGTAAATACATGTATAATGTTACAATATATTTCTATTCCAAACAAACGCTGTTCTTTGGAAATTTCTATTCTACAAAAAAAAAAAAAAAAAAAAATCCTAAATAATTTTTAAAAAGGGGGAAAAGAAAAGGGGAAAAAAAAAAAAAAAAAAAAAAAAAGTTTACACTGCTAATAAATGTTTGAGCAGCAAAACAGCATTAGTAAAACTTCTAAATGACCATGTGAAACTGAAAATAGAGCAATGATGCTATAACCTCAGCTTTGCATCACAGGAAAAAAAACATTTTAAAACATAAAAATATTGCAATACTTAAATCACTGATACGCATTTATCAAATAAATGCAATCTAAAGTCATACTGATCCCAAGTTTTTTTTTTTTTAACACTGGTGTCTTTGCAAAACTCAGCCTGAACAGCTGGATTTCATTTTCCTAATCAGTATAGTTGCACAGTGTAATTACTGGCATATTAGTACAATTAATTAGTACTTTATGGTGCATAATTAGCACTAGTTAACAGATTTAGTGCAATTGGATATTACGATTTTTTTCTAGGGGAGGGAAAAAAAATAAAATCAAACAGCAGATGTTTAGAAGTATGTATACTTTACCATAATGGCTACAAAGTGGTTCTTCAGTTTGGCAGTGTTAGTCTATATGTGGCAGAGGAATGCTGCTCCAGTTGGTCTGAAATGAAAAATCAGTTTTAAAGAAAATGTAGTGCAATATATAGTTATGGCCATAATTATTAATTCAGCAGACAAACAGAAGTTTCATGATACAAAACAGTAAAAATCCAATTAGAGCAATTCTGATTGAGTTTCAGATTCCACAAGGCTTAATCCATATAATCCCCCTACATGCACCCAGGGAAATGTTCACAGATCAGGAGCATCACATATTCAGATCTCCATGGAAACAGTGACTCAATACAACCCATAATACCAACCAAGCCTAAGAGATGCTACACAAACAGCTCAGAACATACATAACCTCCTTTACACAAACCTGTTTAGATTGCAAGGGCCTTTTATTTACCAAACTGAAATTGTAAATGGATGTAAATTTAAAAACACAACAGACATTAAATTTGAATTTCCTGAACTCTCAAACTCATTTCCTGCTATTGTCTCCATTATTGCCGTGCAAGTGCGAAACATGCTGTTCACCAGTGCCGTTCTCACCTCTTAATCTGGGCAAAACGTGTTTTCCATTCATAGCAAACCTTCTACAGTTGCCAGGAAATGTTTGTTGATCTCAATTCACAACTGAACCGTCTCACGTCTGCCACTTCTGCATCACAGCTGTGAGGCTTGTCTTTCTACCATTACTATCGTCATTAAAAAAAAAAAAAAAAAAAACCTACAAACAAAGCAGTACTGACCTGAGGCAAGAATAATTGAAAAAAACTCAAATGGAATAAAACAAAAGAGGCGGGACAGACAGGCTATATTGTATTACAGCAGAGTTTTTAAAATTTAAGATGCTTTTTAGACCTTAAGTATTAAAAACAAGCACAGTATGTGTGTATAAAGCCAATTTATACATTAAAAACTAATGTGTAAAATATTTATTGTTATATTATATAACATTTGTCTGTTCTCCTCAAATATTACCATGCATAAGCATGTGAGCATTTATGCAAACACAATTTGAAAAAACAAATGTGTGATTATTCAACTTAAATAATCTTTCGCTGTGCAACTTTACATCGTTGCGTTATATAATCTGTGCACATTTAACCCGCAGGACTCGCACTTGTTGACGCCGAAACCGCCCACGTAACTCTAAAATCTGTAAAATAACGACAATAAGTATTTTTCTTTTACATAATCAACAACATAACATGGTTTGGCATCGAAAGTAACGTAATACTCGAAGTAAACATGGGAAACGCAGTATACATCACAGCTGCGCGGCCATTTTAACGCAGCCAAACAATGGGGACAGCAATCCACCGGTTTGCACAAACATCTACCCTTAAAAAACCCACTTGGTCTTTAAAATTTCACTAATCTTGCTCAAACTACGTTTGTACACGTAAATCTAGCTAATTGTGCCAAAAAATGCTTCCCGGCCAAGCTACGCATTTGGTTTCGAGACACGGCCAGACACCGAATGAAATAAAATGGTCGTGACCCTCCCCCAAAACAACAAAAAAACAATGTCGGAGTGTTTATTTAACTAAAAATGAGACAGAAAATAAGTTTATATAATACATCTAGTCGAAAACGTAAGAGAAAGTCATCTTGTAATGTTCAATTCTCGGTTTTTTGTGAAATGCATAAGAAGCTAGCGTGCTAACCGCTAGCCATAGCCGTTTGCTATTCAAATATTTACAGTTTAACTGCCGTTAAGTGTTGGAACGACACATTTAGAGTGAATTAAAATATATTCATTCGATACATTTGCAACATAAAATCATTTTAAACCACATAATGCTTAAGAATTTTGTTTTTTATCTACTCACCAGCGCAGCGACAAAGATGCACCCGTCCACCGTTCTGCCGCTGTAAAGAATCAGCGTGCGCTGGACTGGAACGGTACCATGTGGTATCAGTTGACCAATAGGATCATTGTTGCGTCAGAGACAGGCGGCAATGAATGGAGAGGGCGTGGCTTTGTCGTTCAGAATGGCGACTGCAAAATCAAACACATGTTTCTTTCTTTTTCTTTCTTTCTTTCATTCTTTCCTTCTCTCGGCAAGGCGTCAGCTGAGAAAATGTGACAGTGTCAATTTTTCTATGCATAAAAATAATGCAGTGTGTAACGCAAATTAAGACACCGAATTTAAATAAGACAAATTAATTATTCAAATATATATATATATATATATATATATATATATATATATATATATATATATATATATATATATATATATATATATATATTAATATGTCAAAATGAGTCATAGACAGCAGTAGGACCAGTGGCGGCTACTGGTCTGTCAAATAGGGGAAGCTCATTTTCGGCCTACATCATAAAATTGTCTATTTATTTATTCACAAGAATGTGCCTTATTGTCATAAGTAAGTCACAATGCAAACAATCGTAAAAAAAAAGCTTTAGTTTTATTATGCAAAATATGATGTATTTTTTCTTTTAGTCAGATGCTACTATATAGTATAAATATTTTGCAATTTAAATAAGGTTATTATGGAGATTTATTTATTTATTTATTTATTTATTTATTTATAAAGTATTTTAATAGAAATATAAGGTTTCATTATGTTATGTTAAAATTTTTCAAGATTACTATTTATATATATATATATATATATATTTATATTTATATTAATTTATAGTCATCCTCCATGTTAATATTTAATGTAGTAATCTATATATATATATATATATTGATTACTACATTAAATATTAACATGAATGAATGAATGAACGATCTAAAAAAATATTAAACTCTGTAAAAGTGAAACAAGGAATGTGGTGTATAATTGTGTGAAATGTATGATGAAAATCAAGCAATTTCGCCAAGCAAATATAAAGAAATAGGTTGCAGCAGTTTTATTTCGACTGAACTTGAGAAATCCGCGATGGGACTGAGCGCGAATAGCTCCAGCGATTCCGTATAGTACAAAATCGCTGTCAGTCAAAAGGAGATGCAATCTTTCGACAGACCCTCCAATCATCACGCAGAAGCTCGGAGTCCAGGCCAGCCCACTCCTCATTTGCTCCTCATTCACCCCCAGAGACGCTGAGCGTCCGTGGGCGGGACATAATCGCAGCGTTTATCCAATGACCGTCTAGTTTCAAAGCACTGAAAAAAAACGTTCAAAGCAGCCCCATTGAAGTCAATGGACGCTGGGCTTCAACGGGGAAATGCACTGTGACGCTACGGGAATGTATGAGAAGAAAATCAAGTCAGCCGACCTGCTATATCTAACTGATTCTGAACGAACTCGTCTTTGAGATGAACGTTTTCTAACGCATTTTTAGTCAATAAAATGTTAATACAATAGTACATAATTTGACCATTAATTTTGTGACATTATAGGGGAAGCTGAGCTTCCCTTGCAGTCTTAAAGAAATCGCCACTGAGTAGGACGTCTATGAGTAGGACACAGACACGGTCGGTCGTATGGGGGCGATGCAACACAAAGAAAAAAGTGGCCTCTGGCAACGGAAATAGATCTATTACAGAAAGAACAGTGTTGTGTTACCATGTGGCTTTCTCTTTTTTCTTTTTTTTTCTTGATAACACTTACTTGTATTAGGCTATTAAGATGGCTTCCCTGGTGAAAAAAGCAGCATATGCTGGTTAGGTAGGTTTTGATGCTGGTTTAAGCTGGTCCTTTGCTGGTTTTTGCTGGTCATGTTGCTGGTCAAGGACCAGCATGAGCCAGCAAAGGACCAGCTTAAACCAGCATCAAAACCTACCTAACCAGCATATGCTGGTTTTTTCCACCAGGGATCATTTTGCATTTGTAACCAAAAAGGTAAAAGCAATGCTACAGGCAAGAAAGATGTGGCCACTTATCCACCTTTTTTCAATACTGAAGTATGCCGTTTTCAGTGAATGTGTGAGACTTATGGTAAGTGTGAGACATTGTAAGGTAATACACACCAGTTTGCAACATCAAGTAGCAAAACGAGCTGTTATGTACAGCTAAAAAAAATACTGGAAGCGAATGACACCGGAAGCCATACACATTAAATTTATAAATGGCTGCGTTTTCATGACGCATCATCAATCGGGCATATTAAACCAACAATGCCACTAAAACAAATTAAACTTGAATATTTAGTTGATTATTGCTGCTGAAAATGGTCAGTTGTTGTCATGTTTCGGGCTGGACTGATCGGTAGGAACGGGAAAAAGATTTGGAGTACTATAGACTGGCAAAGGTTATAACAAATCAAGGAGAAGAGTGCAAAACTGTCTGAGGAATAAAAGGTGTTTGTGGTTGGCCAAACTGAACCAGGATCTTCAAGGCAAGAATCTTTACAACATTCGTGTTTGTTCTTATCATTTCCAGCCAGGAAGGTGAAATATTAGGCTGATATTTTGTCCTTCTCGATATGATTTAGCAGCCTCTTTGTGTTTAATCCATGGTATGGATAGCATAAATGAGCAGAAAAACATATTCAGTAGTACATTAACCATGCAGTCCATGCTGTTACATCCGAGTATCTCCAATATGGCCATGCATATGGGTAACTGACCAAATTGTGACGAAAGTGCAACCCCTCTATTTTGAGAAATGATCGGTCTACTTACCAAACTGCTCTCCAGAAAAAGGTTTAAAATTGTGTTTGAGGCAGAACCTTTTCAAAATGTACTAATCAGAACAATTTAGGTCCTAATATTTACACTTTAGGAACTAATATGCACATTTAAAAAACTAATAAAACTAAACTTTTGGGGCTTATAAGGTACAAAGATGTGGCTTTTGTACACTAGTGACAGCTTTGTATTTTTTTCTAAGAGTGCTGGTTTTGAAAAGAAAGCTAGGCCTCATAGCAGAAATGTAACATCTTGACGAAGATAGAGAGAAACAGACATTCTTTCAGAAGTGAACCTTTATTTGTCAAAATAATATTCAATAGCTTTAACATTCCATAGCTTTTCAAGATCACAAATAGTAGGACAAGAGACAAATATACAGATACGAGAACACTGAAACAGTCATGCACACTTAAAAGTTCAGCCTTAAGGTTGCCATGTTATTTACACTATTTCTTCATCATTTGACTGTTTGTAATACTGTATGTGGACTTTACAGAATCCTGTGCAATAGCTCTAAAGCCAAACAATGCTTCATGTTCAAAGACATTTGTCATGAATTCACTAGAAGCATCATTTTACAATGAATCACATAATGAATCACCAAAAGAGAAGGTTAATCCAGAACAGTTGCAAACTAGCTTATTAAATCCAAGGCCCAAACAAACATTTATTTTCTTTGCTACTGTGAGTCCTCTTTTTTCTGTTTCCTTTTCCTTGGGTTCCCTTGGGTTTACATGGGAGGGCATGTTTGCAGTCCATTTCACATTGTCATTAATCAGACTCACTCTACAGAGTGCAACAGTGAATGCCAACTTTTTCAGCAGCCTTGGTTCAGAACTATCTTCCCATTCATTTACTCCATAGGCATTCTACACAATTCTTAAATAGAGTTTTAGGATTTCTATCAACAATACAATTATTTGGCAATTAAATGTCAAAAAAATGGAAGGTCTGTCTGTAAACATTCATACATAGTTGCTTAAGTCAGTTTTTATTTATGGAGAAAATGAATGGGATTTTTACTTACAGAACCCACTGTTCCAGTACACTACGTCTTCATCCACCATTTAAAAAATTCTGCCTTCAGTAATGCCACACTGCAACAATTTTGGCTAATAACATTCTATTTTTTCCCCTTTCCCAGTCTCTTCCATGTGGTATAACTCATACCCTGGAATTCCTCCATCAGTTCCGATTAAGTGCTCTTTTAATTGAGTTCTGGAAGGAGCTGATCTCCCACCTCCGGAATGTGCTCCCTCTAAGGTCACTGCGGCCGGTGGTTATGCGGTAGATCTTTCTGAGGACGGCCCGGCGTAGAAGGATATAAACCCAGGGGTCCAGAATCTGGTTCCAGGAGGCCAGACGCACTCCCGTTACCATTAAAGTCCTGTAGGTGTCCAGATCATCCTCCATAGAGCCGCTGTAAGAGCGGATGACTGACATTAGACCGAAGATCTGTTAGAGAAACAGAGAAAGTTAGTTGCAGTCAGTGGATGAAGCAGTATGAAGTCATGATATAACAGCAAAAGAATAGTTAGGACTAGTATTTTTTATTGTTCAGAGGTTGCCCATTCATAGCTCGAGGTATAATAAATCCTCAGTCGTGTTTGATCCTCATAATATATAATATATGTGATCCTGGACCACAAAACCTTAAGACACAAAAGTCTTAAGTAGCATGGGTATATTTGTAGCAATAGCCAGAAAAACATATGGCTCAAAACGATTGATTTTTCTTTTTATGGCGAAAAGCATTAGGATATTAAGTAAAGATCATGTTCCATGAAGATACTTTGTACATTTCCTACCATAAATATATCAAAACTTAAGTTTTGATTAAGTATGCATTGCTAACAACTTAATTTGGACAACTTTTCTCAAAAACCTTTCTCAGTATTTAGATTTTTTTTGCACCCTCAGATTCCAGATTTTCAAATAGCTGTATCTTGGCCAAATATTGTCCTATATATCAATGGAAAGCTTATTTATTCAGCTACTTATTCATGTATAAATCTCAAAAATTGACCATTAGGACTGGTTTTGTGACAGGGTCACATATATAAAACTACTGAAAAATACAAACATGTAAAATGTGTCAAAACTATCAAAGTTCACATAATGCAATTTTAATAGATTTTTAAAAGGGTTTTTTTTAAAGTACCAACTTTATTTTGGGTGGTATGGCTCATCTAGATTTTTATTTTTTTTTTTTATTTTTTTTTTTTTTTTTTTTTGCAGACATTGGTATCTTGGCTAATCTACACACAGTTTGAGATAGTTGATATATAATTTTTTTTTTCTTGGAGAAAAATCTGAGAAGGAATCTTTGTTTTCTATTTAATCTTATTGCTTTCTTTAAGAAACAATTAAAACAATACAGAGATCTCTTTTGTAATTTGTCTTTCCTGCAGGATTCCTACACAGACAAACTACTTTAAAAGTCTTTAAAGGAATAAAATAGTTGTATAACGCATAACCAATTAGACCTAATGTCTATTTATAGAAATTTCAAGCATATAAAACAGTATTATTTAAACAAAATAGTACGTTGTCACTTCTAATATTAATATCTAATCCAAATAACAATAATAAATAATAAAATATCATATAAACAGTATTTTTCTTACTAATTTATATCGATATTTTTGTACTCATTTATAACTTTATTACAGTTATGAGATATAGATAGATGGACAGACAGATGCGTAGATAGATAGTTTAGTTGTAATGGCCATACTCACCAGCAGAGGGCTCCAGCAGATGCAAGAAGTGACCATGATGCCCACCAGCTGTACCACCATCTCAATGTCATGCGATTTAGCTGATCTGCGCTGGCACTTCTTCTTGCGCAGACGGGCGATGACCAGTGTCACCCCACTGATGGTATTGCAGACCAATGCCACGGCCAGTGCGGCCAGTCCCAGTCCAGAAAACAGCAGCACAAATATCAAGTCTGTGATACTGGTATTGTCTAACACCTTAATGAAGCACCAGGTCCATGGGAACTGGTAGGTGTATGTGCCCAGGTGAAAGAAGGGCAGCAGTGCTACAGATAAAGCCAAAAGCCATATCATCACCACCACCATCTTGGTGTGGGCCGTGCAAACCATGCGGGCATGCAGGAGAGGTTGCGTCACTCCCATGCACCGCTCCACCGCCATGACGCACCCGAGAAACAGCGGGCACAGGCCGAAGAACACCATGCTGCCACCCAGGAAATGGCAGGTGCCGTCAGGTTGGTTACAAAGTCCTCCGGCGTTGCCAGGCGTGTAGAGTCGCAGAACCAGAGTGCCTGGAATAACATGGCCGGCAAGGTCCGTAGTCACCAGAGAACTGGCAAACAGCAGGAATGTGGCTTTTGAGCGCCTCCGCATACGAGCGTATGCTTTAGCCAGGATGATCAGTGCTATTATGTTGGACACAATACCCAGGGTCATGGACAGGCCCGCTGCTGTGGGGCTGGTAGTGGTGGTGTTTAGGTTTTCCATGCAGGGCACCGGTGCCATTCCAGGCATCCGCAGGGTCTGATTGCTGGGTGCTTTATCCGCATCCAGGGCTGAACTGTTGCAGCAATGGCTGACTAACATCTTCAGGCTATGGGACGAGCACCACTGAGCTTAGAGATACATATCTATAGAGAAAAGAGAATAGACATGCGCTTATAAATACTGAGATTAAGAATCTTTAATGAGCAAACAACCTGTAATCAAATATGTCACACTGTACTACAAAACCAGTCTTAAGTAGCACAGGTTTTATTTTAAGCAATAGCCAAAAATACATTGTATGGGTCAAAATGATCGATTTTTCTTTGCCAAAAATAATTAGGATACTAAGTTAAGATCATGTTCCAGTGAAAATATTTTGTACATTTTTCTACCGTTAATATATCAAAACTTAATTTTTGATTAGTAATATGCGTTAATGTGGACAACTTTCAAGGCGATTTTCTCATTATTTAGATTTTTTTGCATCCTCATTTTTCAGATTTTTAAATAGTTGTATCTCGGCCAAATATTGACCTATCCTAATAAACCATACACCAATGGAAAGATTTTTTATTCAGCAAAAATGACTTTTTTTTTTTTTTTTTGTGGTCTAGGGTCACATATGTAACAGAAAATGCACTGCTTATTTTTGAGTTCATCCATTTGGGACAATCAGTTAACAAGAAAGTGATAACACCCCTTCCTGTTTTTTCCTTGTTTATATACAAACACTGACACTGATACACTGACGCACCTTTCAAAAACTTTAGTGAATAGGAACATTGTTTTTGCACAACTTCTGCTCTAGGGCAAATGAGAAAGCAAAAAAAGTGCAGTAGAAATTTCAACACTTCTGACCATTCACCACTGCAAGAAGAAGAACTAAACAACTGTTTGGAGATACCAAGACAGAAAAAACTGATAAAAAGAAATAAGCGAAAGTACAAGTAATGTTTAACAAATGTAAAACACTTTTCCAGGAAACGTAAAAATGTCTAAATGAACTAATTACCAACCTGATCACATTAATGGATCAGACTGAGTAGATTATTACAACACACATACATTATATGTTTGTATTCATACATTTATATAGATATAGATATATTTCAAATTTCATAGCCATTTGAATAACTGTCCACTTTATCTTTGACTTTTTTCTGCTACGCCTATTTCAATGCAAAATGAGAAAATAAAGCAATATTTACCATATGGGACGCGTTTTGGATTATCCAATGCTGGTTTACCTCCCCTATAAATCTTCATTATATATTTTTTTTCCAAACAAACAAAACAAAACAACAACAAAAAAAACAGTCCTTGAAACAGTTCTTTGAGAATCGAAAGGCGATATCAGACTCCCATCATCGTCCGTTTAGAGTCTTATTACTTCTTCCTGAAAAGAAAAAAAAACTTATTCCAATAAGAATAAAGTTGTCCTTGTATTCTAAATATCAGCAGTATTATTGCTATTGTGGTCTTCATTGAATGAGAAAACGTTATATAAACGTGTATAAACTAGGTAAAACACGCAGAGCGCACAACGGAGTTCGTGGCGGACTGTGGAGTGACCCGCGCGCCGCTGTATTTATAGCGCTCAGTGCGCGAGACTCACAGCCGCTACTTCTGCACTGTAAATAATGACGCGTCACTGCGTCGCACAGCAAAGTGAGCGCGTCTACCCACGCCTGTAGTTGTTGGGGCGTCATGGACGCGTGTAACATTTTAAGCATCATGAGTGCGTACAGTAGCTTATATGTGACCATGGACCACAAAACCAGTCAATAAGGGTCGATTTTTTTAAACTGAAATTTATACATAATCTGAAAGCTGAATAAATAAGCTTTCCATTGATGTATGGTTTCTTAGGATAGGACAATGTTTGAAAATCTGGAATCTGAGGGTGCTGAAGTTCTTAGCAATGCATATTACTACTCAAAAAATAAGTTTTGATATATCTACGGTAGAAAATGTACACAGCATTTTCATGGAACATGATCTTTACTTAATATCCTAATGATTTTTGGCATAAAAGAAAAATCTATCATTTTGACCCATGCAGTGTATTGTTGGCTATTGCTACAAATATACCTGTGCCACTGATGACTTGTTTTGTGGTCCAGGGTCACATATGTTTCCACATAGATGATTCCCAGGTAGACAGCAGACTGCTTTTTATCATAACTGGCGCTGTAGCAGTTATGGACATCATGGATTTCACTACATATGCATGATATTTTATGGCAATCTGCACACACCTGTGATGCCTGGAAATGATGCTATCTAGATAAGCAGCACTTGAGACACATTATGCTTGGCAAGTGAATTACAGGGCGCCATGGACCTGTCAGCTGAAAATATAGTTGCAAATGTGAAATCAATAAGCAGCATTTCAATTACTCATTATAATTTACAGCTCAGTCCTTCAGTTTAACGTCATAGGATTTACGGCCTCACTCAAGGTGACGTAAGTCATATATGCAGAGCAGAAATAACAGCATTTGCGTAGTTTTTCATGAACTGGATCAAGGCTGTAATTGTGAGCAGATAAAGTCCAATATTGCCAAATGGATGGAAGTTTGAGAGGCCTTGGATATGAGACATGGGATTTACAAAACATTCTTAAGAATGTTTTCTTGTTATTTTTTAACTTAGGAAAAAATGTATGAATATTCAGTAACACTTTACTGTAAGGTTCCATTAGTTAATGTTAGTGAATATATTAACTTACATGAATGAACACTGAACAGTACATTTATTACAGTATTTATTCATCTTTGTTAATGTTAGTTAATGAAAATAAAGTTGTTCATTATTTGTTCATGTTAATTCAAAGTGCATTAAGTAATGTTAACAAGCACAAATTTAGATTTTTATAATGCATTTGTAAATGTTGAAAAATTAACATTAAGATTAATAAATGCTGTAGAAGTATTGTTCATTCTTAGTTAATGTTAACTAAAGTAGTAGTAACTAATGAAACATTGTAAAGTGAATATTTTGTATAAAACCTTAATGTTTTTTTTCTGAAGATTGTTAAGACAAAACTTTAAAAGAATATAATCTCCTTTAAACACTGAAACAATTTTTTTTTTTAATTCACTCAGAAATTGCTAGTAAATTTTTTTTAACACTGAATTAAAGATTACATTTTTATTTAGAAAGCTAAAAAAAATAAATAAATAAATAAATTCACAATGTAGGATAATTTCATGAATTTATGAAGTTGTTTTAAAGGGGTCATCGGATGCAAAGTTCACTTTTACATGTGTTTTGAACATTAATGTGTGTTGGCAGTGTATGTACAAATCTACCCTATAATGATAAAAATCCATGCGGTGGTTTTTAATTAATCTGTAAAAATAATATTCCCTTTTCCAAATCAAGCCATTCTCAGATGGCTGTCGTTGTTGCGTCACACCCACAGAGGCCGCTCCCACGATAGTTGATTGACGTCAGCGTCTTACCTCAGATCAGCTGTAACAGTCTAAGTGCCATTGTTTCAATGTTGGAGCAGGGATGTAAGTTAGACAAGAATATCTCAGATTGAGCGATTGAGGTGCTGTGTTGCTGAATGTAATAATGAACATAGTAGTCGTCATTTACTCCCGACATCTGAGCCGCTGAAGATGCAGTGGATTACGTTTGTTTGTGAAGGGAATGCGTCTCCCGATCTACATATATCCATCTATGTTCACGTGAATCAGTCGTGATCCAGCTTCACCTACAGCAGAAGTGAGTATAAGGGTTTTTTTATGAATCTCTGCAATCACCTTTCCTAATAACATGCTAGTTAGCAAGTTTTGTGGCTAAACACAGCTAAAAGCGGCTAAAGTAAACAGGCTCGTCACTCCACAGAGAGAAGAGAGGGGATGGGCGAGCAGAGCTCATTTGCATTTAAAGGAACAATCTCCCAGAATGGGATTATTTTTGCAGAACTCATTTAGGTAAAAAGGGTGTTGTTTTACACAACCATTGAGAATTTTTAACCAAAGTACATTATAGACTTTTCATTAAGACCCTAAAGAATCATATCAAGTTGTGGAAAATGGGCATCCGATGACCCCTTTAATTTGTCCATCAGCTGCACCTTTTAAAAATAAAGGTTCTTTATTGGCATCAATGGTTTCAAAGACATGGGGAGGGGAGATGAAGAGAGAACATGTCAGAGGTACTTGAACATTTCTTTCATGACCATAAAAGAACAATTCCTAACAGATTTAAAGAGTACCAGTGACTGTATACAAAACTTCTTGCAGACATGAAGCCAAAAACTCTCTAATGATTGAAAAGTGCAGCAGCTTTAACTATAACTGCTATAACTGGATGAGGGCAATCAAGTGCACTTAACAACAGACCTTTTCATGTTACTCCTCGTGGTACTGACCTTTTTTTCCAACCAACCTAATTGGTCACTAAACGGAAAGGCACAACAAATACCAGCCCATCACGACTGGGTTGGCTGGCCTTGCGTCACATCCTTTAACAGTTCTGGGGAAGAAATGATCATATGGTGTCTCTGTTCAATACCTTTTTATATATATTGGCACAACGTGAAACATCTTATATCTATCGATTTTAATTGTGGCTGTGTTTCCACATTCATAAGCTTCGCCATTTCTTCCAGTGTCGCTTCCACAAGGTTTGTGTTTGCTGGACATGAAAAATAGCCAGCTCTACAGTGGAGTTTATAAAGAACGTGACCCAAAGAGGCGGTTTCAAAGTTTCAAATGCATGCAAAAAATGTTCATCTGGTCATATTTTTTATTTTTTTATTCATTATAAGTGTCAGCTCGACACTTATTTTTTCAACTCGAGTTCTAAGTCATCTGGCGCACATCAGGCAATCTTGGGGGTTTTTTTTCACCATAGGCTATTGTGGTCTCATGGAAAGAATTGCAGGAACACCTTGGACTGTGATAATGGAACATGCACCATAATTGGATTTCCCACCATTCTCGGGGGCTTTCTGCAGCGAGAAATGCATAAAGACATAGTTTAAATAGGAATATAGGTTTAATTCTCTCTTGTAGCCTTATTACAAAACATTTAACAGACCCTTTTAATCAAAGCAACAGTGGATTCAAGCTATGCATTTCATCACTTCGTGTATTCTCAGAACTGAACCAATGACTGCTAGTACAAAAAATAAATAATTAAATAAATTAATAAAATTCATTAACGCAGTAATGCAATTCATTACAGTAATGCAAGTTATGTAATCAGATTACTAGTTAAGTAATGCATTACTTTAATTTATAAGAAAATATCTGAGTTTAAGGACTTTTACATTTGTCAAAAATAGAAGGTAAATAAATAAAAATGACCCCGTTCATAAGTTTACATACACTTGATTCTTAATACTGTGTTGTTACCTGAATGATCCACAGCTGTTTCTTTTTTTTTTTTTCATTTAGTGTTAGTTGTTCATGAGTCTCTTGTTTGTCCTGAACAGTTAAACTGCTCGCTGTTCTTCAGAAAAATCCTTCAGGTCCCACTTTGGTTTTTCAGCATTTTTGTGTATTTGAACCCTTTCCGACGATGACTGTATGATTTTGAGATCTTTTCACACTGAATGCAACTATTACAGAAGGTTCAAACACTCACTGATGTTCCAAAAAGGAAAAATAATGCATTAAGAGCTGTGGGTTGAAAACTTTTATTTTTATTATTTTGCTTAAATATCATATTTTTTATCATTTAGTACTGCCCTTCAGATGCTACAGAAGATACCTACATGTTTCCCAGAAGACAAAATAAGTTAAATTTACCCTGATCTTCAAATTCAAAAAGTTGAATTAAATCAGCGCTATAAATAAATAATCTCTTAACCAGAACTGAAATTCTCGTGAATACAAAACGTGATAAAATGTATGCCTTCAATGCAATGTAAGATGCTTTGAATAAACGAATCTGGCAAATGCATAAAGGATATTTTGGCCACATCTGCTGCTTGTCAGATGGTGTTCTCAAGAAAATATCTCCTCTACTGTTTCCAAAGAAATCCTGCATTATACTAATATGAACAACTGACTCATTTGCTTTTATTTCCTAACTGCATTTTGTGAGACAAAATTTTCTAGATACAAAGTCAATACTTTATATAAACATAACTGAGAACTCCTATAAAAGAACAACTTAGCAAGAACACTTACATTTCTAAACATCTTTCTACAGTTTGCTGACATCAGGCATTTGCTGAGGCTTTGGTTGTCCTGATTGACTGCACCACATCTTCATACATTACCACAAAATTGCAGGCCGTCACCCAAGCACTTTCCTCGGGTCATTAAGCGTTGTGAGATCTATCTGAAAGTCGACTTTATCTAAAGTGGATCTTGAGAGGAAATGAAAGTGGATGAACAGGATAAATGTGCTGGAATTAAGTGCTTCGCAACCTAAAGCTAGAATCAAGCACGGTCAATTACATGTTTCACACATACACGATCATTCAGCACACGCTTGTGTCACAAGTGTCACAGCATTTACTACAGGAGGAAAATCCCAATGGAGCAGCATGAGGTGAGGCTGACAGCACTCTGTGGAGGTCGAACCGGCAATCTTCTGACTACCATCAGCTCCAGGCTTTAACCAATATGCCACATCTTCAGGTTTTTCTTTTGTTTTTCGCTAAAAGCTGTAAATGGACTAAGTACTGCAGTGACTAATGATTTCATTGGACTCTAGCGAGAAGAGGTCTGGCAAAGATAAACGGCCAGCTATAACGATGTCATCTGCTTTTAGGCCCACAAAATACGCCATGGGGGAAATTTGGCTCTTCCATTTGTCTTATGAGATGAAATAGTCAGGTATTAAAGGGAAACACACATGCTTCTGAAATTGCGTAGAACATTTAAAAAGCAAACCAGACTTTAAGATTTTCTAATCAAAATGTGAGAGCTACTCAACCACGCAGAAAGTGTTGTGGATGGTTGGCAGGGTGTTGCTAGGGTGGTTTGGAGTATTAAAGTGATAGTTCACCCAAAAATGAAAATTCTGTCATTAATTATTCACCCTCACGTCATTCCAAACACGTAAGACCTTCATTTGTCTTCAGAACATAAATGAAAATATTTTAGATGAAATCTGAGCACTTTCTGACCCTGCATAGACAGCAACGTAACTGATGTCACATGGACTATTTTAACAATATCCTTACTACCTTTCTGGGCACTGAACGTGTCAGTTGCATTGCTCAGAAAGGTCAGAAAGCTCTTGGATTTAATCAAAAATACCTTAATTTGTGTTCTGAAGATGATTTAAAGTCTTACGGGTTTGGAACGACATGAGGGTGAGCAATTAATAACAGAATTTTCATTTTTGGATGAACTATCACTTTAATCATAAGCTTGGAGAACAGCTTTAGAGAACTTGAGGTTTCCCCATTCACAGAGATGGAGCTGTACTTGCATGACTGAACTAGCTGCCCAAGAAGTGATTCAAAGGAATGAAATTACTCACCTTAAATGGACTTCATTTAGAGAAAACAACTCTGAACAATGTAAGCATTAGTCAGTTTTTTTTCTCTCTTTACTTTCGTTTTAGAAGACTTATCTCATAAGATATCCAATAATTTACAGTACCTTGCAAAGGTATTCATACCTCTTCATTTTTTCCCCCCACATTTTGTTATGTTGCAACCTTATGTTAAACTGCTTTAAAGGACTTTTTCTCACATCAATCTACACTCTATACACCATAATGACAAATCACAAAACAGGTTTGTAACAGAATGGTACCTGCTGTATGAAGGATTGCAAGTTTTTTTTTTTTTTTTGTTATTTATTTATTTATTATGATTATTTAGTAATTTATTTATTTATTTTTGAAAAATATATTCTGCTGTATTTGTTCACTGCCACATATTTAAGTGTGCTTTTGTTGTTGTTATCCTGTGGTTTTGGATCTTTTTGTATTCTTTTGTATTGTAATAAAAATGTATAAATAAAACTTAAAAAAAAAACAGGTTTGTAACAACTTTGCAAATTTTTTACAAATAAAAAATGTATGATTCCATTGCTGGGACACTTGAAATTTAGCTCAGAAGCATTCATATCACTTGTAGATGTTACTACACTTGGAGTGGAGTCAACCTGTGGCAAACTCAATTGAATGGGTATGATTTGGAAAGGCACACACCTCTTAAAGGATTAGTTCAGTTCCAGAACAAAAATTTACAGGTTGCTCACCCCGCTTGTCATCCAAGATGTTCATGTCTTTCTTTCTTCAGTCGTAAAGAAATTATGTTTTTTGAGGAAAACATTTCAGGAATTATCTTCATATGCTGGACTTCAATGGTGCCCCCAAGTTTGACCTTCCAAAATGTAGATTTAAATGCAGCTTCAAATTGCTCTAAATGATCCCAGTCAAGGAAGAAGGGTCTTATCTAGCGAAACGATTGGTCATTTTCGAAACAAATTGACAATTTATATACTTTTTAACCCCAAATGCTTGTCTTGTGTCGTCTCTGTGTCTCTTCAACTTCAAATTGAATCATCATATATTGCTGCTTTACCTTTTTTTGTAAAGGGCATTTGATCTTCTTAGCATGTTCACTTTGTAAACACTGGGTTGGTACTTCTGCAGCAATGTAGGATGATTTTGAAGTTAAGGAAGAAAATGAGATGGGAGTTTTTCGACCTACCCTAACTGTCTTAAACCGGAAGAGAGGTTAAAAAGTATATAAATTGTCAATTTGTTTTGAAAATGACCAATCGTTTTGCTAGATAAGACCCTCCTTCCTTGGCTGGGTTTAGAGCCCTTTGAAGCTGCATTTAAACTACATTTTGGAAGTTCAAACTCTGCTATATGGAGAAATATCCTTAAATGTTTTCCTCAAGAAACATAATTTCTTATCATTTGAAGAAAGAAAGACATGAACATTTTGGATGACAAGGGAGTGAGTAAATTATCTGTACATTTTTGTTTTGGAAGTGAACTACTCTTTTAATAAAAAGTCTAACAGTTGAAAATGCATATCAGACCAAAAAACCAAGCCCTGAGGTTAAAAGAACTGCCTGTAGAGCTCAGAGACAAGATTATGTCATGGCACAGATCTGTGGACGAGTTCAGAAAAAAACTGCTGCATTGAAGGTTCACAGAAGCATGTAGCCTCCATTGTCCATAATGGAGGATGTTTGGAACAGCTAGGACTCTTTCTAGAGCTGGCTTATTGGCCAAACTGAGCAATTGATGGAGAAGGGCTATGGTTAGACTGGTGAGCAAGAAGCTGATTGTCACTCTAGTTGAACTTCACGATCATATGTGCAGATGCGAGAAACTTACAGAAGGACAAACATAACTGCAACACCTCACCAGTCTGGGCTTTATGGCGTTGTGGCCAAACTCAATCCTCCTCAGCGAAGACACATGAAAACACACTTGGAATTTGAACAAAGCACTCTAAGAACTCTCAGACCGTGAGAAACAAGATTTTCTGGTCTGATGATTCTCAATTCCAAGCATCATGTTTGAAGAAAACCAGGCACTGCTTATCACTTGCACAGCAGCATCCCAACAGTAAAGTGCGCTGGTAGCAGCCTCGTGCTGTGGGTCTGTTTTAGGCAGCAGGAACTGAGATACTCGTTAAAGTAAAAGCAAAGTTCAACACAGCCAAATATTGAGATAGCCTTAATGAAAACCCAGCCCAGAGCATTCAGAACCTCAGACTGGGCAGAAGGTTCACCTTCCAACAGGGCAATGATCCTAAGCACACAGCAAGAGTGGCTTATAGACAACCCTGTGAATGCCAGATCCTTGGCTTTGTCACGTGTCTTTTGTGTTTTGAGTTGTCTTCATTATGTTTTTCCCTTGACCTAGTTTCTGTGTTTCCTGATTCTCATTCCATTCATCCGTCCCTTGTTAATAAGTACTTATAGCCCTGCCCTTCCATAGTGTCTTTGTCCTGTCTCTGTTATGATTAAGCGGTTGTTTTCCCTGGTTTTTCTCTGGATTTATTAAATATTCTGTTTGCAGAAATTTTCTTTCTGCTTCTTAGTGTTTCTCAACCAGAAAACGCGTTACAGAATACAGGACCCTCAAAAAAATAAAGTGGGCTGAGGACTTTATATTAAACATCCAGCAAGGTGGACGGCCTTTGGAGCATCATGTGGAGGAGTTCCTGAGTGTTTTCCATCTGGTGAGCTGTAGTGATCATATGATTAATGCATGCTTCCGGATAGGCATGGATGATAATGTATTCAGATTCCTGTCTCCTAATGACTGTTATAGTTGTTATATAACAGTTATTGTGGTTTGTAATTATGGTTTATGGAGTGTAGACTGATGAGGGAAAAAAAGTTTTTTTAAAGCAGTCGAACATAAGGCTACCGAATAACAAAACGAAAAAAAATGAAGGGGTATGAATACTTTTGCAAAGCACTGTATAATGGTGTTACACCTTATGATCTCCCGTGGGCACCCTTCCTAGCTCTCCTTCTAGCTTTTCCAAGTACTATGTTTCCCAGAATCCATTGCATGAACTCTTTATGGGCTGATTACTTCCACCTGTGGCAGCTTTGCTTGTTAAGGTTTGCCTATATAAGTTCTGGGCCTCCTCTCACACTTTATGAAGTCTTGATAGTGACTTTGTAAGTAGGCTACTTGTATTTTGGTATCTGTGGGTTCTGATCACTTCCCTGATCCTGGATAATCTTTTTTTACTGTTTACCAGACTCTCATGGATTACTTTTAATAAAGGCTGCATTTGGATCTTGTAAGTCTTGGACCAGTGAATCATAACTGGACATAAAATGACAAAGAATACAAAAGTGATCCCTTGAAACTGACGCATGATTGGAGATACACACACGAAATTAACTGCAACAAATGAAAGGAAAATGGCTTCGTGAAACTATTACAAATGCAGAAAATGATCTCATACCCTCAAAGAATATTACAGATGCTAGTATTTCCCAAGGGAAAGTTTTCGCTTTGTGAAAGAAAAGTAAACATTTGAGAATTGAGACTGTTTAGTGTTAAACAATGGTTTTATGTGCAGTGACACTGGCTGGACTTGTCCGGGAAATAAACAATACAACTGACAGGAATAAAAAAACACAGACTGAATCCATTTTTATGCAGGCTAGTTCATGCTGCTTTGGTGCTGCTATAGTCATAGTCATCCTTGGACTGCACAATCAGAATATGCCACTGTATGGTTCAGTTCAGGCAGGCAATTTGTATGATAAATGGCATATTTTCACTAACGTTGCATGATTACTCAGTGGAAGCAAATGCTTTCTCAGTCTGACTGATGGCGCATGGGTGTGCAATTAAGTGCAATTTCCTTATAAAGAACTACATTTTGTTGTTTAATCAATAAACTCAAGCGGAAATTCCATGTCTGGCAGCAAAACTGCATAAAGCGAAAGTCATGGTAAAAAACTGACGTAAAAAGGAAAAAATGACAGAGCTGACCATGTAATGATATAAAAACATAAAGTATTTAATAAATAAATAAAAACATAGGCATAAAACAAAATTATATGGATGTTATAAAAATAAATGAATAAATTATATATATATGCAGACAGCCTCTAAGTGCCATCTGAAATTTTCATGTAAAATTAGCATTTTTTACCAGGCTCCTATGTTTAGGTTCAGTAATATCACTCTAATGGCAATGTATAGGTCCTTTTCTATGCAATAAAAGTGAAATTACTGAACATAAATATAGGAGCCCAATGAAAATGCTAATTTTAGATGAAAATATCTGATGGCACTTAGAGGCTTTTGCATCTGAACTTTTCACACTGCCCTCCAAAAGTTTGGAAACACCCTAGAAAAGTGGGGTTTTGGACAATATTGGCATGAATCCTTTTTAATTTGTGATAATTTTGCACTGATAAGGGACAACACAAACTATGAGAACATATTTTATTACATACACAGTTTATACATAGAGAAAAACATACATTTTCGATTCATCAAAATATCCATTATTAGCAGCTATTACAGCTCTGCATAATCTGGGCCTAAATTCATTACCCAAAAATCTTTTAAAAACCTGGGCCAAGTTTAAACCAGTAACCAGGCATCACAGCTGGCAAATGGGCATGTCTGACTTTGATATGTATATATTGCCATTATTATGTTATCAAATAGAAAATTATTATTGCTGGTCTTCAATGATAATGTCAAGTTACTTTAATGTATTTGCACCAAAAAATGGTAAGGATTTATGCTGATATGGTACAAAACCACACTTTGCCAGGGGTGTTTCCAAACTTTTGGAGGGCAGTGTATGTGTGTATATATATATATATATATATGCATATAATATGCTCAAAAGTATTTATAAAAAACAATAAATATTTAAAAACAAATAGAAATCATAGCGTTTATTACACTCGAAATGCTTAATTCACAAACAATTCCTGTATTTATTATATATATATATATATATAAATTGCATATAAATATAAAATACATTTATGGATATTCATATAAAAAATATATATTTAAAATAATATAAATTATAGCATTTGATACATATTTAAAATACTTATTTGCAAATGATTTGCAAAAGTATTCTTACGGCTTCATAACATTACGCTTGAACCACTGATGTCACATGGACTATTTTAACAATGTCCTTTCTACCTTTTTGGGCCTTGAACATGTTATTTGCATTGCTGTCTATGCTGGGTCAGAAAGCTCTTGGATTTTATCCAAAATATCTTAATTTGTCTTCTGAAGATGAACGAAGGCCTTACAGGCTTGGATGACATGGGTGAGTAATTAATGACAAAATTTTCATTTTAGGGTGAACTATCCCTTTAAATTTATAAGCATTTATAAAATGTACACTGACATCAAGATTGTTCTCTTTGCTATATGCATTGTCTTTTCCTATATACTACGTACGATTAAGACCGTAAAACACAGCATGTAGCTTATTTCACAGTCCACTATCAGTCAAATGCACATACTGCACGTAAAAGGAAGTACTGCAATTGTGAAACAAAACCACTCTTCATGTCTCTCTTTGTTTGGTTTGCAGAAATGTAGAAATCATTCACCCAGAGGCACTGCTAACCAATATATAGACAATTCAGTTTGTAATGTGTGACCGGCATGCATTTTGTGCTAGACGTCCTTGAGTATCAGCAAAAAGACAATCACAAAGTGAGACCCTTAAGGCATCAATATCTGTAAAATCCCCTTTAGCAACCTGAACGATAAACTCCTCCGGCTCGCAGGTTAATCAGCTGTGCCACACTGCGAGCTCCTGATAAACAGCCCATCCTCGAAATAAAGTCATGCCTCTTCCAGCTCCAAGTGCCTTTGCTGACAGCTACCAGAAATAACCCCAGATTTATGACTATGAGGATTAATAAAGCGACGTCTGAGAAGAGCTATGGCCTCCTGAAGCTTCCAGCGAGGGCCTCTGCTGGTTTAGTCACTATAACTCTTGCTGTAATGTCCTGTTAAATGTTTAATTAGCCTCTTAGATCAGTCACAAGCTGGCTGAATTGTTAATGCGGGTATTGGCGCATGGTATTAGTCTTGATGGAATGTCTGTCCTATAAAAACAAATTGCATGGAAGTCTATGGTGCAAGAGTGCTTAGAAGCAGCAATGCACAAAGTATTTTTGTTAAATGTGTGTTATATGAGCGTATAAGCCTAAATCATTCTTTAAGTGGTGGAACAACTGTTTAGATCTTGTGCTTCTGGGTTTGCAATAATTTTGTGGCCGGATTTCCCTTTAAAGTAAGTAATCAGTCTCTTTTGTTATTGTTGAGCAGATCACATGAAGTTTACTGGCTTTACAGGAGTTGACAATTGGATGTAATTCTACACAAACTAGGTCAGTAAACAGTTTCAAGTCCTGTGGTTATACTTTAAAAAATC
This sequence comes from Labeo rohita, assembly GCF_022985175.1. Lineage (NCBI taxonomy): Eukaryota > Metazoa > Chordata > Actinopteri > Cypriniformes > Cyprinidae > Labeo > Labeo rohita. Next base: position 3,127,965 of record NC_066871.1, read on the forward strand.
TGTTTTCTAACATTTGTTCCAGTGCAGTGGTTTGCTCCTTAGATTTTTATTATATTACTGTAAACCATGTGTTATTGTTGACATAATTATATAAGGGTTCACTGAAATAAAGCTGTAATGAAGCGGAAAAAATAAAATGATAATGATAAACGATAAATGATGCTGTCAAAACATTTTAGATTTGGATTTAGATGGGGAGAGGCGTATGAGAAACCAAATTAATATTGATATTGAAAGTGATATAAAAAACATTTTCTCCGAAATCATTTTTCCAATCCCTCATAACAAATGAAATACGCAGAAAGTATTTGTTTAAGGACTTCTAAAATAAATAAAATATAAGATAATAGATGAAATACAGTTGTAGTCAAAAGTTTACATACACCTTGCAGAATATGCAAAATGTTTACCAAAATATAAGGGATCATACAAAACGCATGTTATTTTTTTATTTAGTACTGTTTACATGTAGTCCACAAGAGAAAATAACAGTTGAACTTATAAAAATTACCTCGTTTAAAAGTTTACATATGCTTGATTCTTAATACTGTGTTGTTACCTGAATGATCCACATCTGTGTTTTATTTTTTGTTTAGTTATAGCTGTTCATGAGTCACTTGTTTGTCCTGAACAGTTAAACTGCCCACATTTTTTCAGAAAAATCCTTCAGGTCCTACAAATTCTTTGGTTTTTCAGCATTTTTGTGTATTTGAACCCTTTCCAACAATGACCATATGATTTTGAGATCCATCTTTTCACACTGAGGACAACTGAGGGGCTCATATGCAACTATTACAGAAGGTTTAAATGCTTACCGATGCTTCAGAAGGAAAAATTATGCATTTATAGCCAGGGGTGAAAACTTTTGAACAGAAGGTGTACATTTTTCTTATTTTGCCTAAATATCTTTTTTTATTATTATTATTTAGTACTGCCCTTCAAAAGCTGCAGACCATACTTTCAAGACAAAATAAGATAAATTTACCCTGATCTTCAAATTCAAAAAGTTTTCACCCCCTTGCTCTTCCTTCTGAAGCATTAGTGAGTGTTTGAACCTTCTGTAAGAGTTGCATATGAGTTCCCTTATGAGTTTATATATTATTATAAATACTATAATAGTATATAAACAGCATATTTTTGCTGTATCATTTAAAAATTATTTTCTTTTGTTACCAACAGCATGCCATGCTTAACTTGCACTGAACCCTGAACATTGGTTTTATTGGTCATAATGGCGAGGGCAAATATTTAGTATTAGTAGAAATCCCACAAGCCCTGCCACATGAAACATCTTTAAAAAAAAAAGGCAATTAAATGCCCATGTCCCTTTTTTAAAAATCCACAGTGTGGGATCAGACAGAAAATCATTAGCAGTACGTTTTGTGAGAGATCAGCCTCCCAAAAAGGCATCCTGACCCTTAGGCCTTAATATATTAAAGCGTAAAGAACTAAATGAATTGTTTCTAGTTTCCCTTACACACACACAGAGAGACGTGCTGATTCACTCGCACACATTCAAACAGGTCTCTTCTCATGCAGAAAAACCTTTTTCAGACTGACAGATTAATAAACAGTCTCATAATGCGGTTGACAGATGATACCTCATTTACATCATTAGCTAATACCAGAAATCTCATCTGCAGTCTCAATGGATTCCCTTATTCTTAACAATCATAGCACAAAAAGTTCTCTATTCTTACCCATAATAACCTCCCGCTGTGAGATAATGCAATTATTGATTCTTTCTGACTTTATTTCTGGCACAGTGCACTTTTCCATGATCTCTGATATGAACATCAACCTTCTCAAATGATGAACTATCTATCAGAGGCGGAATACTGATACTTATCTCACCAATTACACTGATGATTTGGCATCATCGTGACCTGTGGATATATAATTGCTAAACAAATCTTTCGTTCAAGTGGAAAAAAACAGCAAATTTCCATGGAAAAGTACTGGCAGCTGCTTTTCCTTCTCCATGACTCAAATCCGTCTGCCCCACAACCATTTGGGACATTAAAAATGAGTAATAGTTGAAGCGTGGATCAGTACAATAGAATTATGATTAAATAAGTAAATGCAGCGAAACTCTGTACAGCGAAAATTTGTATTTCTATTTACAGAATAGACACATTGTTAGTTTATTTTATACATTAATCAATATCTTTTAGGTTTCAGTGTGCATACCTAGGTGTATATATCTTTCTTCTTTCAGACGAACACAATCAGAGCTTTACAATGCCAGTGAATGGCTGTTGAGATTTTGTTTAGAGTGCATTCCAGATTATGGTTTAAAATGTTTTAAATATGGATATTTTCTTTTTTTTTTTTTTTACATAAACGCATCGATTCAGAAGGCTTTTATAAACCCCCCGGAGCTGTGTGGAGTAGTTTTTATGATGGATGGATGCATTTTATTGGACTTCAAAATCTCAACACCCATTCACTGCCATTATAAAGCTTGGGCTTTATATATCATATGGGGCATTCCACCGAATGGGTGCCATTTGCTTCCAAAACTCTTCCTCTTCCTCTTTTTATTAGATGGAATCTAGTAATACACATATTTAACTATTGAAAATCTGTATTGGTCCATCTCAGGTAACTTTATTTTATTTTTTACAGAATTTTAAAGTAGAAAATGGATGGATTTTTTTCAGTCCTGTTACCAAAACTTATGTCTTTTGAAAAGCATGTTTAAAAATATGTCAACAAATTCCTTAATTTCATATCATAATTACTATTTATCTACACAAGTGTATTTTTTTCTGAAATACACAACCCCCTTTTTTTTCTTTTTAAAGGTGACTCAAACCTCAAGCTTATAATTTTTTTGTGATGCAATTTATTAAACAATGGGACAAATGATGGACCAAACTTAATTTTAAAAATAGTGGTTTAACTTTATTTTTTTAAGAAAAAACTATTTAGTAACAGGAATGAAACTGGGTAATAGGAATTAACTTAACAAATAATGCCTTTTCAGTTTTTCTGTGGATATTGTTTTCTTACAGCACAGGTCACACTCAAACTCTATTCCATGTTTGGGTCTAACACTTAATTGCCACAGGACAGAAATTGCAAGTACATTTTCTGTCAAAATATAAAACAACAATGCCAGAGCAACCATAAGTTTTCTCTGGGCAAAAACATTAAGATAAAACATTGAGGAAAAAGATGCATTTTCAAATGTATCTAGATTAATATGGATGTAGCCTAATATTTACATTAATAAATTACTCATTCTTGTTACTATTACTCAGTTACTATAGCGATTTTAGGATAAAATTAGCAAATACATAAAATATAGGCACATGGAGTACATACTAATATTATGAGGATACTCAGCAAATTATAGTGATTCATCAAAGATTTGTATTTTAAAAATAAACAAGTAATATCTAAGAAATAATTTAGGTAACACAACAGTATATTTATAATGATGCTCCCTGCCACAGATACAATATCATAAAATATGCAGAAAAGAAAATAAGACTACATGCGCTTTTGGTCATTTCATTGCCTTTAGAAGATCCAGATGTTGCAATATTACATTGAAAATGTGTCTGGTGTAATTTTCCCAGTTTTTTAGAGGGGGGAATGTGTTAGGGTAACAGGGCTGAGTGAAAACCTGGGGACACAACTAAAATGTGTATTTTATCTAAACTATTATAAATTTATTTTGAAATAAATGTATTTAAAAGGTTGTTTTTAATTTTTTTTTTTATTAAATATTCTAAATTTGCCGTTAGATTAATGTGCAGGACACTTTGCTTAAAGAAGAAGTCCACTTCCAAAACAAAGATTCACATATAATGTACTCACCCCGTTGTCATCCAAGATGTTCATGTCTTTCTTTCTTCAGTCGTAAAGAAATTGTTTTTTGACCGACCCAGTCTTTGCAAAGTGAACATGCAAAGAAGATCAAACACCCTTAACAAAAAAGGTAAAACAGTGATATAGGATGTGTCAGACCTTTTGGACTGTTTTTGTGTGTTTTTCCCGTGTTGCCCTTATTTGGACTTTCTGTTCCGTTTGTAATTATGTCGTCACTGTTTCATTGTTCACCTGTCTCCCCCTGATTGGTTCGTCTGTGAATTTAAGGTTGGTTGTGTTCTCATTAGGTTGTCGGTGATTATATTGTCTTTACGTCTAGTTTCTCCATGAGTTTACGTTTATGTTTACGTAAGTGTTGCTGGTTCCCTGCTGTTTCCTGTCCGTTCCTGCTTCTATGTGGATTATTCTAATAAACTCAGTGATTTGCACCTCCTCGCTCCTCCGGCTCATTCCCCGCACACAACAGCGTGACAGGATGATTTTGAAGTTGAGGGAGAACATGAGATGGGAGTTAACTGTCATGAACTGGAAAAAAAACAGAGTTCAGGCAGAGTAAAACAAGACAAGCGTTTGACATTAAAAAGTATATAATTGTATTATTTTTTTAAATGAAAATAACAGATCGTTTCACTAGATAAGACCCTTCTTTCTTGGCTGGGATCATTTACAGCTGCATTTGGGATCATTTGAAGCTGCATTTAAACTGCATTTTGGAAGTTTAAAACTGGGGCACCATATCAGTCCATTATATGGAGAAAAATCCTGAAATGTTTTCCTCAAAAAACATAATTTCTTTATGACTGAAGAAAGAAAGACATGAACATCTTGGATGGCAAGGGTGTGAGAACATTATATGTGAATCTTTGTTTTGGAAGTGGACTTCTCCTTTGATAATAAAATAGTTATGTCCTGGGGACAGAAATGGCACCCATTCAGAGGAGTGGCCCATATACACCTTGGATGGCTTGAGGGTCAATCATGAGGTAATTTTTTATTTTTGGTTGAACTATCACTTTAATTATGGCTGGTGAACCTCATCTCAATCATAGAGCAGGCAATCATTCCTCCAGCAGAAACGATACAACAGTTTATATAGAAAAGGTGGGTACATAGCAAATGTAATATCAAGTCACATTACATAATTCTGCTCTAATATGATTAGTTCATATATATAGAAAATCAGCAACCCTCTTCGGTTACCGGCAAGGCAAATTTGGGTTTAAATTACGTCAGATTTCTACTAAAGTCATGAGTTCTTCTGGTTATTATTATTTTTTAGATAGACATCTAGCTGTCTTATCTTGTTTATATGCATTTGTGATTGCCAACACACTAAGTAAAGTGTTGGAATATTTTGTCCTCAGAAGGCATACAAATGTTAAACTGCAAAGATGGGAAATGTTAGTTAGGATTAATATAAAAATTTCCTTTATAGATCCAAGTGTTACGGGTTGTTGGGGAGAGAAACGCTAAAGAGCACAAAGGAGCTAGGAAGTCCAAACAAACAGAGTATTTAATAAATCCACTTGGAAAAACAAGCAGAAAACAACCACAAAATAAAACTGAGACAGGACAAACTGGAGAAGAAAGAACAGGAAAATGGCCATATAAGGAAAACAAGATACTAAACAGGAACATACACGTAACTAGTGTTGTCATGATACCAAAATTTCAACTTCAATACGATACCTGACGAAAATATCACAATACTACTACTGAACCAATACTATTTTAATGGTTACATTAAAGGGGTCATCGGATGCTAAGTTCACTTTTTCATGTTGTTTCAACATTAATGTGTGTTGGCAGTGTATGTACAAATCTACCCTATAATGATACAAATCCATGGTTTTTAATTAATCTGTAAAAATAATATCCCCTTTTTCAAATCGAGCCGTTCTCAGATGCCTGTCGATGTTACGTCACACCGACAGAGGCCGCTCCCACGATAGTTGATTGACATGAGCGTTTTACCTCAGACCAGCTGTAACAGTCCAGTAACTTTCCTTCTTTCTATGCCCGAGCAGGGATGTAAGTTAGACAAGAATATCTCCGATTGAGCGATGGAGGTGTTGTGTTGCTGGATGTAATAATGAACATACTGGTCATCATTTACTCCAGACATCTGAGCCGTTGTTTGTGAAGGGAATGCGCCTCCTGATCTACATATATCAGTCTATGTTTACGCGAATCATTCATGATCCAGCTTCACTTACAGCAGAAGTGAGTATAAGCGTTTTTTTATGAATCTTTGCGATCGCCTTTCCTTATAACCTGGTTGTGACGCGGTTATGGACGAATCGTGAGACGTTGGATCCATATGCAACAGCTTTATTAAATCCAGCAGAGTAAACAGGCGTAAGTCAACAATGGCAGACAGTTGTGGTGAAGGCAAGTCCAAAGGGATAGTGATAGTCCATGCACAAGGTCGGGGCCGGCAGCGAGCAAACACAATAATCCAAGAGAATAGCGCGGGTCGACAAAAGGCAGGCAGCAAAGGTTCACACACAACGTAAACAGTCCGGTTGGCAACGGTAAGGCAGTCCGATAAGAAAACGCTCAGGATTGAAGGCATAACCAAACGAAACTTCGCGACAAGCGCCGAAGCGGCACGCTGAAATGGCCGCCAGAGGGGAAGTGAACTGAGAGACCCGGAACCGGAAGTGGTGAGCCCCAGGCACGGGATGATGGGAAATGTAGTTAAAATTCCGGTGAAAGCTCCCGCTGGTGCGGGACAGGGGGAGCCACAGAGACCGCGTTGGTGACAGAGCCCCCCCCCTGCGAGCACCTCCTGGCGCGAGGAGGCAACCGACGCCGGGGCCTTCCCCTTCCACGGGGGCCTGGCCGATCTGGGTGAGTAGAGTGGAAATCAGCAGTGAGAGACGGATCCAAGATGTCCTCTGCGGGCACCCAGGACCGCTCCTCGGGGCCGTAGTCCTCCCAGTCGACCAGGTACTGTAGGCGACCGTTCCGGTGTCGGGAGTCCAGGATGGTATTGACTCGGTAGGCCTCCTCGCCATCGATGATCAGGGGGACAGGTCTCTGTGCGGCGGTCTCGTCTAGGATCTCCGCCCCTCCTGGGCGACCAGCGGGCTTTAACAGAGAGACATGGAATGTGGGTGAGATTCAGTATTCTGCGGGTAAAACTAGTCTGAATGACACAGGAGTAATTTGACGGATTATCTTGAATGGACCCACGTACCTGGGGCTTAGCTTTTCGCAGGGCAGACGAAGGCGCAGATCCAGGGTCGAGAGCCAGACCCATTGCCCGGGCTCGTAGGGTGGATTGCGACGGCGATCAGCCTGGGTCTGATTGCGACGAACCGCCCTCTGAAGGTGAACGTGGGCCCGGTTCCAGGTCGCCTCGCTCTGTTGGAACCAGGAGTTGACCACGGGTAGATCTGAGGGTTCCCCTGACCAAGGGAACAGGGAGGGTTGAAAGCCTAGAATGCACTGAAAGGGAGTCAGGTTAGTAGAGGGTTTAAGAATAGAGTTCTGGGCGTATTCGGCCCAGAGAAGGAAACGGCTCCAGTCCTCTTGATGTTCTTGACAGTAGGAGCATAAGAAGCGGGTCAACTCCTGGTTCAGCCTCTCCACCTGTCCGTTAGCCTCCGGGTGGTATCCTGACGTGAGGCTGACGTTGACACCCAGGAGGTGGAAGAAACTGGACCACAAACGTGAGGTAAACTGAGGGCCGCGGTCAGACACGATGTCCTCCGGGAGACCATAAAACCTGAATACAGAGTTACAAAGTGCTTCGGCTGTCTCCAGGGCGGTGGGAAGCTTCGGGAGGGGGATGAAGCAGCAGCCTTTAGAGAATCTGTCCACCACTGACAGGATGGTAGTGTGGCCCTGGGACGGAGGTAGGTCCGTGACAAAGTCCACCGCTATGTGCGACCAGGGGCGCTTGGGAACCGGTAGAGGTTGTAGTAAGCCGGCGGACAGTTGACGGGGAGTCTTGGAAGTGCTGCAGATGACACAGTTCCTTACGAAAGCGGCGGTATCCGAGCGTAGAGTGGGCCACCAGAAACGATTGCGAAGGAGGTGAATGGTAGCCTCTATCCCGGGGTGACCGGAGCTTGGGGTGGAGTGGACCTCGGAGAGAATTCGTGGGCGGAGGATCGCGGGAACATAGGTGAGATTACGGGGACATTCATTGGGAGGAGGATCCTGTACCTGAGCCTCTGTGATCTCGGTCATGATATCCCAGTTGACGGGTGCAACGATCACTGAAGCGGGTAGGACGGTTTCTGGAGGATGGGAGGTGTGGTCGGGCTTGTGAATACGGGAGAGAGCGTCGGCCTTGAGGTTTTGAGAACCCGGGCGGTAGGTTATTTCGAAACGGAACCGGGTGAAGAAGAGCGCCCATCTAGCCTGTCGGTGGTTGAGGACCTTGGCAGTACGGAGATACTCCAGGTTCTTGTGGTCAGTTAGAATGACGAAAGGGTGCCACGCTCCCTCCAACCAGTGCCGCCACTCCTCCAGGGCGAGCTTGATGGCGAGCAGCTCCCAATTGCCCACATCATAATTCCTCTCGGCCGGACTGAGCTTATGAGAGAAGAAAGCGCAGGGGAAGGTCTTGGGAGGCTGGCCCTGTCGTTGCGATAGCATGGCGCCCACTCCGGTGCTGGAGGCGTCGACTTCAACGAGGAAGGGTAATTGGGGATCCGGGTGCCGTAACACTGGAGCTGTAGTGAATCTGTGACGGAGCTCGTGGAAGGCGTGTATGGCGTCAGGCGACCAGGTGAGACGAGTGTCGCCCTTCTTGACCATGGATGTGAGTGGGGCGGCTACGGATGAATCGGCGGTAAAAGTTGGAGAATCCCAAGAATCGCTGGAGTTCTTTGAGAGTCTTGGGACGGGGCCAGTCGCGCACAGCCTTAACCTTGGCATCGTCCATTGCCACGCCCTCGGGGCTGATCACATAACCCAGGAAGGCGACACTTTCTTGATGGAATTGGCACTTCTCCTCCTTAGCGTACAGTTTGTGCTGGATGAGACGCTGGAGCACTGCCCTGACGTGTTGAACGTGTTCGGCGTAGGAGTTCGAGAAGATGAGGATGTCGTCGATGTACACGATAACCCATCGATTAAGCATGTCTCGGAACACATCATTGACGAACGCCTGGAAATAGGACGGACTGTTGGCCAGGCCAAAGGGCATAACCCGGTACTCATAGTGACCAGAGGTGGTTGAGAAGGCCGTCTTCCACTCGTCCCCCTCACGGATGCGTATTAGGTTGTAAGCTGAGCGGAGGTCCAGTTTGGTGTAGAATGTGGCTGATCGTAACTGTTCCAGGGCCGGAGGAACGAGCGGGAGAGAGTACCGGTATTTGATAGTTATTTCATTGAGTGAGCGATAGTCTATACAAGGTCGTAAACCTCCATCCTTCTTTTTGACGAAAAAGAACCCCGCCAATGTGGGAGAGGTGGAGGGTTGGATGAAACCTTTAGCGAGTTCTTCTTTGATGTACTTCTCCATGGCCTCTGATTCCGGCTGTGAGAGAGGGAAGACGCGGCCACGTGGTGGTACAGCCCCTGGTACGAGGTCGATGGCGCAGGCTCCAGGTCTGTGGGGTGGTAGTTCCGTGGCTTTGACTGTGCTGAAGGCCTCAAGCAGGTCATGGTACTCGGTGGGTATGGTGCTGTTGAGAGGAGGTGCAGAAGCCCTGGGCGGAGTCTTCGGAGCTGGATGAATGCAGTGCTGCTGGCAGTATGGTGACCAGTGAGTGATTATACCTCCCACCCAGGAGATGGTTGGTTCATGACGGTTCAGCCAGGGGAAGCCCAGGATGATAGGTGACTGTGGTGAGGGGATAATAAAGAATCAGATGGTCTCTTGATGGTTGGGTTCTAATCGGAGGATGAGATCGCTGGTGGTGTGATCGATGCGGCCGGATCCTAGTGGTCTCCCGTCGAGGGCGGCCACTGACACAGGAGAAACACATGAGAGAGTGGGTAGTTGGTTAGATCTCACAAAATCCTCATCTATGAAGTTGCCGGCAGCACCGGAGTCAATCAAAGCGGTAGTCTTGATAGATATGCCGTCAGAAATGAGTAGCACAGGAATTTCACACCGGTTCAAACAAGATCTGATCTCACTCACCGAGGTAGGAGGTCGCGGTGGTCGTGTGGGACAGGCGGCCCGGATGTGTCCCGCTTGTCCACAGTATAAGCAGAGGTTGTTTCGGATCCGGCGCTCCCTCTCCTCGATGGTGAGCTTGGTGGTTCCCAGCTGCATGGGCTCGGGGGTTGAAGTGGTAGAAGGTTGAGTTGGTAATGGGGTGGTGAAAGGCCGGTTGGGTTTGCGAGAGCGCATCACGTTGTCGATCCGGATGGACAGATCAATATACTGATTGAGTGTGAGGCCCTCGTCCCGGCAGGCCAGCTCCACCTGCAGGTCGGAATTTAGCCCCCGGCGGTAATGGAGCTTGAGGGGACCATCGTTCCATCCACTTTGCGCCGCCAGCGTGCGAAAATCCAGGGCGTAGTCAGCGGCGGTGCAACGGCCCTGCCGCAGTGCAACGATCTGCTCTCCAGCCTCGCTGCTCTCTGGACTTGGCTGAAACACCTCCTTAAAGCTCTGGAGGAAAGTGGTGAACGTGGTGAGCCCCAGGCACGGGATGATGGGAAATGTAGTTAAAATTCCAGTGAAAGCTCCCGCTGGTGCGGGACAGGGGGAGCCACAGAGACCGCATTGGTGACACTGGTAGTTAGGAAGTTTAGCGCCTAAACGCAGCTAAATGCCGCTAAATGCAGATAAAGTAAACAAGATCGTCTTTCCACAGAGAGAAGAGAGGGGCGGGGTGAGCAGAGCTCATTTGCATGTAAAGGAACAACCCCTTAGAATGAGATGATTTTTGCAGAGCTGATTTTAAAAAGGGTGAGGTAAAAAGGGTGTTGTTTTACAAAACCATTGAGAATTTTTAATCAAAGTATATTAGAGACTTTTCATTAAGACCCTAAAGAATCATATCAACTTGTGGAAAATGGGCATCCGATGACCCCTTTAAAAAAATTTTTATGAAAAGCATGTCTAATTAATTGAAATCATGAAACTTGCAGAATTTAACAACAATTTATTACAAGTTTAACAGAAATGTTTTTAAGGCACTATAATTTTTTTTTTTTCTCAAATTCAGTTTTGTTTGTGAATCTGTTTTTCATTAATTTTCTGGATTCTATTTTAATCATTTCATTACATTTTAATAATCAAAAATGCATGTATAATTAATTTATAAAGGATAATTAGATTCGACAAAGAATTAATTTATTATATGAAATACTGTGTTGTGTATTTACAATTTTCTAGTAAATAAATTCTGGTAAATACTTTTTCTGGTAAATATTTCTTAAACATTGTTTTTAAAACACGGGTTGCTGTGAAGACCTTTACGGGCTTCATTCATATGATGATAGTTTTCCACAAAAGAAATGGTAAAATGCTTATGAAGTGATTTTTTCAGAGCAGTTCTGGAGATTATGTTCATGTGTTCATGTACTCACATATTGAGGCGGCAGAGGTTGAAAACACTGCAAGCGGCACGCGTATGTGTGTAATAAACAAAACTGCGACATTCACTAACACAGTCACGCAGAAATACGGCTCTTATTAAAATGTATTCTTAAAGTACCGGTACTAGTAAAATGCAGAATCGTACCATTTTTAAAAGCAGGGTATCATGATACTTTTTAAGTACCTGTATATCGTGCAACACTACACGTTACACCAAACCTTTTTATGAGTATTTTCAATTTTAAGCATACTTTGGTATATTTCTGACGAAGCACAACATTTATGTTGTCAGATTTCATTGATTTCAAATATGAAATTTAATCATGAGCTTGGTGAACAGCTTTAAAGCATTTGATGTTTTCCCCATTAAAAGAGATGGAGCTGCACTTGCATGACTGAAATAGCTGCCAGAGAGGTCTTTTGTTCAGTGACTGTTGGAGGAAGTGGAGCGCTGAATGAGTTGGCAAAAACCAGCATCACAAGATCATATATGCTGGTATATTAACTAATTTAGAGTTGGAGTGACTATGATGCACGACCAAAAGTGAGTTTTGATTCAATGATTCATTCACGAACGGACTATAGTTCGGACCATATGCTTGAGGGTCTGCATTACGGGTAATAATGTTGTGAATCATGTTCAGTTTCTTGCACAGCGTGATCGTTTCACTTCATAAGACCTCAATATATTGTCAGGAGGCATGGATATTAATTTTGTGCTCCTTAATATGCTTTTCTGTCTCATATTCTTTCCTCGCTTTTTTGTTCTCAAAACCTCAGTAACCACTGACTTGCAAAAAAAAAAGTCACCTTCATCTCGGATGGCCTGAAAGCAAATTTTTATTTTTGGCTTAACTTACACTTTAAGCCACCAAAATTGGTGGTACCCAAAGACATGTTTCTTAAAGCACAAACTGCATGGCAGAACAGAGACATAAATGTTAAGAGGGCTGCAGGGGCAGAACGGGCCTTAAACTAAAACAACATTTTATCTGTGTAGCAGTGAAAGCTGTTTTTCCCTGCACTTATTTTAAAAATGACAGAATTAGAATTCCAGAACACACATTCCGCCCTTTATTCACAACTGTGTTCTTTGACTTCCCTGGTTTGGATCACAAAGATAAAACACACTGCAAATATACATCTATGTAAGACACCATTGTGCTCAAATGATAAATACTCTAGCTTTTTCGAAAGCAGTTAACAGTATAGGCTTTGATATATGTTTTTAAGAAAGGTTATGTATGAAATACATAAACAGTATTTATTTACATAAAGGTTATAAGTTATTTTTTAGTTATAATTTATAATATAGACACACAAAATGTGACATTATAACGTCAGTAAAACATAATTTTTTTTATGTCAGGTTTAATATTTTGTTTTTTTGCAACTCACTTTAAATTACATCAAAGAAACAACACCCCTCTTTGATTATACACTGAGTTATGAGTCTCAGGGAATGAAAAAGTTGATTTGTTCATGTCTTTAAATGATTTACTATTTAAAAACATAATAAAAAACTAAGTTTAAAAACAAAAACAAATATGAAAAATGTTGCCGTTTTTTGAACAGTTGGATTTTCCTTTACCGTAAGTAATCAGTCTCTTTTGTTATTGTTGAGCAGATCACATGAAGTTTACTGGCTTTACAGTTGTTGAAAATTGCATGTAATTCTACACAAACTAGGTCAGTAAACAGTTTAAAGTGTTGTGGTTTTACTTAAAATAAGGTTTTAAATCAATCATGAACATATGAATGATAAATGATGCTGTCAAAACATTTTAAATTTGGATTTAGACTGGGAGAGACAAATGGGAAACTGACTTATTGAACTGAAAATAGTTGAAAAACAAAAACATTTTCTCCAAAATCAATTTTTTATCCCTTATAACAAATGACATGCACAGAAAGTACTTTTGTCTAAAGACTTAAATACCATAAAAGAAAATAATAAAATATTAATGAAAAACCTAAACTTAAAAACCTTAAAAATTTAAATATTGCCTGAAACATAAATATTTCAGCTAACTGAAATAAAATAAGTTTTGAAGTACTTTTGATTGAGTAACTTGTAGATATGTAGACCCACAAACTGCTTCATCCAGTTCACTAAAAAGAACCAGTGCAAAAAAATGTTCAAGCATCACTTCAGACTATTTGTCTGAGGTTGTGGATTACAGTAATGCTGTAAATAATGTTTTATTGCACAGACCACTTGTTTCGCTTCGTAAGGCATCAATATATCCTCAGGGGCCACGGCTTTTTAATTTTGTATTCCTTAGGCCCAGTTCCACAGACAGGGCTTAGACTAAGCCAGGATTAGGCCATAGTTCAATTAGGACATTTAAAGTCACCGAATGCCCATTTTGTTTGTCAAGTTGATATGATTCTTTAGCATCTTAATAAAAAGTCTACAGTATACATGGGTTAAAAATTCTCAATGGTTGTGCAAAACAACACCCTTTTTACCTTGCTGTAGATGAAGCTGGATCACTAATGAGTTGTGTGAACATAGACGCATTTATGTAGATCGGGAGGCGCATTCCCTTCGCAAACAAACGTAATCTACTGCATCTTCAGCGGCTCAGATGTCGGGAGTAAATGACGACCACTATGTTCATTATTACATCCAGCAACACAACACCTCAATCGGAGATATTCTTGTCTAACTTACATCCCTGCTTCGCCATCAAAACATGGAGGCTGGACTGTTACAGCTGATCTGAGGTAAGACGCTCATGTCAGTCAACTATCGTGGGAGCGCCCTCTGTTGGTGTGATGCCACAACGACAGGCATCTGAGAATGGCTCGATTTGAAAAATGGGATATTATTTTTACAGATTAATTAAAAACCACTGCATTTATCATTATAGGGTTGATGTGTACATACACTGCCAACACACATTAATGTTCAAACAGCATGTACAAGTGGACTTTGCATCCGATGACCCCTTTAAGTCATTTTTCTAAGCGTGCTTAGTAGTGTTGCACAATATACCAGTACTTAAAAAGTATCGCAATACCCTGCTTTTAACAGTGGTATGATTCCACATTTTACTAGTACCGGTACTTTAAGAATGCATTTTATTAAGAGTCGTATTTCTGCATGTCTGTGTTAGTGAATGTCACAGACGCGCAGTTTTGTTTACTACACACATACGCGTGACGCTTGCTGTGTTTTCAGCCTCTGCCGCCTCAGTATATGAATATATGAACACATGAACATAATCTCTAGAACTGCTCTACAGTCAGAAATGTGACCCTGGACCACAAAACCAGTCTTAAGTCACTGGGGTATATTTGTAGCAATAGCCAAAAATACATTGTATAGGTCAAAATGATAGATTTTTCTTTTATGCCAAAAATCATTAGGAAATTAAGTAAAGATCATGCTCCATGAAGAAATTGTGTAAATTACCTACTGTAAATATATCAAAACTTAATTTTTGATTAGTAATATGCATTGCAAAGAACTTAAATTGGAAAACTTTAAAGGTGATTTTCTCAATATTTAGAATTTTTTGCACCCTCAGTTTCCATATACTGAAATAGTTGTATCTCGGCCAAATATTGTTCTATCCTAACAAACCATACATCGATGGAAAGCTGATTTATTCAGCTTTCAGATGATGTATAAGGCTCAATTTTGAAAAATTGACTGCTTAGGTCCTGCTTATGCCGGTTTCACACTGAACGCGTAAGCAGGACGTAAGCAGCGCGTGCGCAGCACGTAAGCAGAGCAGAAGCAGCGCGCAGCCATTTTGCTTTCACACCGCAGCGTGTACCTGAACTGCATCTTTTGTACAGACTTCGCTATAATGGGATATGTCTACATATCACATGTCTACGTGATCTATTTCTCAAAAATTAAGATAGAAATGTAAAGTACAGTAACGTACATCATAGATGTCAATATTACGTGCTATATTGTGTTTACCTATCTATAGTCCTATTGATTTGTTCGCTCGTGGGCCAGCGTAAATTTGTAACAAACAAAAAAAAAAAACTTACCATCTACACCAAGAGATACTGCAACTTCCTCCCATGCTTTTTCCTTCGCCTTTAAGTCTTTATACAGCAAATGTTGAGGATCATAAATGACTACGTTTCTCAACTTCTACGATGAGACGAGTGTCGTCCATGATGGCCTTCTTGGCTGTTGCACTCTGAAAACTACCCGCCTGTGACACGTGCGTTTGTTTACAAGTGTCATCATGATGTCAGCATGACACCTGTTCTTATGGCAACATGTAGTTGTAATAATAAATATAGGCTATATATATAGCCTAATATAATAATTACAATTAATAAGTAACTTCAGAAAAAAAAAACTGTATAAATTAATTAAACTTGTTTTGGAAGTTCGGGAAAAAATATTTTTTTATCTTGTTAATTACATAATACTGTGTTTACAACACGGTAGATATCATCAATGTACTTTTTGGGGTAAAACTGCTACTTTTTCCTGTGTATTTTGGCTATAATCAATACATTGCCACTGAAAGCGAGCGTAAGCGGCGCAGCAAAAATAGACTCGGAACCGAAATGATCGCTGCACTGACGCTTCTGCTCTGCTCCTGCTATGCGCTGTCGCGCCGCCACTGCGGGCGGTGTGAACGCTCTCATTCGTTAACATGGGCGCCGAAAAATATACGCGCTGCTTACGTCCTGCTTACGCCGTATTTCCACTACAGCGTCAAATCCACGCTCAGTGCCGCCGGCAACGCTACAACGCCACTGCTTTGGGGCGTGTGAACTTTAGGGCAGAGCACGCCTCTGTTTACACCCTATTTGCGTTTTATCTTCGACTTTTAAGGCCTGTTCGCAAACTAAACACTAGCATATAACGAAAGCATGCAAAGTGCATTTACTTTTGCATGACTTGTTCAATGATATGTGATTTCATCTTAGTAATCCACCAGTTCCGCAAACACTCGGAAACATACGTCAGAATCTACTTTTCAAAGCGATTGGTTGACGCCCGGCGTTTCCGCTCGAGATCTGCATAAAGTTCAGGAATGCCCCATCTTTTTGACACTCTCAGCCGCTCTAAACGCTTTCTCCGTGCCGCTTTCAATCCCATAATGCACCTTAAGAGCGTTTACGCTCAGCTTCCACAGGAATGAATGGAAAACGCTCCACTCCACTCAGCTTGCTACGCTGTAGTGGAAATACGGCGTTAGCGTGCAGTGTGAAACCGGCGTTATTCCAGTGTATTAATCAAGTAATTTTGCTGCCGTACCATGGGTGCAGCAGGCGTAATGACACAGCGCCTCAAAATGACCGGCACTAAGTTTATGTAAATGCAGAATTGCAGCCGGCGGAGTTGACGACTGCGTAATATCATTGTGCCTGCTGCACCCATGGTACGGCAGCAAAGTTCCTTGATTATTACGCCGAAATGAGAGTATAGTATAGGAACCATATCAGTTTTCGTCCGTCTTTGTACACAATGTAACTACAGAAGAGTCAAGTTTTAAATAGGAAAAATATTGAAACTCTTTGGTCATTTTTGAGAGAGATGCTAACGATCTAATTGGATTCAATGATCTATGCTAAGCTATGCTAAGCTATGCTAAAAGTGCTACCGCCATAAGCCTTGTCTGCGAAACCGGGGTATATATCCTTATTTTTTTAATTCCCAAAAACAAGCAGCTGCTGACTTGCATTTTATGAATCACCTAGGACCAAGGTTTCAGCTAAAAATCTTCTTCACTCTTCTACTGAAGAAAAAAAAAATCACCGACTACATCTTGGGTGGCCTGACGGTGAGTAAATTAACAGCAAATTTTAATTTTTGGCTGAACTTTCACTTGAAGCCACCAAACCAGGTGATATTGGCACCCAAACACATGTTTCTCATAGCACAAACTGCATGGCAGAACAGAAACACAAATAAAGAGGACTGCAGTGGCAGGACGGGTCTAAACTAAAACAACATTTTATCTGTAGAGCAGTGAAATCTCTTTTTCCCAGCACTTATTTTTTTTTAAAAAATTACAGAATTAGAATTCAAGAACACATTCCACCCTTTATTCACAACTGTGTTCTTTGACTTCCCTTTTTTGGATCCCAAAGAAAAACCACATCTGTGTAAGACACCATTGTGCTCAAATGACAAACTCATAATTACAAGCACTCATGTTTTTAATGTCTCATGTTTTTTGTCTTTGATTTTTCATGAGGCTTGTATATGAAAGAAACCTTATTTAAATACAGACACCCTTCATGTCAATCAGCTCATAGTACAAGCACACAAAATCTGACATTACGTAAGTTTTTACAATGTGAAAGAAATGTATTGCAACATTCAAGACTTGTGTATATTTATTTGGAACTCACTTTAAATTACGTCAGAGAAACAACACTTCTCTTTCATTATTCTCTGAGCTATGACACTTTTAATGAGTGTTTAATGTTCATTTGTGTAACCGCAAAAGAATTTTGTTTTATAATATTAGCTTTCCCAAATGTTAGTAGTTCAGAATCACCTAAACAGCTTCAAATCCTTTATGCATTTCTGATAAAAAAGCTAATTATTTTAGAAGCAACTTTTCCAGTCAGTCACTTTGCTTTCATTTAAAATATATCAATCTTGTTCAGAGCTGTTTAGTGCACTTCGAAGGCTGTGCAGATCATGGTCGGCTGTTACGTAAAAGGGCAGCTCCATTAACCTACTGGAGATTGAGGTGGTGACAGATGCTGCTGACCGCTAACATGTGTGTTTTGGGTCACGTCCAACATATACAGTCTCTCCCACCCTTCCCCGACAACTCACACCCACACATACACACACACATTCTCATGGACAAACATCAGGGTTGAAGGAAAAGCAAGACAGAAGTGTTAGTGGAAAGGCTACTGATTAATACTGTTTCCC
This sequence comes from Labeo rohita, assembly GCF_022985175.1. Taxonomy (NCBI): domain Eukaryota; kingdom Metazoa; phylum Chordata; class Actinopteri; order Cypriniformes; family Cyprinidae; genus Labeo; species Labeo rohita. Next base: position 3,146,204 of record NC_066871.1, read on the forward strand.
AGTGAGCAACTGAACGTGAGAAACATTTCAGCGAGATAAGTGCAATTGTTGAACAGACTTTAGGTACTAATGGGGGGTAAATAAGGTACAAAGATGTTCCTTTCAGCTTTTGACGTTACACCACCGGCAGCTTTGTACTTTTTTTACTTTGTACACCTAAACATCATTTAAAGATGCAGTGCACTTAAAAAGTCTAAAGATGTGGTATTCTTCACATATATATAGGCTATATAGGATGTTTAGACTAGGTATGAATACCGTGGGAGACACACTAGATAAGTGTAATAGCAACAATAGCATCTTGTTTGCGCAAGTGCAAATAGTGCTAAACGATTTTCACACAGAGTGTATACAGAAGTGACATGTTATTTGTATGAATGATAAATTAGAGCAATGAAAGACAAAGTTACTGAAAACAGCCTTCCGGCCTTTTTATTCCCTGATTTCATACACATATGTTTGGAAATCAGTTTTTCCACCATGGAATAAAAAAATTAAAAAGGTAATTGCGGCTTTTTATCTCATAATTCTGACTTTTTTCCTCAGAATTGTCAAAATTGCAAGTTATGAAGTCAGAATTGCGAGATATAAAGTCAGAAGTGAGAGATATAAATTTGCAGTTCTGCCCTTTTTTTTTTGGAATTGTGAGTTTACATCTCGCAATTCTGAGAAAGAATTTTTCTCAGAATTGCATCGTATAAACTTGAAATTCTGACTTTTTTCTAAGAATTGTGAGATATAAACTCACAATTAAGAGTTATAAAGTCAGAATTGCGGGATAAACTCACAATTGCGATAAATAATTGCTTTATTGTATCTCACAATTATGACTTTTTTCTCGCAATTGCGAGTTTATATCACGCAATTGCAACTTCATTTCTCAGAGTTGCAAGATATAAAGTCGCAATTCTGATTTTAATACTCGCATTTGCGTCTTTTTATCTCACAATGACTTTTTTTCTTGCAATTGCGAGTTTATATCACACAACTGTGACTATTTTTTAGAGTTGCGAGATATATTCGCAATTCTGACTATAACTCACAATTGCAACTTTTTATCTCACAATTATGACTTTTGTGCAATTGTGAGTTTATATCATGCAATCCTGTTTTTACTTCTCAAAATTGCAAGTTTATATCTCACAATTCTGACTTTATAACTCGCAATTTCAAGGTAATATCTGATAATTCTGAGAAAAAAGTCAGAATTGCGAATTTGTATCACGCAATTAAAATTAAAATTCTGTCAGTATTTACTCACCCTCAAGTTCTTCCAAACCTGTGTGAGTTTTTTTAAACAGTTAAACACAAAAGAAAATATTTTAAGAATGCTGGTAACCAAACAGTTGACGGTAGCCATTGATTTCCATAATATGGAAACAATTCCTATGGAAGTCAATGGCTACCAGCAACTCGTTGGTTACCAACATTTTTTTAAATATCATCTTTTGCATTAAACAGAACAAAAAACAAAAAGTTTAGAAGAATGTGAGGGTGAGTAAATGTGTACAATTTTTGGATGAATTATCCCTTTAAACCATCTTTTTCATGTTAAGCCTAATTAAGTTTCAAACTCTGTTTGAACTTTCTAGAGTGCAATATGTTTATAAAATTCTCATTTTCTCATGACATATAATACGTAGATGGAGATATTTGTGTTTTATGTTTCCTAGATTGAATATTTTCTACTTTTTTAAAGCTTTTTAAAGGGATAGTTCATCCAAAAATGAAAATTCTGTCTTTAATTACTCACCCTCATGACGTCCCAAAATGTATGACCTTCGTTCATCTTCGGAACACAAAATAAGATATTTTTGATGAAATCCAAGAGCTTTCTGAGTAAGGACTCAGAAATTAAGGATATCATCAGGGTACTCTTGTGACCACGCTTCGAAGACTGTCATTGACTAAAACAGAAACAGAAAGTTCGTGGATTTCACCAAAAATCCAAACTTTGGGTTCTGACAATGAATGAAGCTCTTACGGGTTTGGAACGACATGAGGGTGAGTAATTAATGACAGAATTTAAATTTTTGGGCGAAATATCCCTTTAAGCTTTCCTTGTATATATGTTGGTGTTCACTAAGGTGTTAAAAGCCTTTAATAATGTTAATATTGAGACAGTTGAGCTGCAAATTATTTCAACCGGGGAATGTTTGCTAGGACATCTGTTCTTGACACCCATCTGCTGCCTCACATTAGTGTAAGAAAATATTGATATGATTTTAAAATTCCATGTTGTGCTGCAGAAACAAAATGGAACAAAAACAACTCAACCTGGAATGCATGGCAATAAAATACTCCAGAGATCTCCAGACTATCCATTTGTAGCAACACAGGCCTTCTGAAAATGTGCCAAAACAACTCCAAAAAGCCTAGCGTTACATACTTTAATACAAGCATGATGTGTATTAGGTTCTAAAATTATTCGAAGACCAACTTGTTCATTGACCCAAATGAAAGGTCATATAATTTCACGCTAATTCACGTAAATTACGTAGAATCAGCAGCTGTTTTTTAAATGCACTGATCCTTGTCTTCCTCCATGACTCTAACTGCCCTTTGGGGGAAAAGAACAAGGCCAAAGGCAAAGGACTAGTGACCCTGAAATTCTATATTCAGACTGCCTTTACTTGACTTTCTGATACAAGCCATCCATTTGAAATAATATATAATATGAAAAGTTTGGTTCCAAAATGCTATAAATCCATTTGGATTAATTGAAGTAAAAATGTGTTTTCTTTACCAAGAAAGTGGCTAGATGAAAACTACTATTTTCTGTTTTCAACCTTTCACACAGCATCTTTAGGTTATAATAACATTAAAAATTTAAATCCAGATTTTAATTTTCAGAGATTTATTATAAAAATGGATTATTTTTTTCCCCAAACATGCAATAAAACTATCAGGGTTCTATGCTCACTTTTCTTTTTAAGAGCACTTGTGCTTCTAACTTGAAAAGATTTAGGAGCACAGTCAAAATTTTAGGAGCACTTTTTTTTATTAAAAGTGTCATCTTTTATGTCAATTTTCAAAACAATATATATTTTATAAGCTTTTTTAAATTTCTAATTAAAGCAACAGAATAAGAATAAGTTACCAATCAAATTAAATCAATATTAACAAAATAAATTTGTACTACAAAAGTGGCACAGAAGAACACAAAAGTGGCTTGTAGGTGTATTTTCATATGTTTAATGAGGCTCAGAGGTGGCGTGCGTGCAATCAAATTCATAAATTCATGTTGAGATTAATGTTTTAAGTATAAAATTTTGAATATAGAAATATTAAATGAAGATACTTTTAAAATTCCGTTTAAAAACGCACGTTCATAAAGGAAACACCGCTGTGTTTGAATAGAGATGCACAGTAGCTCAGTTGTGACTTTGTTTCGACGAAATAGAGCAAAATCAGGCAATACTGTTATAGTCAGACAATGTTAGTCACTTAATATTAACTTCTTGTTTATTTAACTGTTGTATTAAATCAGTCTCATTTACAAACTCCCTTAAAAATCATTAAAAGCTGTCACTCATCTTAGTTCATCGCGATCTCACAAAGTTCCATTATAATCAACAAAGCTCTCTACACTACACAGTGAATCTCTTTTTTACAGACTGGTGTTTGTCGTGGTTTGGAAAAATAGGGAGAAAACATGACAGAATAACACGGCGGATTTTGCATAAAAATTAAAAACTGCCTTTTCGATACCGACCAGATACAATACTGATTTTGGCAGGAACTCAGTTTTGTAAAAAATAGCGTTTATCGCGTTTTGGAAGCAATCTCTTCATATGATCAAATACATATTTTTTATAATAACTATTTATTTATTGATATTAATTGACTTTAGTTATTCCATGTTAAAGGGAACCCTGGGTATTAAGACTTGTATGGCTTAACACAGTGGTTCTCAACTCCAGTCCTCAGGGCCCACTGCTCTGCACGTTTTGTATGTCTCTCTCATTTAACGCACCTGATTAAGATCATCATCTCGTTAGGTGAAAGATCCATGAACTGAACTGAGTGTGTCAGATTCAGAAACATATTTTGGATTATGGGGGCGCCATTATTTTGATGACGTCAAATGGTTGCACTCGGTGAGCTACTGGCGCTACCTGTTGCTATTTTTACCATAACACAACTCAGAAAATAAAAGACTGATATGATGCCACATTGAAGATGCCTGAGGATGAATAAAACTTCCTAAAGACCTACGTCTTTGTTCTCTCCACTTCAGCCCTGATGCCTTTGAGGCTCTTAGTAGACCACAGCTACTGAAACAGCTTACAAACGGCAGAGACAAGAAACGCTAGATGCCATCCTGACAGGATGTAAACATGCCGACGCTTGTCATGAAACCCCAACCACTAGAGGAGTTTCTCAGTGCGGACTTCACTTGATATTAAGGGGTATTTAGACTCTTTGTGGGGAAAATCAATGGTACAGCATTTGGTTAGTCTACATTATATCCATCACCACCTGTAAGCTCTTTCAGTAGTTGTGCTTATCGTATCAGTGTTTTATTTTCCGAGCTGTGTTGTGGTAAAAATAGCAACAGGTAGTGCCAGTAGCTCACCGAGTGCAACCATTTTACATCATCGAAATAATGGCGTCCCCCCCCATAGTCCAAAATATTTATAAAACTAGTAGATTTTTTAAATAACATAAGTTTTATGGGTTTTCTACTACATATTTCAGTAGGAGACATCATTTACATGCTATTAAGCCATACAAGTTTTAATACCCGGGGTTCCCTAACACCACAACGATATTTTAGAGGAGTGTTTGGAAAAGTTTAGTAACTTGGAAGCACTATAAGACTATATCACCATACTTAGAATTAAAGAGAAACAGTTGAAAGGAGAAACAGAAAAAGTTCACTTTTTAAGGAGAAACAGATGACTAGGATCAGAACTGTAATTTAAAAAAAGCACAGACTGATCACCAAATTGTTTTATCTTAATTGTAGGTCTACTACTTTGCTAATGTTTATATATTTCCTCAGCAAGTTCAGCAGAAGACTGTTTTTAGGATCCAATTTTACAGCAGTGCTTCAGGATATCAGATTGTATCTTCAATGAAACTGTGGTAGGTCTTCAAAAGACTCACACTCATGTCGTCAAAACTTGCACGTGACCGTTTCTCAAAGTTTCAGTGTTCTGTGAAAGAAAGAAAATTGCATGAGATTGGACTGACATGAAAGGGAGTAAGGAAGGAACTATATATAGAACATAAAGCAACTGCTACTTTCACTTTTTCCCCCTTGACCACAGATTGCCACAAAATCTCATTTTAACACTTTTGATATATATTTAACAATTCTGACGTAATAACTCACAATTGCAAGTTATAAAGTCAAAATTGTAAGATATAAACTTGTGTTTCTGAGAAAAAAGTTACAGTTGCAAGATATAAATTCACAATTCTGAGAGAAAAAAGTCACTTAATTTAGGCTTTCATATGTTTATATGTTTTTAGATTTGTGGAGTAAAAATTGTTTTTATTTTAAAAAGATTAAAAAGGTCCCAGAGTGGCATGTTGTTACTAGTGTTATTATTTTTAAATGTAATACTTGTAATAATAATAATAATATTCAGTATCTCCTTGAGTTAAAAGTACATTTCAGACATCTTTGCTTTTTATTAAACCCTATAGGCTAATTAAAGGAAATCATTCAATTTTTCATTTTTAGTGTTGATATAATGACATATCTTAAAATAAAGGCAATTAAATATGCAAACATTCATATGTCTGTATGTAAGTCATAGTATTTCAGATGGATCTCTTTTCAACTCTTATCAAACTAAATTAGTAAATGTTTCTACTTGTTTCTATTTATTTCTCTTCAGCATCATCATCATCCTGCACATGATATACTGTACATATCTACTTTCTGATAAAAATCCCATCAGAATCCCATTTATATATAATTTTTTTATACATAGATTGAATAGAGCCATCCTTGCTGTCTTGCCAAGTAAATTTGGGGCTTCCCGGATATCCTTATTTATCGAGCCAGTATCAAGGGATGATGTCCAATGTTCTTGTTTATGCTAATCTAATACTTTGTGATAACAAAAACGGGAAGGCAAAAACTCAAGCAAACATATGATCAAAGAGCAACACAAACACACAAATAATAATTTCTCTGACTCTTTTTTTATTATTATTATTATTTAAAAATCCACTGTGATAAAGACAATTGTTTAATATGAAGTGCTTTGTAACATGAAGCAATGCTGATAGTGCTATTATGAGAGTTTAGTAGAGGAAATAAGACATGCATTTGCTTACACTGTGCACTGTAAAAATAGCTGTGGTTGCTAGAAGTTATAAAAAATAAATAAAAATGCTTCTGGCAGAGCATGGTGCTGGCAATGCCAAGGTCATGGACTTCATTCCCAAAGAACAAAAATTCCTGTAAAATGTCTTGAATGCACTATAAATCTGTTTAGTTTAAAGTGTCTGCCAAAACAATAAAAAGTGACAAAACAATAAAAATGTGATGAGTAATGCAGGAATTTATGCACTTTTCCCTGCAAAATAAAAGGAATTCATTCTAACCCTAATTTTACCCTAAAAGTGCATGTCTTTATAAATATAACATGATTTTTATAAGTTGTAAATCTATCTATCTATCTATCTGCCTATCTATCAGTCATAGCCAAAAATATTGGCACCCTTGCAATTCTGTCAGAAAATGCAACCCTTCTCTCAGAAAATTGTTGCAGTTGTAAATGTTTTGGTACTCACATGTTTATTTATTTATTTATTTTGCATTGGAACAACACAAAAAAACAGAGAAGAAAAGTCACATCTGATGCAATTCCACACAGAACCCAAAAAATGCACTGAACAAAATTATTGGCACCCATAACCTAATATTTGATAGCACCCCCGTTGGAAAAAAATAACTGAAATCAGTCACTTCCTGTAACCATGAATGAGTTTTTTTTACACCTCTCTACTGGAATTTTGGACCACTCTTCTTTTGCAAACTGCTCTAGGTCATTCAGATTTGAAGGATGTCTTCTCCCAACTGCAGTTTTGAGATCTCTCCACAGGTGTTCTATGGGATTCAGATCTGGACTCATTGCTGGCGGTTTCAGATCTCTCCAGCACTTTGTTTGTAACCATTTCCGAGTGCTTTTTGAAGTGTGTTTTCGGGTCATTCTCCTGCTGGAAGACCCATGACCTCTGGTGGAGACACAGCTTTTGACACTGGCCACTACGTTGTGCCTCAAAATTCTTTGATAATCATCAGCTTTCACGATACCGATCACACAGTCAAGGCATCCAGTGCCAGAAGCAGCAAAGCAACCCCAAAACATATTTGAACCTCCACCATGTTTGACTGTAGGGACTGTGATCTTTTCTTTGAAGGCCTCATTTCTTTTTCTCTAAACAGTTCCATTATGTCCTTTACCAAAAAGCTCTACTTTTGTCCACAGTATGTTCTCCCAGAAGGATTGTGGTTTTGTCACTTAAGTTTTGGCAAACTCCAGTCTTTTTTTTTTTTTTTGCTCTTCCGTCCACGTCAGGGAGGATAGCTACAGTGCCATGGGCTGTAAATCTCTTGATGATATTGCACACAGTGTACACAAGAAACATTAAGATCTCTGGAGATGGACTTGTAGCCTTAAGATTGTCCATGTTTTTCCACAATTTTTTCTCTCAAATCCACAGACAACTCTTCAAACTTTTTCTTTTCTCCATGCTCAGTGTGACACACAACACAAAGGCTGAGTCAACTTTTCTCCATTTTAACTGGTTGCAAATGTGATTACTACATTGCCAACACCTGTTACTTGCCACAGGTGTGTCTAAATACAAATTACAAGAGCATCACATGCTTGAAAAGCAATTATTAAGATTATTAGGTGCCAATAGTTTTGTCCAGTCCATTTTTGAGTCTGTGTAAAATTTTATTAAGTTTGACTTTTCTTTGTTTTTTTTGTGTTGTTGCAGAGCAAACAAAAATAATAAGCTAATGAATACCAAAGCATTTGTGTCTGTGTGTAAAATTATCTATCTATCATTTGTTTGGTTTTGATTATCATGTCTATCGTGCTGATATCATTCATTTTAAACCATACTAGTTGAAAGATCTGACATAAGGATATCTGAGTGCACACATCCAAAGCACACGCACAGAAAGCGGCTGCAACACGGCATGTGAGTACTAAATACTAAGTACTAAGTTTTCTTTCATGTCTTATTGTGCTTGAACTGATAAATACATACAGGTTTATGTTAAAAACACACAACAGTGGGTCATTTCTGTGAAGGTAAGCAGCTGGGAAAGAAACGGCATGTTTATATTAGATCTGTGTGGCAGCAGCGTAATATACAGTAAAGAAATCAATAAATCCACTGCTCTCTTGTCTCCTGAGGCTGGGACTCTAAATAGTGCTTGTTCTGTACTCATCTGTGCAGCCAAAGACATATTATTTTATGACTGATCTGTAATAACAATGAACCACAAACTATGATCGTTTTTGAAGGGGAAATCCATTTTATTTGCATTGCAAATTTTATTAACAAAATTGTCATTTTGTTTTTAAAACTTCAGTTTCATATATGTGAATATCTTAATGGTACTATTTTATTATGGGCTTATACAGTGGCAAATAAAATTGGTAAATAAAAAAAACCACAGCACACCAAGCACTGAAATATAGAAATAAAAATAGAATATGAAAAAAGGCGTTTTTTTTTTTTTTTTTTTAATATTAAACACAGTTGTCAGAATTGATATTATGACTTTATCAGACTGCACTTAACATTTTATGAAAATCAAGCTCAGATGGAGTTAATTGGTTTTTGACCAGCAAATGAATCTGTGTTTTGTCTGTCATAAGAACAGCTGTATCTGAGGCAGCAAGTGCATCGCATTATGTGCTTTCATCAACGTACAGGTTATAACTTTTATTGTAGTTATATTGGCATTTAGTTATTCTTGTCTTTTAATACACCAAAATCTCATGATATAGACATGAAGCTCTATATTCACAGGATATTTAAAACGTAGACTACAAAAGTATATTGGCTACAACTAGACGGCAAAAGTTAAGAGTCTTCTCCGCTCTTCAAACACACCCAAAAAAAACATTAGCCTTTAAAGACATAGTGTTTGAGTAAAGAAAACGCTGTACTTAATCAAACATCAGTTATTTATTTACCCTTGCATTGCGAACAAGCGGAGAACTGTCCCCAGTCTGTGGTGACGTCACGCGACAATTGTTGCTTATTGTCATTGTGCTTTTTCCAATGAATTTTAATGAATATTCAAATTAATAAAAGTTTTACTTCTTTGTTGTTACAAAATTTGCATTTATTTATTTTTAACACCGCACCCCCATTTTTTCACATGCTTGCAAAAAAAAGTTAATCAAAATAAAGTTACTGGGTTGTCTTTTTTCCCGTTTTCTGGGTTGGTAGATGCACTGGGGACCTGATTATATCACTTAAATATAGAAAAAGTCAGATTTTCGTTATACGTCACCTTTAACTATACAACATTCTTTTAAACTGAACACTAAATCTCATAATATTCTCATAGATTTTGTCTAGCTTGAACAAGCTCAAAAACCTAGACAGTAGGTTTGACTATGTTTTGACCTCATAAAGCAGTAATGAAACATGACAGCATTACATGTGTAAGTCTGTGTAAATGTGCAGTTGATGACCAGGTGCTGAAGATGACATACGTTCACAGCTCCACATCTCCATTCATTGTTGTACACAGTGACCGTGAAATTTCCAACAACATCCTCGACACTTAAAAAGTCAGTTTGGACGACAATGTTGGTATTTCCTGGTAGCTCTTTTTGTTGGCCTGCTGAACAGAGAAGAGGTGAAACAACACACCATTAATCCACCACAACGGTGTAATTGACAGTCCTTGATGTTCTGCAAAACACCTGCAGTCATCTGGCCCATACAAAACAATGCTTAACGTGCAACATGTTCTAATAAAAAAAAATATGAGTGCCATATGATTGTGATTTAGAATTGGAGGAACCCTACAAAATGTAATTTCTTCCAGAAAAAATGCTTTAATCAGGCTGTTTCATAAGAATAATCTCCACACAATTCTATTACGCAGCAGCTGGAAACTTGGAAGGAAAAAACAGTATTCTGATTAACTTTTGAACTAGATTTCCAAACAAACCCATACGGCTCTATTTATCATGTGTCTAGAACACCAAAGTATTTCTTGTGATGTTTAGCCGTAGGTGTGCGGAGGAGTAGACAGACTGAAGTGTTTTTTTTTTGTTTTTTTTTTTAAACCAGGTCAAACCTGTTTCCACAGCTCTTCAGAGACAACACAGATCTCTCATCACTCACTCAACACTAACTCTTCTGCTCCCTGGAAATCAGCATCCATTCTGTAATTAATCTGTGCAGACAGATGTGTTTGAGATGACAGGCCAGATGTTGAAAGCATGCAAACAATGAAGCTTCGGAAAGGATCTGATACTAAATTTCTTTATTTTGCAGCTTGCCTCAAATTTCAACCAAAAATGGCAAAAATAAAAGTGATTTTCAAACTTCATCTTCTATTAGTTGCGCAAACAGATAGTTCAGCCCCCAAACTCACATGATTGGTTGAGCTTTAAAAATATTTTGAAAGCAGCACAGAGATGCAGAGCTAACATTTCTAATCTGGCCAAATCTTATTTTTAAAATGTATTTGTGCTAAAAAAAAAAAAAAAAAAATACAGTAATAACAGTAATATTGTGAAATATTATTAGAATTTAAAATAACTGTTTTCTAAGTTAATATATTTTAAAATGCAATTTATTTCTGTGATACAAATCTGAATTATCAGCATCATTACTACAGTCTTCAGTGTCACATGATCCTTCACAAAGCATTCAGTATAATTGTCAGGCATTCACCACAGCCACCTCCATCTGCCACACCTCCGGTAGCGCCACCCACTCGTTCATCATCACCCGAATTCTAATCAGTTACACCTGGACCTTATTGAGCCACGCCCCATTTTAAGAGACTCTCACGCACACACTCATTGTCTAGTCTACCGTTCACATGCTGCTTCCTTGTCTCTATGCTGTTTCCACGTGGACTTCTACATTGTGCTCTAGAGATTGGCGTGGCTCAATACTTGGACTCTGTTTCATCTCAACGCTACAAAACCATTCAGTTAAGAACTCTTTATTCTGCTATTTACCCTGCTGTTCAGCTTTCAAACATTTTAATAAATCACTGGATTGGATTGCCACTCACCTCTCGTCTCCTCCATCTCTGTGTGTGTTTGTGACAATAATATACTGCAATTATTATATGTGACCCTGGACCACAAAACTGGTCAAAAGGGTCAATGTTTTTAAATGCATAGAAAGCTGAAAAAATAAGCTTTCCATTGATGTAAGATTTGGTAGGATAGGACAATAATTGGCAATAAAATAAAAAATATTAAGAAAATCACCTTTGAAATTGTCCTAATTAAGTTCTTAGCAATGCATATTACTACTCAAATTAAATTTTGATATATTTACAGTAGGAAATTTACAAAATATTTTGACAGAACATGATCTTCACTTAATATATTAACGATTTTTGGCATAAAGGGAAAATCTAAAATTTTGACCCATACAATGTACAGGTATGTGCCAAAAAATTAGAATATCGAGTCCATTTATTTCAATAATTTGTTTCAAAAGTTGAAACTTGTATGTTATATTTTAGGACTGTAATATGAAGAGTGAACAAATATATCTTTAGCAGCAGTGTGAAAGTGAATAGCACATAACAGCCACAATTACCGGTATAAACATGGATATCTATTAATACAATATGCGTCACATGACTAAACATGCGTCATCGTTTTCAAAAGCCTCCGTTTTCACAGTCCACACTGCAACGTGAAAACGGCGTTTTCAAATTTATCCACTTTGGAGAGTGTTTTTAAAAAGCTCAGTTTTCCTTGACCAAAAACACTGTCTCAGTATGGACGGAAGGCCAAAATGGAGAGAAAAAGATGCGTTTTCAAACGAAAACGTATTATTGTGGACATAGCCTTAGTAGGCTTTAGAATCATGGGGAAGACTACTGACTTGACGGTTGTGCAGAAAACCATCATTGACACCCTCCATAAGGAGAAAAAAGTCTCAAAAGGCAATTGCAAAAGAAGCTGGATGCTCACAGAGTGTTAAGAGGAAGGGAAAAATGTAGCCGGAAAAGGTGCACAAGTGACAGGGATGACCGTAGCCTTGAGAGGATTGTCAAGCAAGGGCGGTTCAGAAATCTGGGGGAGCTTCATAAGGAGTGGACTGAGGCTGGTGTCAGTGCATCAAGAACCACCACATACAGACGTCTGCATGACAAGGGCTACAGCTGTAGAATTCCATGCGTCAAGCCACTCCTGAACCAAAAACAACGTCAGAAGCGTCTGTGCTGGGCTAAGGAGAAAAAGTACTGGTCTGTTGCCCAGTGGTCCCAAGTCCTGTTTTCAGATGAAAGCAAATTTTGCATTTCATTTGGAAATCAAGGTCCCAGATTCTGGAGGAAGACCGGAGAGGCACAAAAGTCAAGCTGCTTAAAGTCCAGTGTGAAGTTTTCACAGTCAGTGATGGTTTGGGGAACCATGTCATCTGCTGGTGTGGGTCCATTGTCTTTTATCAAGTGCACAGTCAACGCAGCTGTCTACCAGGACATTTTAGAGCACTTAAAGCTTCCTGCTGCCGACAAGCTTTTTGGAGATGATGATTTTATTTTCCAGCAGGATTTGGCACCTGCCCACAAAGCCAAAACTACCAGTACCTGGTTTAATAGCCATGGAATAACTGTACTTGATTGGCCGGCAAACTCGCCTGACTTAAACCCCATTGAAAATCTATGGGGTATTGTCAAAAGGAAGATGAGGGAACAGAGACCCCAAAATGCAGATGAGCTGAAGGCCAATATCAAAGCAACTTGGACTAACATAACACCTCAACTGTGTCAAAGGCTGATCGCATCCATGCCACGCCGCCTTGATGCTGTAATTAGTGCAAAAGGAGGTCCAACAAAGTACTGAGGACATAATCCAGTACATTAACACACTTTTCAGAAGATTACAGTTTCTTTTTTTATTGGTCACATGAAATATTCTAATTTTGTGAAATACTGGATTTGGGTTTTTTTTTGTCTTTAATCCATAATCATCAAAATTGAAACAAATAAAGGCTTGAAATATTTCACTTTGTGTGTAGTGAACTAATATAACATACAAGTTTCACTATTTGAAACAAATTATTGAAATAAATGGACTTTCCCTTGATATTCAAATTTTTTGGCACATACCTGTATTGTTGGCTATTGCTACAAATATACCCGTGCTACTTATGACTGGTTTTGTGGCCCAGGGTCACGTATGTGCTCAAATATTAATAATGGTTTTTATTATTAACAATGTTGAAAACAAATTTTGTTGCTCAATGTTTCTGTAGTTTTTTTTTTTTTTTTTTCAAGATTGTTTTATTAATAGAAAGTTCAGTGAACAGGATTTATTAAAAATAGATTTTTTTATTATTACATTATAAATGTGTTCACTTTGACTTTTGAACAGTTTAATGCATCATTGCAGAATAAAAGTGTTAATTTCTTTCTTTCTTTTTTTTTTAAACAAAAAAAAAAACATATTTAGGCCAAATATTTGAATAGTAGTATAGAATGGTTTCCACAATAATATTTAGCAGCAAACTTTAATAAGACATGCTTTTGAGTTAATGAGGTCAAATTATGATTGCCATAAATTTCGAGATAAACACTTAAGATTTTCAAAACAGTGAAAGGTAAACATTACATGATTTGTCTAAACATCGAGTCACTGATGAAAGATGTTTTTAACTGCTGTTGTGTCTTCTATTTCTGTCCTTAAGTGTCTTATCTAGGGAATGTGATTTATAGAGCCCCACTCACATTAGTGCCTGTCCTAAATATGCAGCACTCCAGTTTAAAAGCATCCACACTGTCTGTTCTGGTCAAGTGCAGCTGATCCTTCTGCCTGCTGGTTTGCCAAACACAACAACTCAGTGTTAAGCTGTACAGAAATGAGCGTTTGTTGTTATTCTGTGGAATTAGTACCCACCCTGCTACATTTAGATTTAGTCTCTCCATACCAGTACTGGACATCTTCCTAAACAAACCCAGTGGGATTGTTGACCTCTTTTTAGACGCTATCATCCTATCTTCTCTTCTAAACAAGTAATTTTACCATGGAACCATACATTTACAACCATATCAGTTCCTATAAAATCCCCTTTTCCCAAGCCTCTACAAACCTGACCACACACTTGACTTTGGGATCACCAAAATCCAGCCAACATCCCAAGCTTACTGTGACACCTGCTGTTGTGTCCGACCTTGGTTCTTCCGACCATGTTTGACTGTTTGGTTGAGTTTTTGATGGCCTAATCAAAATAAAGCATGAGAGGTCATGCATTAAAGAATTAGCTCATTCCTGAATTAAAATTTCCTGATAATTTACTCACCCCCATGTCATCCAAGATGTTTATGTCTGTCTTTCTTCAGTCAAAAAGAAACTAAGGTTTTTGAGGAAAAAATTCTAGGATTTTTCTCCATATAGTGGACTTTAATGGGGGTCAGCAGGTTAAAGGTCCAAATTGCCGTTTCAGTGCAGCTTCAAAGGGCTCTACACAATCCCAGCCAAGGAATAAGGCTAAAATCTGGTGAAACGATCAATCATTTTCAAATAAAAAATTAAATTTATATAACTTTTAACCATATATGCTTGTCTTGAACTAGCTCTGCGATGCGTGTTCGTGATTTCACGCAATATGTAATCACATTAGAAAAGTCATGCGTGGTTAGCTCTTCGTCTGTGTACTCCAGTTCAAAAAGGTAGGGTAGGGCGAAAAACTCCTTCTCATTTCTCATTTCAAAATCATCTGACATTGTTGCTTTACCTTTTGTTGTTAAAGGGATCATCAGATGCTAAGTTCACTTTTTCATGCTGTTTGAACATTAATGTGTGTTGGCAGTGTATGTACACATCTACCCTATAATGATAAAAATCCATGCTGTGGTTTTTAATTAATCTGTAAAAATAATATCCCCTTTTTCAAATCGAGCTGTTCTCAGATGCCTGTCGTTGTTGCGTCACACCCGCAGAGGCCGCTCCCACAATAGTTGATTGACATGAGCGATTTACCTTGAATCAGCCGTCACAGTCCGCCCTCTTTGTTTCGATGCCAGAGCAGGGATGTAAGTTAGACAAGAATATCTCCGATTGAGCGACTGAGGTGTTGTGTTGCTGGATGTAATAATGAACATAGTGGTTGTCATTTACTCCCGACATCTGAGCCGCTGAAGATGCAGTGGATTACATTTGTTTGTGAAGGGAATGCGGCTCCTGATCTACATATATCCGTCTATGTTCGCGCAAATCATTCATGATCCAGCTTCACTTACAGCACAAGTGAGTATAAGGGTTTTTTTATGAATCTTTGCGATCGCCTTTCCTTATAACGTGGTAGTTAGGAAGTTTAGCGGCTAAACGCGGCTAGATGCGGCTAATGTAAACAACACCGTCTTTTCCACAGAGAGAAGAGAGGGGCGGGGCGAGCAGAGCTCATTTGCATTTAAAGGAACAACCCCTTTAGAATGAGATGATTTTTTCTGAGCTCATTTTGACAAGGTAAAAAGGGTGTTGTTTTACAAAACCATTGAGAATTTTTAATCAAAGTATATTAGAGACTTTTTATTAAGACCCTAAAGAATCATATCAACTTGTGGAAAATGGGCATCTGATGACCCCTTTAAGGGCATTTGACTTTGCACATTCACTTTGTAAACACTGGGTTGGTACTTCTGCCTTCGTCACGCATGACATTTGCAATGTGACTACGTAATGCGTGGAATTGAGCTAATGCGAGACGAGCATTTAAAAAGTATATACAATTTAATTTTAAATGAGACCCTTATTCCTCAGATGAGGAATAGTAGAGACCTTTGAAGCTGCATTTAAACTGCAATTTGCAGCTTCAGCCCGTTGATCCCCATTGAAGTCCACTATATGGAGAAAAATCCTGAAATGTTCTCCTCAAAAACCTTCATTTCTTTTCGAATGAAGAAAGAAA
Organism: Labeo rohita; assembly: GCF_022985175.1. Lineage (NCBI taxonomy): Eukaryota > Metazoa > Chordata > Actinopteri > Cypriniformes > Cyprinidae > Labeo > Labeo rohita. Next base: position 3,162,317 of record NC_066871.1, read on the forward strand.
GACATGAACATCCTGGATGACATGGGGGTGAGTAAATTATCAGGAAATTTTAATTCCTAAGTGAACTAATCCTTTAAAGAGATTTTACCACAGGCAAAAGCTAAAACATTATTAAGTAGAGTGACTAAAACTCCTATTAACTATGAGAAAAACTGGAATATACAGTATCAGGTGATTTATTGCATGATTTATTTCCCCTCAAACACTGAAACGACTGTTTATACAACAAGCAGTGTTTCCTTGACCACCCAAAACACAGTATGAGGCACGCGATTGGCTGGCTGTTGCTAAGGATCTAACAGTAACGGCGTATTTCCACTACAGTGTAGCGAAAGGAGCGGAGCGGAGCGTTTTCCATTCATTCCTATGGAAGCTGAGCGTAAACGCTCCTGAGGTGCATTATGGGATTGAAAGTTGTACGGAGAAAGCGTTGAGAGCGGCTGAGAGCGTTGAAAAGGTGGGGCATTCCTCAACTTTATGCAGATCTCGAGCGTAAACGCCGGGCATCAACCAATCGCTTTGAAAAGTAGATTTTGACGTATGCTTCCAAGTGTTTGCGGAACTGGTGTATTACAAAGCTAAAGTCACATGATTGAAAAAAGTCATGCAAAAGTAATTGCATGCTTTGCATGCTTTCATTATATACTAGTGTTTAGTTTGCGAACCACCGTTAAAATAAGAAGATAACACGCAAACAGGGTGTAAACAGAGGCGTGCTCTGCCTTAAATGTCACACGCCCCAAAGCAGTGGCGTTGTAGCGTTGCCGGCGGCACTGAGCGTGGATTTGACGCTGTAGTGCAGGGGTCACCAGACCCAGTCCTGGAGGGCCAGTGTCCCTGCAGAGTTTAGCTCCAACCCTAATCAAACACACCTGAACCAGCTAATCAAGGTCTTAGGTATACTTGAAACTTCCAGGGAAGTGTGTTGAGGAAAGTTGGAGGTAAACTGTGCAGGACACTGGCCCTCCAGGAACAAGTTTGGTGACCCCTGCTGTAGTGGAAATACGGCGTAAAGCCCCGTTCACACTACAAGCGACAGGCGGCGACAAAGCAACGCGATCCCATTCATTTCAGTGGAGAGCTGGCGATTTCCGGCGACAAGCGCGACATCGAGCTAGAGCGACCGTTGGCGACCGGATTGGGCGTGTCCAGCGACGCGACAAAGTTCAGAATCCCTCAACTTTATGCAAATGAAGAGCGACTTTCGGGAGCGACAGCCAATAGGAAAGAAGACGGCAGAGCTCATGTGATCGTTCTCCTCTCTCAGCCATAGATAAACATACTCAGTTGAAATAAGTAGGCTCTGCTTCTTGTTCGTTTTGTTCATATGTACAGATTTAACTTATATTTATATTATATTTAGTCTTTTTCCTCGAAAATGTTTGTATTTAGCGGCAAGAAACCTGATTCGCTGTCAAGGCAACCAGTAGTGGGAACGCCCACTAGCAACCTCGTCGCCAGCCTCTTAAGACTGAAGTCGCTGCTAGTGTGAACGGGGCTTAACGTTCTACACCGCATTGTTTCATTCTCTGTACAAGTTTAAGCGTTTTATAATCGCGGGTAAAAAGCAGCTAACTCTGCTTCTAGATAAAAAGTATTGACCTTGTGTAACCCTGCCCCCTTTTTAGCGCTGCATGTGTTGTCTTCTGTCTTGCGGTTGTATTTCTACAGTGATCTCACGGATTTATGAATGAACCACTCGTTTTAAAATCTTCCTAGTGGACAGTTGCTTTAAACATTACAATGCTCACGATAACTTTCGTTAACTCTACAGTACATAAATGCACTTTACCAGCTAAATTACTCTACAGTGATGATGCCATAGAAATATACAGCGGAAGTTCAAAGACAGTATTCTAAAGATGGTCATGCACTTGTTTCTCTGGAGAAAAAGCTCAGTAGAGCAAGATGAGAAGTATAGAACTAGATAATACATAAATGTTATAGGTAAATAGTTTAACTGTAGGCTGTTTAGTACTTGCTGCACTTGTTGTGTTTTTAAAAGTGAATGTTAGTAATTAATTTAGTCTTAATTTAGTAAGGCAGTTTCTTTTTAAGGCTTTTTATCAATCTGGAAAAGTCTAAAATGCACAACATGATTGGAACAATGGCTCATGGGTAGTTTAAAATTACCTCTCTCTGAAAGCATTCATGACGAAACATGTCATGGGAAACTGAAATCACAATTCAAGAATAAAAATAGCAGTGTGGAAATGTTCTAAAGATTGTTTTTAAAAACATATTTGCTTCTTCAGTTTTGCAGAAACACTAAGGCTGTGTGCCGACCAAAGCATTTTTTGCAGAGGCCAGTTTATCTCTTCAGTTCATCAATGTCGCTTTTTAGAGAGCCATTCAATCACAGTGGAGGAGGGGTGTGAATAATACATCAACCAACCGCCACATCCTAGTTGTACAACAGCAACAGACACAACAAGAAGTACAAA